>NW_020291819.1:298899-715259 GCF_003184835.1 Aspergillus costaricaensis CBS 115574
AAAAAAAAAAAGCAACAGCCCTGGCTGTCTTGTGACGCTGGGTCCGAATCCCCTAGCGGCTATCGTCATTTCTGAGCTCGTGGACTGAAAACAACCCGCCGCTAACGAATGTAGAATGGAGTTTACTATGCTCTACGTTCTGATACATAGACCATTTCAAGTATCGTGATCTATAACTAGATCTATACTATGTGGTCGGCAAGGTGGTGGGTAGGCAGGGACGCAAATTCCGGCTTCGAAATAGGCACTTTCAGATCTACTTTACACCGTCCTACTGCACCGGGGCATGACTGTGGAAGGGCGCTAAAGGGGCTGCGGGTATCGGTGAGTGCTTTTCGCTTTGGCCATCAGCAACCAATCGCCATATCCAACGGTACTTATATATATAATGTTCAAATCATGTGCTTAATAGAGTGAGCTATCGACTACCTAGGCGCATCAAATCCGGCTGAGTGGTTGGTGGACAACGCTTGTTGACTATTTTTATTGCTGGCATCATTCGCGCCGCGCCTTATGTGCCTCCGCAGTGCTTTGATACTGCAAACATCAATGACATTACTAGGCCCCCTCTTTATCCATCAGCAGCCCGGAAGCAGGACTCTTCCATTTGTCCTCTTCCTCGATCACCGAGTGGTTCCATTCATTCCTTTGCTGTGCTTGAAGTAAGCTAATGAACGTCTATGTATCAATGTTGACGCAGGTCTTACCGTCATACTCGCTTGTAGTGAACAGAGTCTCAGAGGACTCCATGTTTTCGCAAGGGGCTCTCGTATACCGCCTTGGAGTCAATGCCCACCTCCTTCAACAATCAAATCTGTGCACAGAGTCCTAAATAGGCAACTCACTTCACGAGAATATCGTGGGAAAGTAGACTGAAGAATCCGTATCTCCCCGTGATGAGAGCGAACGACAGTAATATGCACCACCACAAGGCCCAGCCTTCTAGCTATCTTAGATAGAAGTTTTAGCATCACGTAAGAAGGTGGCCGCAGTTTGGATAACGCGTCGCTCAGAGAGACCGGCCTATATCAGACTGATATTTGCGTGATAATTCTACCAGAGGGGTTGGGAAGCCACAGTGAAATATGGAACACCTGTTTCTCTAGCGCTACATGACAATATTATGGTTCGCAAAAGGTTCAACATAATTCACTGTGTCACTTATGCTCGAAGAACTTCTGACCAATCCAAAAAGGTGACTCGAACTGTTGAACAGAGGAAAAGACAAGCACGTTGGATATATGAAATCAGTAACCACGAGTGAGTTAAGTTGGGATTTGTAAAAGGATTATTGTGTCAAAAGGACGGGGTCTTCTCGGTGTTTGGAAGCCGTAGACGTTTCTCTCCGTATGGCCAAGAGAAGATCTTTAGCTGAGAACATATGAATCGTGGGCAACTACTATTATGGGCACTATATTTTTAGGTCCCCTGCAATTCGTGAGAGAGTTGGTTGAAAAGGACAGCAGAGTCCATTTTATACATCATGTCTCGCGCAGGTAGTCTGGGGCGAATAGATATGGTTCAAAATGCGGACACATGCAAACGCTGAAACAGGTTCACGTTTTCACCGCATGACACAGTATGTATCCGGTCAGTGTAAACATCGTTGGATTACTGATTTGGACAATACTCTGGAATTGCGCTGGCACCGACTCCACAGCACATCGTCGGGACAGAGATTCCCTAGAGCCAAGTTCCATCGGTAGGAGGACACGTACTCGTTCACCATCTTTGAAAGCATAGTATATGCTGAACCCGCCTTTGATAAACGCAGGATTGGCTTCCCACTCCAAAAAAAAGTGCAGACACCGGACCGCTCTATTGCAATCGATACTCTACGGACCTCGCCCGTTGATCGGATGTCACGATCCCCATTGGAAAAAAAGGGATAAAACTTGTCTTCGACGACACAATGGGATGGCAGGAGCAGAAGTACGCAAGTATGCTGGCCAGATCTGGAGCTCCCATTTTGTGACTTCGATTTTAACAGGTATTCAGATCTCTCTAACCAGTGTAGCTACCTATCCGACTCGGACCCAAACTGTGGATGTTAGTCAGGGAAGCCAGCAACCTATGCAGCAAAATCCCAATGACATAAATATCAGTAGCTAACTAACTCAGTATTCCTCCGATACTGTCTCTACTGCTGCAGAAGATACAGAAAGTGAAGAGATTAGTGTCCAAACACCAGATCCGGCAGTTCCCAACCTACCAGAGAGCAGTACCATAGTCAAGTCGCTCCATACCTCAGTTGAAGACATTGAGCAAACCAAAAGCCAAATATCAATACCCTTATTGACGGACGGCAAACAGGGAGAAACACCGAGCCTTGAAAACGATATATCCCGAGTGACGTCGGGGCAATCCATCGATAGTACAGATGGAGAAAGCGGCGTCACAGCAACGAGACCACCACAGATCCTTCAAGGAGCTTCGACGGCTGACATGGTGGGGCTCTCGGAAAGCTCAGGTGTCTATACCGTCACAACCGAATATCGGAGCCCTGCAAACCCAGAATCCATGGTCACCCTCCTCAAAAGCACTACGGCTGACTCGGGAACACGTTTGACGTCTGAAAGCATCTTGGATCAAGTTGGCATTATCTTCCCCAGTTCAATGAGTTCACTACTACAGGAGGTATCCACCATGGGTCTTGGCGTGAGACTAGTACCAGGTCATGAAATCAGTCTCTTTTGTGAAGGTATAGGTCATTGTGAGTCCTCAGTAATAGAGGGCCAAAAAGGAGCTAGTGATTACATGGTCTGACTCTGAATAACTATGTGCTTTTATCTGTGGTTCCGTCAATAGCCCCAGCAAAATCCTTCAAAAATCTCCAAGTGCCCTCCGCCTTATATCCCTTGACATCCCAATCGGTAATCTTCCTTGGGAAGAAAGGAAGGACCTCCAGGAGACTTGCATCATGGGCAGTGACAACCATGACGCTAGCTGAGCCATCGAACTGTAGCAATTTCTCAAGAGCGATCTCAGCATCTTCCAGATTTTCGTTCATTGCGGCGTTCAAATTGTAGAAGGGAGTGACTCTGACGTCTGAGCCTCTTAAATTTGCCGAAGAAATTGCTTCAAAAACGGAGCCGGGACACGCAGAATTTGAGGAAATTTTTCTTTCGAGTGGCGACGGCCTAATCTTGATTGGAAGGGGGAGGTGTTTGGTTGGTCGGTACTCCCCCGGGTGATGAGCGATATCACCACCAAGGAAGATGAAGCGGTCCTTAGAGGTACGTGCCAGAGCGCTGATATGGTTATGTGCTGGGGTTTGAAACTGTTAGCAACTTAGCGCCCAGGAAAGAAGTGTCAGGTGCCGTCAGCACAGGCTACAGATACTCACTATGCCCGTTTGATTTGAGCAGATACAGGCTTCCATCTTGGAAGAAGTCGATGGCCAAGAAGTCCCCAATAGCCATAGAACCGGAGAAATCCAGCTCGACCAAGCTACGGCCGATGAAAGCGTCTTCAGTCACCAGCGCATCAGGATTTGCCGGATAACCCGGAAACGTCGTGTTGTTGTGCTTGAAGCCGGGTCCAACGACTAAGTTCGTGGATGGAGGGAAGAGTGATGGATCTCCTGTATGGTCCATATGGTGGTGTGACCAGATAATAGCGTTGATCGACTCTAAAGGGACATTCGCGTTGCGAAGTTGGCAAGCAACATCTTGCTTAATTTCCACATATGCCTTGGCAGATTCGATCTGCTGGAGGACTTTTGGTTCGATCAACGTCAGCATCCGTAGTGGGTTAACATGAGCTGTACGGGTGAATAGCCCAGTACACATTCTAGATAGGGATCTCGCTTACTAGGGAGCGGCAGTTTCTCCTTCCAATCTTTTCTCAGTCCAAGGTCAAAGAGGACCCTTTTGTTCAGCCCCTTGTTCTCGATTAGGAAGCTGTAGCAAGGCATGTCAAGCACATCATGCCCAGAAATTGGCATTTGAACCACGTAGGCTGTGGGTACAATCGTTCGTCCCGCATGGATTATCGACACATCCACAGTTGAGCCCATATTCTCCGGCAGTGTTAATGGTGCCATTGTTTTCCTCCAAGTTAAGAATATAAGTATATAGGAGTTGCAGTGGATTGTAAAAGACTCCGAAAGTGCCACTCGGTAACAGCTGGTCATGTTCTTAGGAGAACCAGAAAGATTATATACCATTTTCAATGCAGGGTTACAGGAGAAATCTGGCTAAAGGTGCTCTGAGAAATGGACTCGTCAATGGAGTAGAGATGATTATTCATCGTGCACCGCAGAACCTGTAAGAGATTTCAAATCAAGTTGGATCCGATAGATGAGGGTGATTGATGATTACAAATGTGGAACTGGAGCATATCCACTGATTTGAATACAGCAGTCTATTTTACCTTTTGTTCTCATAGTCCGGCAGCAGCGGGCGTTGATGCAGCTGGATGTGACGCCACTCGACACGTAGAAAATAGGATACTTGCTCTATTCTGAGCCTGCGCTGTACGTGGAGGATCCAGAAATGTGCTGAGCTAGTTTCAGCTATAGACGTTCCGGCAGAAGAAACGTGTGGATATCATTATACAACACATCCTGGAATTTGTATGTGGAGCATGCACACGGTACTTATCCTCAAATCTAGCCGATTCGTGCAACGTGAGAAACTATGCTTTGTCTATCTGTCCGCCATTTTGATTCCACTTCTGGGATTTATCCGATAGCAATCAGAAGATGAGGACAGAATTTGGTGATCATCATGCTTGTTTTTGGTCAAAAACTCCAAATTATCTGATTAGTAGTTTCTTGGGTGACAGCAAACATATATTTGCGCTACTTGTTATGCGCAATGAAATTGTCATAAGTAGTCATTTTTATTAAACTCCACTTACGGCTGCCAAGACATGAACCATTGCTGAGCCTCCCGTACTATTATGGTGCTCGAAGAGAAACTACCTAAGTATTGGCGTTGGACTACCTCAGTACGCGAGGCGTCAGGAGTTAGTCGTTGGCATTAGCTCCGCGGAGGTGCGTAGGTGCGGCTGTAGGTGCGGGTGCGGAGTGGGTATTATAGGTTCGTCCTGTCAGGTTCGTCCTATCTCCTTGGTATGGTTCAACCATTTGTTAAGCACAATGGTGGGATTCCACCAGATCCGGGCCGCCTGTTTTATTGATCAGCTCCCATGCATTTAATCGGTAAAACCTCTGCGTCCATTCCTGCCAGCCTGTTTACTGGTAAAATGAGACTCATGCGACTGTGACGGCATCGCAAGAAATTTATAAACGGTTTGAGTAGAGCCAAACATTGACGCGGGCTGATTCATTTTGTCCCATCATCTGATTGATCCTAACTACAACTCAATACTTTCGCACCTCTACCCATGAACTCTTCAACAACGGTTCTTTTTATTCCTGGTGCGTGGCACAGCCCTGAATGTTTCGACAAAGTGATTCAACGGCTGGAAGCCGATGGTTACATCACGGATGTCGTTCACTTGCCCTCTGTGGGCGCTATTGAACCTCATTCCGATTTCTCCAAAGATGTACTACAGATCAGAAAACAGATCGAGATTGCTGTGAATGCTGAGCAAAGAGTCGTGGTCGTGTCGCACTCATATGGTGGCCTCCCAGGTTGTGAGGCGGTTTGCGGATTAGACTGGGCAACTCGACAGCGCCAGAATAAACCAGGGGGTGTTGTTCATCTTTTCTTTTGCTGTTCGTTTATCGTTCCGGAGGGAAAATCTTTGATTAGTTCTTTTGGCGGTGATGACCTCCCTTGGTTCCAAGTCTCGGACGATCGTTTGGTTGTGACGCCGGCTAAACCCAGAGAAACATTCTACAACGACATGGACGAACTTGATGCAAAAGCGGCTGCCGGAGCTTTGAAACCGCACAGCTACCAGACATTTCATAGCAACATCACCTTCGCAGCTTGGAGGCATGTTCCTTCCACGTACCTCTATTGTCTCAGGGATGAGGCTATCCCACTTGCAGTACAGAAAATGATGGTGCAGGAGGTCGCTAAAGGGGTTGAGATTCACACTCAAGTTGTGGATGCATCTCACAGTCCTTTTTATTCAGCGCCAGACCAAGTGGCAGCTGCCATCAAAGCCGCCAGTCTGCAATCCTGAAATATGTTGTGAAGCTCCGTTGACTATAATCCGAGATGCTTGGAAAATGTCTATCTCTAATGGAATTGGAATATGAAGTGCATCGCGGTTCAACAAGGCTTGATGCCGTAGTACCTAGTCGCAACTAGAAAAATATTATGCAGCTTCCCTCTCGCTTGTTATAACAAGTTCTACATCCCTTTCCTTTTGGATGGGCCAGGGGATTCGTCTTCTATAACTATCTTCAGCGACGGGCTTGATGCCGGTTGGATGACACCCCTCACGGGGAGTCTCTGGGTCCTCAATACAGATCTAGTCTGCATTCCACAACACCACAATTTAAATCCACACACTTTCTGCGGACTGCCATGCGGGCGCTACTAAGAACACCCGCAGTCAGTGCAGGTTGACATTCCGACACCCAACTGACAGATTCAGCGCTACCTGCAATTGGACCGTGCGTACGAGCGCTACCGCAGTAATCCAACTGTCATATTGAGGGATGTACTATAATATTTAGGAATTAAGTTTCATGTAGGAATGCAGCTGTTTGTTGGTAAAGCTGATAGACTTTAGCCAAGAGACAGGGATCATGAAGTAATGACTCACGGTGTGAAATCCGTTATCAATGAGCGGCCTCCCTCCGTCATCCTACACATAATCCATTCCTACTTCAGCCTGGAAACCATTCATCATGTCATTTTCACTGCAAGAAATCGCGGCCAACGCCGTTCAAGCCCGGAGTCGCATTCGCCAACACATCTACCAAACCCCTCTCATACCAGCTAGACGAATCGGCCATGATCACGACGCAAAGGTGCTGTTTAAAGCAGAGAATTTCCAACTCACTGGGTCTTTCAAAATACGAGGGGCACTTGCTAAACTGTCATCCCCATCAGCGCAAGGACGCCTGGTCACAGCATCGTCAGGTAATCACGGCATCGGTGCCAGTTTTGCCGCGAAGGTGCTCGCTAAGAACCTTACGGTCGTCCTTCCCACCACCGTGGTGCAGGCGAAATTGGAGAAAATCAAGTCATTCGGCGTTGAGGTGATCCTCCACGGCGTGGAGACTGGCCAGGCTGAACAACATGCGCAGCAGCTCGCGTCTTCGGGATCCTACACTTATATCTCGCCTTACAACGACGCTGACCTTATTGCTGGACAAGGAACCATCGGACTCGATATTCTCGAGCAGGTCGAAGAGGTTGACAATGTCTTCATTTCCATGGGTGGTGGTGGGCTCCTCAGCGGCGTCGGATCCGTTCTCAAAGCGTTTCGTCCCCAGACAAAGATATA
This sequence comes from Aspergillus costaricaensis CBS 115574, assembly GCF_003184835.1. Lineage (NCBI taxonomy): Eukaryota > Fungi > Ascomycota > Eurotiomycetes > Eurotiales > Aspergillaceae > Aspergillus > Aspergillus costaricensis. The sequence continues at coordinate 306,277 of NW_020291819.1, forward strand.
TGGAGTCTCCGCCAAAAATTCCAAGGCATTGGCAGTCTCTATAATGGCTGGCCATGTTGTTGAAACAGATCATCTTCCTACCCTGGCCGAAGCTGTGGCCGGCGGCATTGATGAAGACACAATAACGCTTTCTCTGGCAAGCGCGGTCGTGGACTATATTATCGAGTGCGATGAAGCAGAGATCTTGAGATCGCTGAAGGCACTCGCCGCTCAAGAGAATATGATTGCCGAGGGCTCCGCGGCCCTTGCTCTTGCTGGATTCAATAAAGTCGCCGAGAAACTGACCGGCCAAACTAGCGTCATCCTCCTATGTGGTGGCAACGTTGATCATGATTTCATCCAGGAGGTATTATGTAGGTAGCTTTTGAGACGACAAAGACCAGAAAGTGATAAACAAGAAGGATCTCTTCATCCCTCCCGTTTGACTTTATATCAATAGTGCCTCCTAGAACAGATTCTGAAAGGACCAACAGAATATCCCAGCTCAACCTCATTTACTCCAGTGTACATTTCCCTGCGATATGATATGCACCAATCAGAAAGTTATACGCATAGCAAAAGCTAGAGTGCCCTTTTTTTGCACATGGTAGGCCGGATGTGGTGGTAGACCACTGGGCTGGTGCAAAAGGCAGAACAGGCTGTCGATTAGAGGGAACAACCAGCGGCGCCATCGGTGGTAAGTGTTTCACCGCAGCAGTAGTGACGGTGACCGGGCGACCTCAATATTCAAGCACTGGTCATTTGTGATCCAAAAGGTGGCATTGATACTGCCGTTGTCGCAGATGAAAGACCGCGATCCGTCGCTCTTGCCAATTGCTTCGACACAGTCACCACCAACGGCGTCCCGCATGATGCAGCGGCCTCGACCATCGCCGACATCGAATTGCGCTTTGTGCGCGGGAGGATGAGCTTGCGTGATTATCATTCAAGCTGAGGTCAACGCTTGAGTTAGTTCATGACTGGAGGAAGAGGGCATGACTCCCTAGCGGGCTGCTCCATATTGCGTGGTAGGACAAGCTAATAGGGTGGATTGATTCTAAACTCCTTGGAGGCGATTTGTGTAGCACGGCGAAGCCGGTATTCACTCTAATAGGCGAAATTCGTTTTCAATGGGGTTTGTCAACTCATAGCATGAGAACTGATGCGGGTGCGGGTGCGGGTGCGGGTGCGAGTGCGGGTTACGGGTGCGGATACAGTGAGATCAGACTGTTGCTCAGCGACACTCCCGGCAGCGTAAATGTCCCCCCCTGTGTCACATAGTCTAGGGGAATAGGGATAGTTTCCGCATGAGCCGATCCTTTCGTCTCGGTCAGCCCGCTCATTTCCTTTCTTATCTCCGGTCAGCCCACAGCGGCATGAGGGAGGCGTATTGTTATCACTGCGAGAATGGACAAACAACGAGTAGAGGGATGTGGCGCTGGTGTCCATGGTGCTGAGGCTCGATCTAGCTGGCACCGGATTTTTCGGATCACACATTCCAGCGCCTTATAAACCTGTTGTGAAGCAGGACAGTCCGGTCCATCCAGTAAATTGAAGGAAGAACTCATAGGCCCAGTACGAACAAGTTCCGGCCGGTATGTCAACTCACAAAGCTCTCGTGATTCACGCCCGGGACAAGCCACTCGTCCTTGAGACTGTCCCACGCCCTGTCGCATCCACTGGTGACGCAATTGTTCGCATCCTCGCTGCCGATATCGTTCCCTACATGGGAGATGTGATTAGCAACAAACGCCCTTACCCGCTCTCTCTGCCTATGACGCCGGGGAACACCGCTATTGGCCGCATACACGAAGTCGGACCTGATGCCGTGGACCTCACCCCAGGCCAACTCGTCTTCTGCGACATCACCATTCGCGCCCGCGATAACCCAACCGTCTCGATTCTTTACGGTATACACGGAGGTGGGTATCCCGCAGCACAAAAACTCATGGACGGCGTCTGGCGTAACGCGACGTACGCCGAATACGCGCGGTTCCCGTTGGAGAATTTATACCGTCTGAACGAGGCGTCTCTCCTGGGGACACTGGGATACAACATCAACGACCTGTGTCTCTTGCCTGTGTGCCTTGTTCCATTTGGTGGTCTTTCAGAGGTCAGCTTGAAGCCCGGCGAGGTGGTGATCGTGGCCCCTGCAACGGGGCGGTACGGAGGCGCCGCCGTGAGCATTGCACTGGCAATGGGCGGGACGGTGATTGCTGCCGGGCGAAATGTGGCGGCGTTAAAGAGACTTGAGGGAATCCATGCCACAAGGCGACTCAGGACTATCCAGATCACCGGCGATGCGGCCGCTGATACAGAGTTGTTCCGTGCAGCAGTTGGGAAGGCGGATGGGGCAGATGTATACCTCGACCTGTCCCCACCAGCAGCTCAGGGATCGTCGCTGCTGGCATCGGGCATTCGAGCATTACGTGCCTTTGGTCGATGTGTAGTTATGGGAGGCAATTCGGGGAATATCGACTTCCCTTACCTTGAGATCATGTTCAAGAGTATTCGGGTTCAGGGGCGGTTTATGTACGATCGCCAGCATGTGCTGCAAATGATCCAGATGGTCGAATCGGGATTGCTTCCTCTCGGCAACAAGTCTGGTGTCACTCAGACGGAGGTATATAGGCTTGAGCAGATCCAAGAGGCATTGGAAGCGGCTGGTAAGCTGAGCGGTTGGGGTGGGCATGTGGTGCTCAGGCCATAGTCCATGCAAATCTGTTTTCGGTCATTGGCTTCATAATGTACACAACTTTTAGATACCCGTATCACCGGGTATACATCTTGTCAATTGAGAAAATCCCCATAGGGTCTAGGATTGTCGCCTAGAATGCCTGTACAACAGCCCTGGAAGGCGGCCAGAAATAGGTACGAAAATTAAAGGATCTACAGGCCAATTATAGCCGTGGATTGAAAAAAAAAATAAAAGTAGATATACGAAGATGTGATTGAAAGAGCATAATGAACTTTCTAGTGAGCTGGACATATACCACATGAGAGTCTCTTCCTCAGCGTCACCGGATCATACATCTATATATAACACTCGGACAAACATGATCCTACCAACTAGGGCCTGGTAATCAATCGACCGGTTGCGCCACACACCGCACCCGCAGTTTCACCTGCGGACACGCCCGCAGGTGGAACTACTGCGGGTGCGGACCTCCGGGTCAAAAAGTGGCGTATATATGACTCCGACTTAGGACCAAGAGTATCCTAATACGCGGTCTAAGCATTATTATAAGACAGCTGGACAGCTGGACACAACGCAACACTAAACTTCTCCCCTCCTTACCACAGCGCGCGCGGCTGTCGAGCAATGGGTGATACTTTGCATGATCCTATCCCCGACCTCACAGGGAAAGTAGCCATCGTAACGGGTGGACATACGGGACTGTACGTCAACCTCCTTATCTATCAATTGATGGAGGATTTTCTCACCCTACCCGGGACGAACTTCTCATTTTTTTAAATCTATAACAGGGGCTTCGGCACCAGCATTGAGCTTGCGAAACATGGTGCCCGGGTGTATATTGCTTCTCGGTCCGCGGCCAAGTTCAATGATGCAGAGCGTGAAATCCGTTTGGAGTGCCCGGAAGCACAAGTGCGCTTTATATTACTGGACTTGGCGGATTTAAGCAGTGTCCAGGCGGCGGCGGAGAGGTTTTCTCAGTGAGTTGCACGAGAGATGTCAGCCAAGCGTGAAAGGTTATGCCTGATAGTGTGTGGTTGTAGGCAGGAGTCAAGTCTCCATGTACTTGTGAATAATGCTGGGGTGCGTAGGGCGCCCTTCCCTCCTCGGGCAGCACTTACTCGCTCCAGATCATGTGCATTCCTTACGAGGAGACGAAGCAGGGATTTGAGTTGCAAATAGGGGTAGGTCGACCCGCATGCAATGGTTTTCTTTTCCTTGCGGCTGTTATCGCTAAGAAGAAGAAGGTAAATTACATCGGTCATTTCCTGTTCACGGAATTGCTCATCCCGATACTCCAGAGGACCGCAGAGAGAGCCGAGAGGGGAAGCGTGCGTGTTGTGAACGTATCTAGCGATGGACACGCCAAACTCGCCCCAAAGGAGGGCATAATATTCTCAGATATGAACATGAAGGATGGTTTCTCTGTCTGGGCCCGCTACGGCCACTCCAAACTTGCCAACGTACTGCATTCGAAAGCATTGGCAAAGAGGTTTCCGAGCATTCTCTCGCTGTCCTTGCACCCGGGAACGGTAAAGACGTATGCTGCCGTTTCCTTTCCTGTCCAGCGATTCACAAGCACGAATCTCACGATTCTCAGGAACCTGTCCGCAGGGCCGATCTCGTCAACTCCGCTCTATCGGCTGATAAAGCCGCTTGTCGAGCTGGGCGCGCCTGGCCCACGAAAGGGGGCAGCAAATATCCTGTTTGCTGCTGTGTCGTCAAGGCTACGGTTGGAAAGCGACAATGGAGCATACTTGCTGCCGATTGGAAGAGTGTCGGCGCCCAGTAAAGCGGCATCGGATCTCGAGATGGCGGAGGAGCTCTGGAAGTGGACAACGAAGACCCTCAGAAGCCGCGGATATTGAAGAGGCGAGATTGCCTCACAAGCTTCATTCACTTATCAATCCTTACCAGCCTTCTCCCTATATAGTGAGCGAGTTATCATGCCCACTAAGTTTCTTGAGTAATCGGAAATACCTCCACCCCTGGCGTAACAGAGTCAAGTTTTCGTCATCGATGGCCGTCAATATCGTCCCTGCTTGGCTGATGAAGGCAGCGCGAGCATCTTGATGTCCTGACGCAGCTGCGCCGGTAAACGTTATCCACGTAAATATTTCAGGGGCGTTGCGGATCCAGTACAACGGCTCTATGTGGGATAGGTGCTCCAGAAGTCGCTGAACTTCATGACTCTCAGTCGACTCGGCGCTTTGTTGGAAGCGCGATTGTGGTTGAAGCATTGCCCAGAATAATCGGCTGGTGATCTGGCAGCATACATCAAGTCTGTCAGGCGAAGTAAAAGGGAGGTTATTTTCGACTCTGTCAGCCCCAGTGGCGGTCGTTGCAAAGGAGACAGCACGCTCGATTTCGGCAACGATCCTACAGCGGTCTTCGTCGACCAGATGATCCAGCCGTGATATAGCCTCATACACGTCCAATATGGCATCTGCAGTTTCTTTCTGCAACAGCGATTCGGCATGCCCAAATATTATCCTCGACACTACACTTCGGAGGAGGGTGTTCGGGCGAACTGATTCAGAGAATAAGCAGTCCCAGATAGGGAGTACGTCATAAATGCAGGCGAACGAAATCATGGCGCTAAAGCGATGAGTAGCAGACCGAATGGCTGAGGGGTGGGATGGCCACGTACACCTTGACTATGGCAATCAGGGGTCCTATGTCGGCTCGGAAAGATTGCGGCGTCGCAAGGAGCATTTTCTCCAGGCCTTTCTGGTGCACCACCGCAGAGTCTCGATCAAGTGCGACCATCTACAAGCCGTCAGAGATATTCACTCGCGTTGGGGTTCCTCCAGGACGTGCACTGACATTGTAATATAACAAGGGTATTACTGCCCCTAGGGTGCCGTAATTTAAAGCTGGCTCTGTTTGTGCTAGCCGCTCATTGACCAAGCGGATAGCCCAGGTTTGGTGGTACAGCGTCTGTGGGGTATTCTGCTGGCCTTTCAGCATGTTAATAGATGCGGATGCACTGAAAAGTGTGGCATGGAAAAGACAGGGATCGGACATAGCGTGGTGCAGCCATTCCGAACGAAGATGGTGGGCCAAACTGTAGGGCACCACTGTATCAGAGGGTAACGCTATTGACGAGAGAACTTTCGGGTAATTGATGGTTAGCATCTTAAGATGAGGGGCCTGTGTCATGACGCACAGAATTGTATGAGGTGCGACATGTAGGTCCGATACCGAATGGGAGGCTCGAACGCCACTCGCACTTCTGTCTGCGCCAATGGAGCAGGATGCATCCTTCGTTGGACTCCATAGGTATCTGCTTCACGATCACTAGGGACAATGTCTGGATGCTCCGGACTCGACGCTGGGTATGTACAACTGATTCCCATTCTAGAAGCCATCTGTGTCAGCTATAACCCACGGCCCAATCATCGCCATCCTCGTGGCCGGTTCGCTCAGTTTTCCGAGCATTCTCTAGATACCTTAGACAGCGGGAACACCGTGGAAAGGTGCGATCACATCTACGTTTATGCTCCTTGCACCGTATACATGCATTGGGCCGCGCCCTATCCAGCAATGGTCTCGATGGGAAACGCCGGGCCTCAGGTTCCGGTTGCACGGCGGCGGGGTATTCACACGGCCTGTCTAGTCTGCACGATACGTTGTGTTCAGTCTCCAGGGTATATATACCCCACTCGGTTTTCCCCTATGGTCGTGTTGATCGGAGGTCAAACGTACTTCTTGCATCGTGAACATATCGGAAGCCGCTTATCACATTGTCGCTTGCCCGCTCGGCAGGTCAGACAGACCAGGGCAGCTCGATCCTGCCCTTGTACTGCTGCCTTGTCTCGACCATATGACGACATGATAACTACCAGCAATTTCAATAGACCCTGGTCAGACAGATAGCTTGGTGGAAATGCTCCTCCCCGACGGAACCCGAGGAACAAGGAGATCGGCGATCGCCAAAAGCTGTACGTCACATGATGCTCCCCACCCACTTCAGGGCTAGGGCATGACTTACTGTACTCCGTATAGGTATTATTGCTCTCTACCGCCCACGTTCCCAGTAGTTCAATGCGGTGATCAGTGCGGTAGTACGTACGAGGAGGTGTGGTGCAGGTTATGCCTCTCTCACCTTCTCACCTCATTCTTAAACATTCGGTGGGCCCCAACCTCCGAAATATCTCTAAGTGCCGGGGCCCTTCCCATCCGGATCGGTCTTAAGCAGTTCAAGGCTATTTAACTCCGAGGTACATCAGCCTACACTGGAAGCGCCATACCGTCAGCCCTCAAGTCACTTCCCGCCTCGAGCACTGATCGGGAATCCTCGCCACGAAACGCCCGTATAATCTGCCCTCTCCCGAAGATCTCCCTGTCCCACCCGCAAACAATCTCCGCTAGATGACCCCGTCCGCGTAGCTCCTCTACAGCTCCCAAGTCCACACCTTCCTCGACGTACACTGTCCTTTCGCTGGCGCTTTCGATGTGTTGATGTCCCATCGACCCAATGCACACTCTCGGTGCATCGAGTGCCTGCTGCGGGTTCATCCCGAAAAGAAGCATATTCATCAGCAGCTGCACATGCCCCTGCGGCTGCATGAACCCACCCATGATCCCGAATACGGTATTCAACGACCCGTCCTTCGGATTCGTAGCCATCGCAGGAATAATCGTATGGTATGGTCGCTTACATGGCGCCAGAGAGTTCGGATGGCCAGGCGTCAGAGAGAAATTGGCACCGCGGCTCTGCAGCGAGAAGCCACACCCGCGTGGAACGATCCCGGTTCCGAAGCCGTGGTAGTTGCTGTTGACGACAGAGGCAGCATTGCCGTACCGGTCGACGAGGGCGAAATAAACAGTGTCGCATGAGTGCAAGGCGGGGCTGCCATGGGACATGAGTGTGGAGGCCATGGTTGAATTGAAGAGGCGTGCCCTTTCTTTTATGTATGGAGTTGATAGGAGATCGGGAATCTCCGAGTGGATGGGATCGCTGATCCACCAGGAGGCGTCTGCGAAGGCAATGCGGAAGACTTCAACCAGGGTATGTATGTAGTCGGCGGAATTGTGTCGGAGGCTGAGCAAGGGACGGATTTTCCCGGCCCGTTCCAATTCCTCGAGCAATCTGAGTGCCATGAGTGCAATGAGACCTTGCCCGTTCGGAGGATGCTCCCAGACATCGACCGTGTTCTTGAACCGAACACTGAGTGGACTGGTTATTCTGTCTCCCCTGTCCACATGATAAGAGAGGTCGGCGTGGGTAAGGAATCCACCGCGCTCTTTGACCGCTTCCACCATGGCATCTGCGACATGACCTCTGTAGAACCCATCTTTTCCCTTCACGGCGAGGGTACGGAAGGTCTGCGCAAGGTCGGGGTTGGTCATGATTTCGCCCGCTACAGGCGCACGAGCCGCTTGGTCCGGTCCAGCAGCGGTCTTCAGCAGTGCGCAATAATTGGGAGACGCCTCTCTCAGCGAGTTCTCATTTTCTTGCCACTGGGACTTGTCAGCCTGCCTTCAGAGAAAAGTCAATCGTAAAAGATACCAAACGTGCCGATACCTCCGACACAGGAAACCCATCTTCAGCAAGTGAAATTGCCGGCTTCAAGATCTGCCCAAGCGACAGGTTCCTGCTTCCAAATCTTTCAATAGTATCCACCCACCCACCGGCTGCCCCTGGTGTCGTGATTGCCAGAACACTGTTGAGTGGGATCCTCCCGGGCTCGCGCGGTGGAATTGCCAATAGTCTTCGAGCTGTATCGAGGGTCAGACTCATGGGAGCACGCCCAGACCCGTTGATCCCATGCACTTTCCTTGTCCCACTATCGTAGAAGAGACAAAACATATCACCACCGATACCAGTTGATCCGGGCTCAGTCACATTCAGCGCAGCGGCTGGAAGGAGGCTTATCAGCGAACCTCAAGTCGCTGCCCAGCAAGGCGCGCAACATACCTATTGCGACAGCAGCATCCTTCAAGCTTTAGTGAATATACCTGCCAGCACCAATGAGAAACGCTTACTGCTGCATTTCCCCCTTTTTCTAAGATGCCTTGACCAGCCTTTGCAGCAAGGGGCTGTGAGCAGGCTATCATACCCGTAGTACTATAAATTGCACTTCGGCGCCCGAGGAACGGGGTGAATGGGCTCTGTTGGAAAGGAAAAGTCATGTTCGCTGCGGCGGGAAAGAGAACAGGACGTATGCCAAATACAACTGACAGCTTCGGCGTCCATTTATTTGTCACATTGAGGGCTGCAAGGCGGATATTCGCACTCCGAAAGGTTAGCCAATGACCAGTGAGTGACACGCTTCCCGGAGTTGACACAGTTCTCCCCGACTAGAGTAACCCGCGGGCACTCAGCTCACGAATTAGCAATTGAGGACTAAGGCCAGCAGCAGAGCAGCAGATTAATTCGCACTTCTCACAGCGTGGAAACTGATTGGTAATCAAAATGAAACAAAATGGAGTACATCGTCCTGCTCCTTCGGTAGACCGAGACACATCCCAGTACATCTGCATATCCGAGAGAATCTTCTGACGCAAACCGTCTAAGCAATGAAGCTAAGGTAATTTACTCTTTTTAGTCTTAGAGTACCTTGTTTTGCGTACGATCCCTCGTTTCTTTCGGTTGCTGGGAGGTTTGATGACGAGGACGGGCTTAGGATTTAAGAAACAAGGTCGGAATTAAGCTAAAGGCCGTTCTCAACACCCCGTAGAGCCATATAAATTCTCCTTATGAGAGGACTGAAACGCATTTGGACCATCAATATCCACAGATCAGCCAACCATTGTGATTTGTTCTTGGATATATCCTCCCGCTGGTATGGAATCCTCGTCCGTTATTCTCGTGTCGGGTGCAAATGGGTTCCTTGGGACATGGATAGTACGACAGTTGCTTGAGAAAGGCTACTCTGTTCGGGCAGCTGTAAGGACCATGGAAAGGGGTACACACCTGCGAGAGCTATTCCAGTCCCACGGAGAACGTCTTGAGATCTTTGCTGTTGGAGACTTGACAGAGGTGAGCTCACCATGCCCATCCAGTTCGGCCAGTACTTTTGTTTTACGCAAAATGTAGGTAAATGCCTTTTCCGAGGCTGTTAAGGATGTCGATGGCATAATTCACACTGCATCTCCCGTGACTATTGTGGCGGATGATCCGGAAGGTAACGGGCGCCCCTTTTTCCATTCAGCACGGATTTGGAATACTGATCAGATATACAAACAGAGCTAATCCGACCAGCGGTAAAGGGAGTCACCGGGATTCTTGAGAGCGCTCGAGATCATGGGTAAATGGGCCCAATGCTCACTCGCTACATTGAATTGCTGACTTGCCAGAACGCGAGTGCGGCGCATTGTGATTACGTCTTCCTGTGCTGCTGTGTTAGACACGGCCTATCAGGCAGTGACGGTCTCCGAGGACAACTGGAACGATCAGCGGGTGAAAGAGTGTCAAACACTTGGCCACCACGCCACAGGTTTATCCAAGTACTCTGCTTCTAAGACCCTGTCGGAGCAAGGTACGTCGTTGTGATCCTGCGGTCTGCAATTAGCTAAGCCTGCCATGCCAGCTGCCTGGAAGTTCATCGAGGATAACCAAGAACATATTGCGTGGGATTTGACAACAATTGTCCCGCCATACATCTTTGGGGTTTGAAGTTCTCCATCATGACCCTCGCAGCAAGAGTTAACTCTAGGCAGCCGATTATACACGACGTAAGGAACCCTGATTCGCTCAACTCCTCGTCCAAGCTATTCTACAACGCAGTCGTCCACAATGACTTTGCCGGTGTTTCGCCTGATAAAGAGCCGAGCCATGGCTGGGTCGACGTCCGTGACGTGGCAGGTGCACACATCAGAGCATTAGAGACGCCTAGTGCTGGAGGGCACAGGATCATTGTCTCAGGTGGCTCTTGGGTCTGGCAAGATTTTAGTGAGCGAATTTTACGACGCTTATTTACCCTTAGCTTCGCTGACATGACACTAGTCAATACTGCACTGACCCTCCCGAAGTCTATTTACATACCTCATCCCGCAGTGACGGGTCCAGGTGAAGTGAAGGAGCGCCTTATCACGTTCCGTACTGAGAAGCAAGAGCGGATCCTAAACCTGAAGTTGCGATCGATGGAGGAGACGGTCCGTGATATCCTCGTTGACTATGCGAAGCGCGGCTGGTATCCTTGTGTAAATTAGACAGGTCATGGAGCAGTGGCGGCCTGACTTAGGAAAAGGATCAATTCGGAATGTGAAAAAAAAAAGGGGCGCCTGCCGCTGATTAGCTATGCTGAAGAGTTTAGGAAAGATGTGTTCATTTTGCAAGCTCGATATGGTGTAACTATCGGGTCTGTATAGACCCACTAACGTTGACCGGAGAAGAAAAGGCGAACTCCGACTCTCTTTAGCCGCGGAGCCAAAGATTTAGATATTCCGCCCTACTACCTGACTCCACTACAAGTGGGCGTCCGCACCCGCACCCGCACCACATCTTTAGTAAATAATGCGCAACGGCGTATGCATCTGTGGAAATGTATTGCACAAGCGTCATTTTATCTCAGGCGGGGGCATGTCCGGACCAGAATCGGAATCCCTGTGCCCTAACCTCCCCCCCCCCCCCCGGGGGGCTTACGTCCAGTGCTTGCCCCATCCATGATCACCTCACTGCCAGCCTTTGGCGCTCGAGACTTCAACGTCCATCAAGAAGCTGCAAGATTTGATGCGTGGAGCAGGGGAAATGCGACAAACATCATTGGCAACCATGCCCATACATGACTTACCAAACAGCTGTATTCCCCTACAGACTAGGTATGGTGCTAGGTTGAATTGCTCATGTGATCCGGTTGTTATGACCTACTAGTACACGCAGACACGTTGACACAATGACGCTACACTGTAACTAATGAGCGATAAGACCTGTTGCGCCTGCCACTCCAGAATTATCAACATAGTTCGTTTCAACTTTTGCCGCCGCTGGGGCAACAGGCAACGCCATCAAAGGTGGCAAACATGGTGCAGGCTTCATCTGCGAGCTAGTCAATTCTCAAGAGACGCATAAGTTGTTTCATATGCGAACATTGATGGGAGACTAACTGAAATAGAGAAAGCCGGCATTTTATGTTTCATTCGTCGATTTGTTCAAATCCGAATGAAGGGTCCGCACGATTTCAATTTCCACATTTTACGTCGGTCACTGAGGGATGCTCCAGCCAGATGTTGCTAGATAGTAAGTTCGACTGTGAAGCCCCTCTGAAGACATTAGTTGAGAAAATTATTGTTGTTGTCGGGGAATTCCCTCCGCGTCCGGTCTAGGCCAGTTGCGAAGCTTGGAATTCTAATCCATATCTGCTGTGGGGCTTGCAAGTGGATGTAAGCTACTGTATCTGGTTCACGTAGAGTAGTTACTGAGCCGCAACTGACAGTCGATGAGATGAGGCAGGCGGGCGAGAAAGCCATCTATGTAGGCCACGCACACACGATACCAAGTGACAGCAAAGTGCTTTCCCCGATTAGGTTGGCTATGCTGGATGCAGTAATTCGCTGTCACCGCAGAATACGCTGAAGTCTACGCTCTTGCCTCAAAATATACCACCCAGACGTCTGTGTCCTCTTCCAGGCAGGATTCAGCAGCCATACCATAGAGCTAGCTCAGCGAATACACCAATGCGCGTGTGTGGCTTCCGCTTCTTGTCATCAAAAGTGAGGAAAGGTGGAAGTTCGAATGTGTTATATAGCAAGAGCTCACGATGAGTAAGCGTGGAGGGAGACCCTTGAGATTGGAAACTTCTTCTCCTCGGGAATGGGCCCAGAAAAGAGTTTCACAGAGTATATTGGTCAAGGCGATTTCGAGGATGACTGTAGTAGTGATTGTATGAGTATCACAGGGCTTTGTCAAATTCGCTGGTGATCGTGTGCCACTTTGCGGTTGCTCAACTCGTCTGAACTGGGCTATAGGAGGACCAGATTTTGATGAATTTGGAATTGAGTTTCGTGCTGCGTTTATACAACTATACGGGCGCATAGCTCCTTCATCCCCCTTTCTGGGCTGAAAATGGACCACAATTGCTTGAAACACGTGAAGTCTAGTCAGTTTTGGAGTACGTCAATACAGACTCTGCTGTTGAAGCTGTCAAATTTCCCCTCGGGATAATCCTCAAATTCAAACAAATCAACATACAGCTCTGACAATGCCTTTAGTGATGAATGGCTTGCAAGTCCAAGGTTGTGAAATAGCTCCGGCTCCAGGGGCTCGAATCGACTGTCGATGTCAAGGACTTTTGGCGATGGAGGTAGCAAAGGACACCGAGGGAGAGAGCTTTGTGTGACATGGAGCTTTTCCAAACTCAGAAAATTCTCCAAGGATTCAATTTTTGGGACTTGATCAAAGTTCTGATCTCGCCTCTCAAAGGACAGCCAAGGTGGAGTTGTTTGAGACTGTCCTGATGCAATGAAAGTGCGCGCATAATGGTTGCAGGATCTCAGCCCCCGTCGTAGAAACTTGGCGATTCATCATATCTAAACGTTTCAAGGCATTTGCAGTTCCGAATTAAGCGTGCCAGAGTAGAGTTGCGCAAAATACTGGCCTCGATCTCAATGTGACGGACTGAAAGTCCTCCACTGATTTGAACTTCAGATGGAATGCTATTGTGATCCCAATCCTTGCAGTTTGCGAGCGAAATGTATGATAACTGCCTGAGCCTAAAGATAGGGCACCAACATTGTAAGCTACTAAGATCAGTCGAACCAGCCATCCGCAAGTCGCAAATCCGGAGTTGACCTAAAAAAAGTTATTGTCCTTTAGAAGATTGTCGAGGAATTCTGTGAATCGTCGATAGCTAGGTACCACAAGGCAGCGGAGATTGGGGGTTTGCTCGAGAAGGACCTTGAAGATGATACCTGTGCAGCCGTCAGTAGGTCCCACATGAAAGTTACCCGGAATGGCGCACATATGCAGAGTAAGTTCGTCAAGACTGGATAGAGCAGGCTCCATCGGATGGTCTTCGGCAGTGATCTGCATGCGTGGCGGTGGATGCGTATCCAGAGACTTTCTGGAAGCCGAAATAGCACCATAACTGACTGTGTAAGGGCTTGTAGAAGCAGGTATGAGTAGAAGTAGCTAGAGGCCTTCGGCAGGTTGTCGGCTAATATTTGCGGGACCGACTGGACGTTCTGAACAATATCTGGGACCATGGTCGTAACGCTGGACGAGACTGACACTACCAGAAACACCTGCACGTATAGGAAAAAGAAATAATGTCTCTGGATAAGTACCTCCGTGTGCGACGGTTGGAAGACGGCGACTCGCTTGATCATCCAGCATACAATGAGCGGGAAACAACACATGAGCATTGACAACGCTATCTGTGGCAATAAACCTTGTATGACGGCCATCTGTTCGTCAGACAACATGTTTAATCGTGAGGTAACTGGCTCGAGGTACACCAACTGTGACAGAAGCCCGCTCAAGGATGTTGGTATGCCCCAGAATATCGACAACGCGTCCAGCAGGATCCGGAAAATAGCATCCTTGATGGGAGTGAGGCGCAAGGTGTCTCCCGCGTACATCCTTCCTGATAGCTCTTTACTATCGAAAGGCTGCGCGTTCAACAGAAAAGGGTCAGCAGAGCTTTTGGTCTGCAGCACAAGATGCGCGGTGAAAAGGTCCGAAAAGTCTAACAATGCCACATCTGTCGCGCTATTGACCTCTCTTCGTAAGCGGTAACTGTGCCACTTACTGGACACCTTCTCCCCTACGCTAGCCACGGCTTCTGGAACTGCTGGATGAAACGTGCTCCGCCTCTTCCTGGAAGAGGGAGCTCGTTGTCTCGAACTTGTGGCTTCGGAAAGCTCGCGAAGCTCGGTCTTCTTGATCTCACAGGACTCCATCCTTGGGCGAATGATCTGGATTGGACCATTGTTGTATAAGGAATAGATACTCTTCAGTGTCCCATTCGCCATCTCTGGCGAAATCCCCGTTGTTATTAGCGTGGTGACCCTCTTAGCCTGCTGAGGGTTGTGGAGATAGGCCTGTTTGATTCTCACGGTTGCCCGAACTTCGCCCAAGATGAGATGGCATATGTGAATGTTGCTGAGAATAGCAACTAAAACAATCACCCAGCACCGAGAATTTTCTGACTTTTGCACGCTAGAGATCCCAAATTGATCCAGGCCGGAATTCCGGCCGTCGAAACTCGCGGTGTAATAGACCGGAACCAAGACTGGCACTGCGAGGAGGCTCAGAGGCACTAGGAGCTTGAGAGCCAGGGTAAGGAATCGCAGGAAAAGGTAGCTGTCCACTCCGTGATTCTCGATCATTCCTTCCTTCCTGGTTGCCAAGTATCCTCCGCAGTTGGCCAACCCACGCAACCCTTCCCGCATGCAGTCGTTCCAGGTCTCTGCCTTCGTCACATCTTGGCTGGCTACAGGGTTGCCCCTATCGTTAATCTGGACGCTTCACCATGTAGTCTGTGTTGTAACGTACAATATGTTTGTGTACTTGTCTTTGAGGAATGTAAAGATATACACTGCGATGAACAAGAGACATCCATATATGGCCAACGAGACGAGGAACGGTTTAGCAGCCAGTTTATCGCTTCTTTGGGGCCTTCCAGTCACATTGCTGAGTGCTGAGTCCAGCAGTGCAGAGTCCATTCCCCATGTCTGAGAAGTGAAGGATAGCAGGCGCTAGGTTCCCACAATGGAGAAGGAGAAGTTTATACGAATTATATCGTCGGCTTCGGAACTTTGACTCCTCCCTCAAAAGTCTTCCCCGGATGGTATGTAAAGCACTTTTCAATGGGCCCACCACATTGTGAATTCAAGGGGAGCCTCAGAATGGAGGTAGCCGATATAAGGCACCCCTTGGAGGAGGTACTGAAGATCTATTGATGAACAGTATAAATGGATCGACATTGAGTGATGCCGGTCCTACAGAAGGGGGCCAAGATCTCCAAGCAAAGAGACAACCCGTGCCGTGCGACATAAATCGCAGAATATCGCTGTTCTGGTTCTCGTCCGATCACACGTAGAAGGCCGTCTAGCATGTTTCAGCTACGCAAATTTGCGGTGATTGGTTGGTTGGCTTTTGTGGTAAACTGTGGCAGCTTTGGGATCCAGGGCAGTCTTGACTTTCATGGAGCTTTAATAGACAGTGTCAAGGAAGAGACACCATCAGCCACAACTGTAACCGTGATGAATAGGATGTCAGAGTCCACGAGTGCCCCAATTCAGACATCGACGACTAGCTCCGAACGGATATGCACGAAGTCTATTGCCATGCTGACCCTGTTCACTCCAAGTTCCGCTGTTCACTTGCCATGCAGTGTAAGAAGCACCCCGATATCCAACGGGCAACCGCACCAGGAATCGGCATTCAAATCAATCAAAACCCCTTACTTCCAGCAAAACAAGACTACGTACTCCCGTTCCCGCATCGAGGACGCCCGTCTCATCCAAGTTTCCTTCGAGGTCTGGGTCACCCCACTTGTCATCGACTGTGCCTATGATATTGTCAGAGAGGTGATTCCTCTGCCCCTAGAAGACCATATACGCCCTCAAGAATCAACCCAAGTCGACCTTGCCGTTGAACCCAGCGGTGTCTCGCGAGTTAGACACGTCTGTGAGTTAGTTGAATGTCAGAGGTGGGATGACGATGACCCCTTAATCTGGATGCAACAGGACAACGATGCTCGTGGAAAGAGAATCCGTGCTTGTACTCACGCCTTACAGCAATACATAAAGGCTCGTCGGTCTGCCGTGACCGACGATTGTTGTAAGATGGACGTGGTTACTTTTCAATAGTAGAACGGTTGTAAGCAATGTCATCGTCCAATTATGATGATATCTGGAAACTAAGATCAACAACATTGGGTAACTATTTCGAGGGTCACCAACTCTTTGTGGTGGCGTTGACTGGCTTGGCGGAAGCAGCTTTATTTGGCTAAATTTTCTGGGCAGTCGCGGCGGAGTACGTCTGTTCCAGGCGGTCAGTGATGAACCTTGCCTGAGCGATCCGAGAGCAATCAGCACACGCACCGGGCGTGCTCATGCCACGATCCATGCCGATCCCAGAGCGAAAAGCGGCGCTGACCTAAACCTATTCTGGAAATGGAAAGTCGATGTCGTTCCGCAGAAATCATGTTCAATAGTCTGGCAGTCTACGTAAGTGGTGATGAGAAGTCATCATATCCTTATCTACTCTCCTACTTTACTAGTGAGTAGGTTACAGCCATGAAGTAAGTGATTCTGATGGTGTGAAGTGAGTAAGGTGAGTGAGTGATCCTTCGTGGGCGAGGGATTAAGTTGGACGTGCTGGGACCATACATTTACTTTACTAGTTAACTGTACTAGCTAGTTAAGGGTTGTCTGTCAGGAGGTAGAACCACTAGTACTTACCTCCGCACTCTCTGACTGATCGACAATTGCCGCATACTTTGTAGGTAGTACTGGTAGTAGGAGAGGTATATACATGATGGTTCCCTGTTCTCACTTTGGTACATCACCCTACTTCATCTCTACAAAGTATACACTACTCTATACTAAAGAAGGGAGAGAAAATGCCATCAACAATAGCAATCGCCAAAAACTACTTGTGTTTCAAACTCCCCTTCTCAGAGTACTCGTTCTCGTTTCCTTCCGTTCCTTTTTCATGGCATACACATACACATACACATACCACTGCTACTATCTCAGAAGCAGACACAGACACAAGCACCATATCAGAAGAGAGTCCTCTCCTTCCTCACCAACAACAACAGAATACCCCCAAATCCCTCAAAGAAAAATACGGCACCTGCACCACCATCCTCCACTACGGCACATCCAGCTCCGTTCGTCTTTACACCAACACCACCACCAACACCACCAAGAAACAAAAAATAATCCATGTGATCAAAACCCTCCGCCCAACCCCCTCCTCCACAAAACAAACCCTAAAATCCACCCTCGAGTCCCTCCTCTCATCAACACTCTACCATCCACATCTCCTGCACACAATCGACATCATCCCCAACTCCCGTGGAGAAACATGTCTGGTAAGTGAGTACTGCGAATTAGGTGATCTCGGGACGTATATCTCCTCCTCTA
Source organism: Aspergillus costaricaensis CBS 115574 (assembly GCF_003184835.1). NCBI lineage: Eukaryota > Fungi > Ascomycota > Eurotiomycetes > Eurotiales > Aspergillaceae > Aspergillus > Aspergillus costaricensis. Next base: position 323,996 of record NW_020291819.1, read on the forward strand.
CTTCCCATGGGGATAGTGTTATGCCAGTGAGAGAAGCAGATAAGATTCTGTATCAGATAATGAGCGCAGTGGAGTTCTTGCATGAGATGGGGGTGGTTCATGGGTGTGTTTGCGTGGAGAATATTTTTCTCTCCCACTCTGACTATTCTGATGGGGTTTGTGTCAAGTTGGGGGATTTGGGGGATGCAAGGGTGTTGGATTCTGAGTATTCTCCTTCGTTTCGTGTTGATGGTGGTGATGGTGGTGGTGATGGGTACTACGCTGCATGGAAAGAAGATGTATATCCCCTTGTTAGGGGGTTATCGATGGGGATAGGGAAGTTTGAGGAGTTGGAGGGAAGATGTGAGAGGAGGAAGAGGATTAATCCTTATGCTGCGCCGGAGGTATTTCATCCTTCTTCTCCTTCTCCTCCCTACTCTTCGGCTTATCGTCGACGTGGGTATGAAACTTCCAGTGGGATAGTAGGGGATGATCCCCGGGCTGTGGATATCTGGGCTGTCGGGATTATATACCTTGTCCTGAGACTGGGGAGGATTCTCTGGCGGAGTGCGAGTGAGGAGGAGGATGGGCGGTATGCGGAGTATCTTGCTGGGAGGAAGAGGAGGGAGGGGTATGGGGTTATTGAGGGGTTGGGAGGGGTGAGATTATCCTTTCTTCATCATGTTCTTGTTGATGTCTGGGTATATGGCTAATGTGTGAGACAGGCCCAATGCAGAAACGTGGTATACGCGATGCTAAACCCCGATGCCAATCGACGGATCAAAGCATCTGAAGTGATGAGATCGGAGTGGATGTATAACCTTGATGTACATCAATAACATACATTCATCATATTCACAATCACACATAACAATACACTAAACCGTCCCAGCAGCCAACACATACCCCCCATCCACGACAACCGTCTGCCCATTCAAATACTGATTCGTACTAACAAACAACACCGCACTAGCCATATCCTCATCCTTGCCCGGTCTCGCCGCCGGCACCTTACCCTCATACTTCTCCTTCGCCAACTCACTCTTCTGCTTCTCATCGCTCTCCCCGGCCGTCATCTCACTCGGAAACACCCCGGGAGCAATATTATTCACCCTAATCCTCAACCCACTATCTGCCACCTCATGCGCCAGCATCTTCGTCAAATGAATCGCCGCCGCCTTACTAGCATTATACGCGAAATGATGCTGCGACACCTTCACAATCCCCGAGATACTGGTAATATTCACCACCGTACTACTCCACCCCTTCTCCCTCTCGGACCCCTTCTGCAACAGCGGCAAGAACGCCGTCGTGGTGAAATACAACTGCATGACATTCGTCCGGTAGGTATCTTCCCACTCGCTCATGGGGGTTGCATCATCGAACAGCGACTGCTTCAGTTCCGTGGCGTCGCTGGGTTCCGTGTTATCCGTGCTGCTGCTGATTCCGGCGTTGTTGATCAGGATGGAGAGGTGGGATTCGCGCGATTCTATCTCCTTCACTAGTTTGCTGATGGATTCTTTGGAGGTGATGTCTGACACGATTGGGATGATCTCCCCGCTTATGTTCTTGTTGTAGAGGCTTGCTACCCGGGAGAGTTTCTCTTCCGTTCGGCCGGTGATGTATACTTTTGCCCCGTTGGTTGCCAGTGCTTGGGTCGCCATTAGGCCGATGCCGGAGCCGCCGCCGGTGATTAGGGCAACTGGCAGTTTTGTTAGTATGCTGTTGTGGTGGAGATGTAGGAGGGGGGTATGTGGGGATGGGATGGATACCTTTGCCCTTCACGCCGAAGAGATTCTCCAGCTTAAAGTTCTCGTTGCTCGCAGAGGCCATTTTGTGTAGGTTGGATTTGGGTGTGGTGGGTGTGTGTGAGAAGTGGTGTTGTTGAGTTGTGGAGTACAGTGGTGTAGAGTTGAGATGTCTGCTTGAGGTATATATAGCTGGATGGATAGTATTACTGGTGTGGATTGCGTGGGAAGGACGTAGTAGAGCAGCACGAAGGAATTGACGCTGTAACATGGTGAAGTGGTGTCTAGTCTAGGGTTGAATCCGGTTTATATGTGCCATTGTGCATGGAGATAGTGATAGTAATGGTGATGGTGATGGGGTGGAGATCATCAGTATGACGTGAGTTGAGTATGAAGTAATGATGGTCCAGCCATGGTTGCAGCCGCAGTGGTCATAATGAGTTAACTGCCAACAATCCAAGGACTCAAACTAGGCTAATTGATTAATATTATATGTTACTGCAATTTATACTAATCAATAATGCTAAAAGTAGAAGGTGTGTATCTACAACTTCGCTTTAATTCCCTCCTCCGCCGGCACCACCTCCACCATCATCTTGCCCGTATTCACTCCATTATACAAATCGACCAGACTCTTCGGCGCCGACTCCAACCCCCCCTTGACAATATGCTCCTTGCGCTTGATCTTGCCCTGCGTCAACCACTTGGCCAGATCCTGCAACGCATCCGGGTACTGCTTGGCGTAGTCGAACACGATGTAGCCCTGCATTTTGACTCGTTGCGACTGTCACCGTTAGCATGATCCCACACAAATCATAGTAAATTGTGATGGAATGGGGCACTCACAATAACCTGCATAATATTGGCCGGCCCCTTCGGCTTCGCCACATTATACTGGCTAATCGCACCACAAATAACGAACCTAGCAAACTGCGCCGCCCGGCCCAAACACGCATCCAGAATCTCCCCACCCACATTATCAAAGTAAACATCAATATACTCCGGCGTAGCCTCCTTGAGCTGCTTCTTCCAATCCTCATCCTTATAATTAATCGCCACATCAAACCCCAACTCCCTCACCAAAAACTCACACTTATCCTTACTCCCCGCAATCCCAACCACCCTCTTCGCTCCTTGAATCTTCGCAATCTGTCCGGCCACCATGCCCGTTGCACCAGCCGCCCCAGACACAACCACCGTATCGCCAGCCTTCGGCTTCCCCACATCCATCATCCCGAAATACGCCGTCAGCCCAGTCATCCCCAGCACGGACATCGCATCCGTGGGCTTGCACCCCTCCGGCACGGAGATCTTCTGCGCCTCTTTGGCGCCTAGAACAGCATATTCCTGCCACCCGGAGTAGGCGATCACCCAGTCGCCGACTTGGTATTGGGATGTCAGACTGCTACCGACGGAGAGCACTTGCGCGATGCTTTGGCCGCGCATGATGCTGCCGATTTTCACGGGCGCAATGTACGACCGTTTGGCTGTGAGCCATTGGCGCATGGCGGGCTCGAGGGCGAGGTAGTGGATGCGTACGAGGACTTTGTCATCCGGGACATTGTTTCTGTCGTTGGTGATGGTGGTGGTCTTCAGGTTGAAGGTGCCGGTTGTGACGGATGGGTCGATGGCGGCTGTGGGGGCCTTGACGTAGATGAGTTGGCGGTTTGTGAGGGTCATATTGATGCCTGATTCAATGAATAGTAATTAACTGTATACAGTGAATAAAGGTAGTAGAATGAATAGTAGGTGAAAGGGGATCGGGCTGAAAGTCCATCTTTTTGCCGTTGACCCTGAGCCCGTCCTGAACCTCGGCTCGTTCGCTTCCACACTAGGCCTTCGCTCTGTTTGTAGTAACTCCTCCGGTGTCCCCGCGGCTGAGCTCTCTGGTCGGGGTTGGTTGGTGGTCCCTTGATGGGCTTCGGCTCGGAGTTATTGTGTTGGCTTTTTGATTAGTTGGTCTGGTCTACAATTTGTGATATTTCTTCTGCAGGGTATGGTTTTAGGGATTTCACAGTTAGTCTTTGGTTTCTGCATCTGCTGCATGTTTTTATGTCATGACATCATTGTTGTGTTCTGCAGGCTTATCGATAAGGTATCACGTGATAGTATATTGGTGGCATTGCATTGAAGTTGAATAGTATCATCAGCATCTCTTATCCAGTCATTGCATTCACTGTGACTGGTCTCATTTGCTCATGTTATTCACTGCAAAATGCACGTTCAACTATGACAGGGCAGTGATGCTGCGTCTGAACCATGGTATGTCCTGCCTGACGTCACCCGCTGATCGATGATGTCGAAGGCTTCAACCCTCTCCCTCGCCTCCTTATATAAGATGAAGACAGACAGTGGGGAATGAATACTACCTAACATCATCATCAACATATAACAAATCAAAACCTACTTATCAACATATCACCATGAGCAGCACTCAGCCTCCCTACTATTCTTCCACCTTCGGTGAACCCAACCAGAACCCCAGCGCAACTACTGCAACTGGGACTCAAGTTGGCAGCGGCATCACCAGCACCGGTCAAGCAAATACTGGCCCTGCGCGCACCACTGCCGGACCGCATCAATCTGATCTCGCCAACAAGGCCGATCCCCGCGTCGATAGCGATCTGAACAACCGCGCTCAGTACGCCCCTGGCGCGACAACCACCGGCAACGTACATCCCCAGGCCACCCAGAACTTATCGAACCCTCAAAGCTCCACCGCGGGCCCTCACAAGTCCTCCCTGCTCAATAAGCTCGACCCCCGCGTCAACAGCAAGACGGGCGAGATGTCTTCCAAGTCGACCAACGCAACCGGCTCTGGCGCCATGCGTGAGCCTACCGACACCACCGGCGGAGCCGCTTACCAGCAACCGAACCAAGCGGCTACTGCTGCCGGAGGCGCTGCCTCAAGCGCAGCTGGATACAACACGGCCCCGGTCTCGGGATCGCAAACCACCAGCGGAGTAGGATACCAACCGACGCAATCATCCGGGAGCACATATGGCACCCAATCCAAGTCGGCAGCTGCCGGGGAATCTGTTGGCGGCGGTGTGAAGTCGGCAGCTGCAGGAATCCATGTAAGTCCCGACCATCAGTTGAGTCTAGTCAGGCACTCATCCGTAGTGGCCGCGGGCTATCCGACACTAACGAGCGGCTGATGCTGACCTGAAACACAGGGAGCGGGGGAGTCATTGCGAGGCGGGCTCACAGCTGCGGTCGACAAGGCCTTTGGGCACGAAGAAGGGGCCGCCAAAAACTCGGCCATTGCTCAAGAAGGGGAGCGAGAGATTCAATCGGGAAATTTCAGCAGAACCCAGCGGTGATTTTGAACACCATGGTCTTTTGGCAATGGGATGAACCCCGCCTTTTTTGTTAATGAGATACGAATACGCCATATGCTAGTGCTTTTTTTAGTGTAAATTATGAATATGATGTGTACCATGACGCGGAGTTTCCCTTGTTGCGCAAAGGTCGGTTGGACCTAAAGACGGCTCTAAATTAGCACGTAACAACCCGGGTTGGATGAGTGGACGGATGCCATTTAGCGTCGGGATAGCCACATTCCGGCGTGCTGGCATGCGGAGGCTGGGAGGATACTTAATTGTGCTAATCTTTATTGTGGTTGAGATTCAAGCGAGGGACAGGTGGTAGGCCAATGATGGAGAGAGTAAACAACACAGTCCAGACTACTTTCTGACTGTACTTAGTAGATAGTAATAAGTAGTAGTGAATGAACAATTGTCTGTTGTGGTGTGGCAATAAACCCGCTGACTGTCAGCTGATTGGCGCCTGAGGTGCTCCATCTGGATCTTCTTCTTGATTTTCCCCTCAAATCATCTTCTCTCTCATTTGTTCTGTTGCTTCGGCTGCCCGCCAACCGAACCAAGCTACTTACTATGACGATATGCAGCTACTTTTACTCGGTTTGGCGATGTGATGCGATCGTTATGCTATTGCCTGGGGCATGATCTCATTGCAATATTATCGCCCAATGGTCTGATTGTGTGCAGTATCTACATGCGAGAATGCCATCTACGGAACTCGAGAATGAACCCATGGACCGTGTGGCTCTTCACGGATGCTCTCCGATGCCTCTCCACCCAATCTCTTGCTGAATCTCTCCCCTTCGTGAACTCACAGCCCTCCCAATGCTCTGCTGAAGCCCAAGCTGACCTCAGCTCCGTTCCGAGACAGCAAATCCTCCTGGTGATCAGCCACTGACTTAACCTCCAGCCAAGCATCCCACTAACGCTCAGCTATGCTGAACTATCCGGCACTATCCATGGTCGGATCCCAAGAATAACCCCGTCGCGCGAGTACAGCCTTTCCTAGTTTCACCTACACTATTGCTTGGAAGCTGGAAATAATCGTCGCGACTGACAGGAAGCTTCTTCCGGAACGCCCGGAGGCTGTGCGGTGGAACCTCTCTCTCTGACTTTTTTGGCCCTCTTGCTTAGTTTTTCCATTTTTCTCCTCTCCTGCTCGTCATGGTTTATTAATATTTCTTTTGCTTTTCTCCCTTCCTTCGATGGTACCTGTCCATTTCTTCTTATTATCATCTTGTCTTCCGTCCCACGCTCTCTCGCGTCCCCATTCTTGCCATGACTCCATGCGCTTGATTTGCTGATCGCCTCCAGCACGCTCCAGTCTCGCCCCTATGGAGCCACCCTAACGCGAATACGAATGCTCCATCGCAGACATTCAAACCGTTAGTTTAGTGCGCTACTCCATAGTAACCCATCCATCTATCCACTCTGACATGTGATGGATCCTAATTGAACTGCCCTCTCTAGTCTGTCTCAGCCTTTCTCTTCCCATCTATTCTTATCTTCCCTCATCACTCGATTTTTAAACTCTCTCTCCCTGCATGGGTCATACATAATCTCACCTCTTTCTCCCCTCTCCGCCCACCTTAACCATGGCGATTCCTGCACATCCGGCGGGGGCCAATGGTCAGGTCCCCGTCATTGCACACTCCTCGCCAGCTGCGGAGCCCTCGCCCACCTTCACCGTCAATTCGAGTTCCGACAGCGAGGATCCGAATCTCCCGGACGCCGTCCGCGAAGATGAAGCCAATGAAGTCGTCGGAGTTAGCATGAGTCGCGCCCAGAGCCGTATGAAGGCGCGCCTCACGCCTGCGGAAGAGAAAACCCGTATGATGGAACGGCAAAGTAGCTACTTCGATACAATTCCGGATACGCCGGAACCGGAGGGTCTTTTTGCATCTGAAATTACCGACGAACCAGAAGCTTTGCCTGAAGAACCGGCTGCTAAGCCGGGTGATGCTCAAGCCTCTTCAGCGGACTTGGCGGCGCCACAGCGTGACAGCGCCCGGGGATCCAAAGACGGTCAGCGAACCAGCTTCACCCGTTCGATCTTGAAATCCGGATTGCCCCTTCGACCCAGGGCATGGTCCGGCGACTCCTTGACCAATATACGCCTGAAGAAGTTCCTGCCAGATCTATTAACTAAACGATCATCGCTTTCCTTCCGACCCGGATCGTCATCGCAAGTCCGGGCTCGCAGTCAGACCCTGAAGCCCGTGTCAAAGCTGGCATTGGACCAGGAAAAAGACGAATCAGCGCTGCAGTCTCGGCGGAAATCGTTCTCCGATCCTGAATCCAGAGATAGCCCCGAGGAGCAAGTCTCTGAACTCGATCCTCTCGGGGGTGCCACGACCGCTAGACACTCTTATGCGCGAAGGCCCAGCACAACAGGCCGCCCACCTTCTCTCCTACGGAGATCATCTTCAGACCAGTCTTTATACCTGAGAGCTTCGTCAACCGCATCGTCGCTCGAACAGCGTCCCCGTTATGAGCATATCCATTCGCAAGTCAACAGCCGGTTCAAGGCGATCAAGGACAGCCTCCAGGATTCCAGCAGTCGGCTACTCAGTATGCCCACGCTGCACCTGCAAGACTTCCGAAGTGATTGGGGCTACAAGCCATTTCTGTCCGATGTCACTAATCGCAGGGGCCACACCTACGCCACGCCAGAGCAGCCGCCTGCTGCTCGGGAGATGCCGGGTGATGATTCGATCCCACCTCGGGCCCGTTCTCCACGGACCAGTATTAGTGCACAGTACCCCAATTTGACCGAGGCCATGGCCGAAATGACCGGTGATGTCGTGATCCTGGGAGGCTATCGAGGCTCAGTCTTGCGGTCCGCCAAACCGCCGCAACGCCAACTGTGGGTTCCGATGAAAGTCGGCCTGAATCTTCGCAAAGTGGATCTGGAGGTCGGCTTAAACCCGGAAGATGAGGAACGCATGGAAGAAACCATCATTCCATCCGGCGTGTTGTCCCATGTTGGCCCAGTCGACATCTGCCGCCGGCTGATGAAACGCCTTCAAAAATGCCCGAACGCCGTCAACGGGGATCTCCGCGTCCACGATTATGGCTACGACTGGCGGTTGAGTCCGCATTTACTTGCTAAGCGACTAGTCAAGTTTCTCGAAGGCTTGCCCTGTAACTCCCCAGACGTTCCCCGCGAAAAGCGCGGGGCCTATGTCATCGCCCATAGTCTGGGTGGCCTCATCACACGGCATGCCGTTAATCAGCGACCGGATCTCTTCGCAGGAGTCCTCTATGCCGGCGTCCCGCAGCACTGTGTCAATATCTTGGGCCCTCTCCGTAATGGAGATGATGTGCTGCTTAGTTCCCGCGTCCTTACAGCCCAGGTGAACTTCACCTTCCGTACCAGCTTCGCCCTCCTTCCAGAGGACGGACACTGCTTTATCAACAAGCGGACGAAGGAAGAGTACCGTGTGGACTTTTTCTCGGCCCAGGCATGGGACGACTACCGGCTCTCTCCTTGTATCAATCCGGCTCTTCCACTTCCAAACAGCAGAGGCTTCAAGGACAACCTGCCTCTTCTCGGAAAGCGCATCTCCACCGTCTTAGGCAGCAAGGATAGTCTATCCTCGACGGATGATGCCAATGGCGAGCAAGCATCACACAATCACACCCAGAACCCCAACGAAACAGCAAATCCCTCCAATGAGTCCACCGGAAAATATGCACCGGTCTCTGCCCCGAACCTGGAGAGCGCAGTAGGACCAACCCCCAATTTCAAAGGCTCAGCCAATACCAAGGCTACCACGACCACGACCATACCCCGTGCAACAGCCGTGACTTATCTAGAGCGCACCCTCGCAGAGGTTCTTCGGTTCAAGCAAGAGCTTGCATTCAACTCCTCGCATCAGTCTCAAAACAATTACCCACCCTTTGCCGTGCTATACGGCAAGTCCGTGCCCACCGTCTACGGCGCTCGCGTCGAATCGCGCGAGCGCATCCCATACCAAGACGCCTACGACGATCTGGCGTTCGCCGCCGGCGACGGCGTCTGTCTTGCCTCCGCGGCCATGCTGCCGCCGGGATACCGGATCATTAAGGGTGGATTGGTTAAGAGCGACCGTGGCCATGTCGGACTTCTAGGCGACCTAGAAGGCGTGGGTCAGTGTCTTCTGGCGTTAGTCAGAGGCCGACAAGAGGGTGTTGGACTGGGAGGTGATTCTTCCCAGCAACAATCATCATCTTCGTCATGATTCATCATCCTCAATCCTCTCACTTCTCTCTCCCCTCCCAACAAGACAACATGCATACATACATATGGTCATTGTTATTCCCGCCTATGCATACTAGAAACGATACCCCTATCATTATAAATATTGTTCGCACTGCATTATCCTGTTTATGACGACTATGAAATGAATAATGAAACAATATTCATATGGTATATACAAACAGTGTATTGATATGTCGGTGGTTTTGAAGCTGAAACAGCAACCCATTTATCATCACCATGTTCATACAATATCCATGACTAGATTTAGTCTGTATATTATATCATCTACAATTTAAAGAGCTGTTCTGTTCACGGCTATCTTCAATCGCTTTAGAAACGATATTCCTTTCTAATTTACCCTCTTCGAGTATAATGGTACTAGTACTAGTATTATACTATATATCGCCGGCTCACAGATAGTAATACTATGAGCATATGATTAGTAGTAGGTAGTAACACTACTCCCTAAGTAGTAGGAATGTCTGAATCTCAGTTGACAATTCAAGCTGAGTATAGTACTATCCAGCGCATACAGATCGTGAGTTTCCTTCAAGGAGATACTACTAGTAGTAAGTAATACATTGAACTTAGCACATCGAAACCTGCTAGTCCCAGGAGAGGTATGCAGGTATACCAGTCAATACTATGATCATCCTTAATAGTATCTGAGGATGAGTAGTATGGATCCTCGGAATCCTGCAGGATTGAATGTGCGGGGGTCTAGTTTCATCTGATAGGTTCTGTCCTTCTTCTTCTTCTTTCTCAGTTACCATCCATTTTCGAGGTCAACTACCTGGCACCAACCTACCCTCTCAAGATATCAACTTCGATAGATATATCCCCACACTGATCATACATCATACCCATGAAAAAAAAGACATCAACTCTAATCAATGAACCGTATCTCATGAACTCGATTATACCCGTCTGTCTAACCATCTAGAATGCCGATAATATTTTGATCATAAGAAGAAAAAGAAATATAATGCGAAAGAAGTGAAAAGCGCGCCCTATACATGACAAGAAGAGAAAAAAAAATAATTGCAAAACAACGAAAATTGACTTCAAGCTTAACCCGTTCTCGAGTTGGCGATGTTCAGGACCAGAATATCCGTTGCGCCAACCTTGGTCAGGTCGTCCATGACCGTCGCGATCTTCTTCTTCTCGACCATTGAGCTAACGGCAACCCAGCCGTCTTCTTCCAGGGCGGTCACCGTGGGTGCGCGCTTGCCGGGGGTGATCTTGGAGGCGGTGGCCAGTTCTCCGCGGGGGATGTTGTACTGGCACAGGACGTATTTTTGGGCGGCTGCAGAGGGGGGATGAGTCAATGGGGCTGGTCGAGTGATATAAAGAAGAAGATGGTAGAAAGGAACTTACTGATGACACCGCGGATACGAGAAGCGATCAGGTCAACCAGAGGGTTCTGGGTCTTCTTGGACTTGACCAGGACGGAGATGGTCTCGACGACGGTGTCGATGGCCTTGAGACCAGCGGCCTTCATGGTCTCACCGGACTCTGTAGACATTGGTTAGTTGCTGACTGGCATGATAATGCTACGAATGAGGATCATTGATCATACCAACAAGATCGACGATGCCGTCAGCAACACCCAGAGCGCAAGCAGCCTCAACACTGCCGCCGACGTACTTGATCTTAGTGCTGAGCTCGCTCTTGTCAGCATCGCTCTTGCCCTCGAGCTTGGCAAAGAACGCCTCGGTGAGAGCAGTGAAGCTGGTGACGATGTTGCGACCAATCAGCTGCTTGGCCTCAGTGATGTCGCCCTTCTCCGGGACCTGCACCTGGAGCTTGCAGCCGCCGAAGCCAAGGTCCATGACCTCCTCCACGTTGGAGACTTCGCCGCGGGGCAGCAGCGCATCGTGTTCGGCGATCTGGTCGCGACCGGTGATACCGAGATCAACACGGCCTTCACCGACGAACGTGGGGATATCTGCGGCGGGAAGGAAAATGAGGGCGATGGGAAGGTTCTTGACCAGAGCGATGTCCAGGCGGGTTTCGCGACGGAACTGGATGTCGCAGCCGGCCAGGAGGTCCAGCGTAGCTTGTTGAAGACGGCCCTCTGTTCACGGCAAGACAGGCGTTAGTCCGGTGCTTGGTTTAGGGGCCATTGGTGGGTTGGGCAATTTGGGGGTGCTTTGCGGTCAGGGAGTGAGTCATGGCGGGAACTTGCTTTTAGGGACAGCGAAGAGCAGTCTTCCTTCGAGGCTGTAGGGGATATGTTAGTAATTATATATGTATAGAGTGAATAGCATGCTGCGATCGTGGGGTTCAATGTTTGCTACGGGGCAATTGACTCACTGGTTGACGAGATCCATACTGACGATCAACGGCGCGGGGTAAACCGGCAAGGAATTGGAGATGACAGGGAAGAAATGAAAGGGAGTAATTGGAAAATCAAAGATAGATCCAAGATCCAAGAGACTGTCAAATATCCTAAGAAGGGTATTGCGAACAGAAAAACAAGAGTTAAGCAGAGGTAAGAGGGAGTGAAAGGAAGAGGGGGAAATAAGCAGCGTAGCGGAAGAGGAAGAAGATGCCGCAGAAAAGAGTCTGAAATCCCGTCATCGGAGGGGCCCGCATTGCACAGATACCTCAGGCCAGCAATTGATTCAGGGTTACTTGCTGCCTGACACTTCTGCCTCATATATCAGGCTAAAAGAGAAAGTCGATTACCTCATCACCGGCCTGACATTCCAGCTTTAGTTGACTGCCTGACGGCTCAGGCCACATTAGCCCTGAGCCCTCGCCTTTAGCCCAAAACAGAAACCCAACCCACACAAGCCGCAAATCCCTCGATTTTCACGAACGGCTTCAACTTCTGCCAACCCCCCCAAAACGCCATCTTCACGCATCCCGTCAGTCCTTCGCTGTCGTCAAGCCCAACTCCAAGATGGATTCCGCCAAGCAGCCCGCTAAGCTCGTCAAGGTCACCCGTGTCCTCGGCCGTACCGGTACGTCGTGAATTTCTCAATTTATCGAATTTCGATGCCTTTCGTCTGGGATATATACAAATTGCGGTGTTTCCGCGACGGCGTGTGGATGGCACATATGGCTTGAGAGAAGATTTTCTAATGAGCATTTCACTTTTATAGGATCCCGTGGTGGTGTCACCCAGGTCCGCGTCGAGTTCATGGACGACACTTCCCGCAGCATCATCCGTAACGTCAAGGGCCCAGGTATGCGATTTCTCCGTTGATTACAATTGATGATATATATACATTTCCTACGGCTATGGTGGTGGCGCTGGTTGGACCGAATCGAATTATTTCCCCACGAAGAGAAGAAGAATCCCGCGAGAAGAATGGCAAATAGTGAAAGAAAATGTGCGCACGCATCGGAAGTCAACAACACCCACGATTCTATCAGCGAACAGTACGAATCTCAGAATCCCAACACAACGCACGCAGGAACTGAAGAGGGGGAATAGAAGGACAAGCAGTATCGCGGGATAATCTCGACTCCACGGGGAAAGAAATATCGCATTCAGTCCATCCAGCCAACCAACCAGTCGCTCCGTCATCTCCAAACCAAACCCACATATGGCACACACCAAGCTAACCAAACCCCTCTTCGTCGCAAACAGTCAAGGTCGACGACATCCTCTGCCTGCTCGAGTCCGAACGCGAGGCCCGCCGTCTCCGTTAATTTCCTTTACCAACAACTCCGAGTTTTCGTCAACATCTTTTTCCCTCTCGAGGCTATGTACCCTTGCTTGCGTTGGAAATGATTATTCTGGGAGGTCTGGTCGGGAAGGCAAAAAAAGAAGAACTATCTTATCTTATGGGCTGATGCGGCATCCGGGTTGTTATGGCTTCGTTTGAGAAAAATTCTTTTATTGTTTTTTCTTCTTCTTATCATTCCTGTGTGTCCAGACTCATATTTCCTACTACTGGGCTTCATATAGAGCGAAAGTGAGAGAGAAACAAGAGAAGAAAAAAACGAGGCTATCAACCTGAAATACAAAAAACGAAGGAAAAAAATTTGAAATCCCACGGGCGCGAGGTGATCTTCTATTCATCAAGTCTCTGTCTAGATTACCCCCTTTTTTCTTCTTAATTTTTCTCCCTCGTGTTGTATGCACGATGCACTCGAATCGGATGGACCTTTGTGTGAACTTGCTCGGTTTGGATCTTAGGTGGTATTAGGGGAATATGGTCTGCGGGGACATTATACCTTGTGTCGGTGTCTCGTGAGTGAGTCCTGGCTTACGATTCATACGTCCATTCTGCCACTTACCCATCGTAGATATTACTGCCCTACATGTAGAAGATGAATGAAACAGCGTCGTGAAGACCCCGCTTATCACGAGTCATTTGAATCTTTCTCATAAATCTATGTCTAAAGCCTAACGCTTTTGATCATGCAACGCCGCCAATACGCTCATCTCGATAGAAAGCAATAACAACACATCAATATGCTTATTACAGCTGCTCGGCGCTGCTGATGAGGCGCTCAATCATATTCCCATCCTTGGTGCCTCCCATGACCTCTCCGACGACCGTCACAAGACCAGCCAGTTTCCGCCGGCGGATTTTCTCCTCCAATTCTTTACTCTTCTGCCGGGCTTGGTCCAGCAATGGCCCTGGCAGGTTTGCTAACCGCGCGACGTTCAGCCCGTAGCTGCGGTGTGCCACGCCCTCACCTACTTCGTAGAGGAATGTGATCTCTTCGTCTGTTCCGGTACCTGATTCGGTAAACCGCATGTGCACGTTGCGTAGTTCGTGGTCTGCCAAGGTATGGACCATTGAAGAGAGGTGTTGATAATGGGTGATGAAAAGCGTAAGGCTTCGAATCGACCGTACCATGTAGTCAAGCACAGCTTGTGCAATTGCAACACCATCATGCGTGGACGTGCCCCGGCCCAGTTCATCCAGAATGACAAGTGACCGTGGAGTCGCCTGCTTGAGAATGTCTGCGGTCTCGGAAAGCTCGACCATGAAGGTAGACTCGCCAGCTAGCATGTTGTCGAAAGCACCCATGCGTGTGAATACAGCGTCCAACATACCAAGCTTGGCCGACTGCGCGGGAACATAAGAACCTATTTGCCCCATGATGGCGATGAGCGCTACTTGTCGTACATAACTGGACTTTCCGCCCATGTTGGGTCCGGTGACCAGAAGAGCGCGTGTCTTGTCGCTGTCCAAGTCGATGTCGTTTGGCACATAACTGTCCAACAGTAACTGCTCGACCATTGGGTGACGTCCCTGCTCCACTTGGATGCACGTATGGTCCGTATATTCGGGCTTCACGTAACCCGGTTGACTAGCTATAGTCGCCAGAGCTATCAAGCAGTCAAGCGTGGCCAATGCCTGCACACTATCCCGGAAGGGCTGGTATTTAGTTGCTATATCAGCGAGAAGGGATATGAACGCCTTGTCACACGCCGCGGCCAACGCTTCTTTGTGCTGGTCACGCTGTCGCATGAGCTGAATGACTTCCGGCGTATGAAACCTTGATACTTTCTTGGTGCCGCTCACTTTCACCCATGATGCAGGCACACGTTTAATGGAAGCCGAGCTGTTCTCGACTTCAATCAAATAATCAATTCCCGCAACAGACTTGTATTCGACCGTCTTCTTCCCGAGCTTCTGGCCAGCAACAGAACGATGCTCCTCTAGCTCGTGTTCAACACTTGCAATGCCGAGCTTTTGGTCACTGATGTCTTCTGTCTCTTCGGTTTCGCGAAAGAAGGCATACTTATCATCCCTCTTCGCAGCATGCAAATTAATCTTGTCAAGAAAAGCTATAACGTCTTCCAGGATCGTCGGGAGACAAGTGATCGCTTCATTTATGGCAGCAGACGCAAAACCGGTATCCGCAGGTGACTTCACGTCCGAGAATTCCTGCGCAATCATTTGCATCGTCTGCAAAACGGTGAGGAGTTCCGGTCGAGTACACTGGTTGTTTTATTAGTCTTTATTCAAGTGATCAAAAATAGAGACGAAGAACCAACCTTGCCGTAATAAATCCGAATCAAGCTCTTTTCCAAGTCGCTCTTGACCTTTCCAAGCAACGCCTTGAGCCGCTCTACCATTACCGTCTTTTCTGGATTCTTCAGCTCTTCGACAGCGTTCACCCTCTCTTCCAGCTTCGACTTGTCTAGTAGAGGACGTCCAACCCATTTCCGAAGCATGCGCTGTCCAAATCGCGTTTGTGTCCGATCAAGCGTCCAAAAGAGACTGCCCTTAGTCGTATGGTCCGTTTGATTTTGGTAGATCTCGAGGCTCATCAGAGTGTTCCCATTCAGAAGCATGTGTGATCTGGAAGAAAAGTGTTGGAAGTATTTGGTCAACTCGAAAACATATTCCAAGCCGTATTCTTTCATGTGCTCAATCATAGACGAAAGGCAAATAGTCACTTGCTCTGGTAGATTGAGCACCTTCTGAAGGAGGCTACTCGCCTGTGCATCATCTGCGGCACTGGCCGTCTTCATCTTTCCTGCATAAAAGCTGGAGACATGGCTGTGTGACTCCGCGGCGGCAGTCTTCGACTTAGGCACTCTTTCCACGCGGGTCTTGTCCCCGAAGACGTTCAACTTGCTGCCGGAGAGATGCTGGACGAGCTTTTCCGTGGCCTTAGAAAGCTCGCCAACAATCAAAAGCTCGCAGGGTGCAATATGCAGCAACCTCGTTTCGATTTCACTCCTCATGAACCCGTCTTCGAAGTCGTCATAAACAATATCTCCTGTAGCCGGCTGAACAGCAACAATTCCCACTTGAACCTTCTCATCATTCCCCCAGCCCTTTGCATTTGTCTCGGTAATGCATAGCAAGTAGCCAGTTGCTGGTGAGGCGCCACCAGATGCCGCAGGCATAGGCCCTTCTAAGCCCTCCGCGTCGTCAATATAGGTACCCTTAGTGTACAAATTTGTGAGCTTGCGCACGAAGGGCGCATTGCGATTGTCACCCGCTGCTTTCAGAGCAGCAGTCTCGATTTGTCTCACGACGCCGACCTTATGACCCGCGGCAACGAGGCGCTTAACATGAACGTGTAATCTGTGAACCGGTATGCTAGCGGAGGCGAAACGATCGAGGTGTGCTTCAGAAGGGTCTAGATATGACAAGACCTACGTTAGGCACGATTCACCAATAAAGCAGGAGATGGAAAGGAGGCAACGGAACCATACTTACGTTCGTCAAATCTTAGTTTTCCAGGGATACAGACTATAGACAATTCCTTTGCGGCGACTCTCGCATCTTCACCAAAGAATCGAAACTTGTAGCCGACTTCAACTACTAGGACGGTATCCATATGCTTGCGCTTGATGTCGATGACCTGCTTCTCCATTGGAGTGAGCTTGCTTCCGCCTTTCTTTGCAGCAGCCTTGCCCTTGGCAGGAGGTGGTGCTGCTTCCTCCTCATCTTCGGCCTCAGCCCCCTCCTCGGGTGTAGCTTCGCTGATAGCATTTCTACCAATGCCAATGAGGCAGTCCGCACCACCCAATTTCCGAACGAACTTCTGGTGTAACGCTTCTCTCTCCTTCTGTCTTTGTCTAGCCTCAAGTTCACCAGCCGCCTGCGGCCCTTCCGCTCCAGTGTTCACCGCAGGTGAGCTGCTGAATCTGAATATCTCAGTCCTCTGGCTACTAGTCAACGTCGGTGGTCGCTCTGTAGTGGATGTTGACTTCGGAACCTCTTCTTTGCTTGCGGGGTGAAGGCCGTTTGTTCTAGCTCTTTTAGGGGCCGGTGCCACTATGTCATCCTCCTCATCATCGGTCAGGGCGGTATCTTTCTTTGGCGCTCGTTCCTGATTGTCCGCTTTCTCGGGGGTTGTGGCTGGGGTTTTTTCTTCAACGACATTGACTGGGGCAGGTTGAGCTGTTTGTGGTTTCTTCGTGAAGAAGCTCGCGAGGGTTGACTGCTTCCGCTTCACTCCCGGTGACGAAGAAGTCTGTGATGAGGGAAGAGGCATTTTATCTTTGTGGTCGAAATCACTGACAGTCGCCGAGGCAAATTATCTTAGCAACACCGAGGGGAAAGGGTTCGCGGTGGCGGTAGCGCCTGCTGGTCGCGCCCTAAAGTCCGATAACAGCCTAGGACCTTAGTATTCATATATAAGACATCAATCAAATCGTATTGGACGATATCCGGAGCCAAAGCATTCGCCTTAGCGTCAAATGCGTATCCGCGGGTCGGGAACCTTGACGCGTGGAGGAGCTCCGTCACGCCCGTCACGCGTAGTTCCCTTAATTTAATTGCACTTGAAGATGATATAATCTTTCTGCCTGAGGCAGAAGCAACCACAAAACTACTTAACTTCTATCTGGACGAGTATACACTTTCTCTCTCCTCGTCCCTCTGTCTTTCTCTTGGTGTAAGCATGATGCTGTTAGAGTTATTATACATGATAACATACTAGTATACAGTGTCAAGGGGTGTCGTCCGACAGTCAATGTATAGCGGCTACCATTGAGTTTGACCCCAATGCAGTACTAACCACCCAAGTATTCATACCACGTAACGGGAGTGCTTGTATATTAGGCAATGCGAAGCAAGCTACAAAGCCATGTCAGCTTTGGTTCCGAAGTCGACTAAAATTGTGCAGGTGCCATATAAAGATATAGTTTGACCCGCAGAAACCGAACTCAACTCAGGCCACACAGACGAGGACCAGAACTTAGAACGAGCTCCCGTCCAGGTAAAGTCGGCCAAACTCGCTTTCATCAACGTCCGAAATTGTGGACTCGGGTGAGCCAAGCTGTGTTTCATACTGGTTGTTCGATCTAAGTTCTGGTTTTGGAGTACACATTGGACCATCGTCAGCGGGCAACCCAGAGAGTGAAACGGCCAAAGGGTTGAACGAATATCCAGTGGGGCTTTCCTGGTTATCGAACGATCTGAAGCCAACTGGTCGAGAATCTCCAAAAAAGTACTGCGGTGGGTAACAGATTCCGCTGGTCAAATGCTCCGTGAGGGAAGGGGACTGCCAGTCCATCAGAGGATCAATGCGGCCACGAACATCCAGGAGTGGTTCAATGTTCTCCTTGCCCATGGTCAAATCATGCGCTCGTCCAGCCACTGCGATAGATTGGTCACCAGGTGATAGTGGATAAGCATCATGATGAAGTGTGAAATCCTTGAGGAGGTATAGAGGATGAGAGGGAGCCGACGCCACAGCATGAGTTCCATCGCCATGGTTATGATCCGTAGAACCAGCATTACACTGACTTGGTCTATCATGAAAGACGGTAAATCCAGTGCGAGGTTTTAGCTTTGTCCCTCTGAAGGATAATTCAAATTCGTCCATGTCATCCCCGGGACTGCCATATCGATGCAGCCGCTGAGGCCCTAGGGATCCCTTGGGGATTTGTGTATCTCTTCCTCTTGTATCTCTATCCACCAGTTTCTCAATGCGCTTGGTAATCCTTCTGGTTCGTTTCCTACTTTGCCCACGTTGGATATTAGGATCAACTTGGGAGAGAACTCTTTTGGGGCGATTTACTCGACGTTTGGGAACGGGCGTCTCCCCTTTGAGGGGGCTGCTATCCTCAACATTACCTGAGATCACACGCTGCTTCCGTAAAATTCCGGTAGGGGAAAAGACAAGCTCTGTTGGCTCCACACAAAGGGACGTCTTTTCCATGAGCTTCAAGATGCTTTCATCCTTCTTCTGATTGCGTCTGCGTCTCATCTGTTCGGTAGCCGAGTCAAATATATCCATTCCAGGCCACAGCACACCCTTCAGTCTGGCTATCTCATCTGCTCTTTCCTTCTCCATCTCATTGATGGTGGGAAAATAAATGCTGTCAGTTTCATTATCGTCAACAAATGGATCGCAGCTGTACTGGTCGGATGGCTGAGGAGCCACGTCTGCTTCGTTATCCGATGCCTTCGCCCAGTACAATGCGGTTTGCACCGGGACGTCCTCGTCCTCCGCCCTTTGCAGTGGTTCTTGCTTCCAGGGGCTGCAAAGAGCCTGTGATGTCTTTGTCGGTGAGGTTATTGGGGCCAGCGAGTGGTCTTCCAGTCCAGGGTAAGTATGCGTGAGATTATAAGACGGGTCACTAGAAGCAGCATTGGCTGAAGAGTATGGCGTGTTCGTGTCCTCAGTCTCAGGTTCCGCAATGACATACGAACGAGAGAGACGCGGGTCCAGATAATCAGGCAGTGGGTTCTGGAATGAAGGACTTGCAGTGGACACTGGCACTGTAGCATTATCAGTCTCGCTCTCCATATATGACTTCTCGTGTATCTTTTTCTTGCGGGCTTCTTTCGAGGACATCCGATCCGAAAGCAACTTGGCCAAGTTGTTTCTCTTATACCATCTGTCATATTCATGTAGCAAGGCTACTGCTTGCTGCTCTTGATGACTGCGTACTTGAAGTTTAAAATAATGGGACAAGTGAGCCTTTGACGAGATATGGGTAAGCAAGTGCGATACATCGCTGAATGTGGGCCGCTTTGGGCAGATATTGCACAAAAGTGCAGCTGCATCCATTTCGGAAAGTGGTGTAATAGGGACCGGCTCCTGATTTTGGAAAAGATATCGAAGGAAACAACAAGGAGGAGTTTCTATCAACAACAGATGTGATAAGCCGGCCTCGGAAGGAGAGGATGAGAAGCTTCAGAAGAAAATGCGTTACAGGAAGATGGGGGACCTGCCCGGCTGACTTTCTCACTGTTATTCCACAATTAGAGAAAGAGCTACCAAGACCAGCTTTCTCCAGGCAGGCAGGTATCAATACAGACAGGGTAGCAAATACAATAGGCCAATCGATTGATCATAGTTGACACTCATACTTACCAATTGCAAGACCTCTACTTGGGGGATCTCAATGGGCGACGCCAATACAAACTAAATGCAGTACTATGTAGTAGTTACTACAGTAGTTTCGTTTATGTGGGTAGGTGGAACACAATACTTCAGCATAGACACGGGAAACGTATCTATGTATGATACACAGTCCGATTATCAATCACACAATTCATCATTTCGGTGCAATCAATGTGAGAGGCATCACCGTAAGCCAATTTAGCACCCTATCTATATTCTATAAACTAGTACGTCTGAAGACTGGAATACCAGATGAGCCAACAACTACTAATTTACTAGTAGTAGAGTAGTAGTACCGTTTGTCGAACTACTATACACTACTAGTTACCAATACTACTGACACTATATATATATCTTGTCCGTTCTGGGGGCCCGAGTTTTACTACTGGGATTTTGAAAACGTGTTCTTAGTATATATATATAATCAACTAGCAGTAAGGAAAGGACCACGAATCGACCAACACGGTCTCAGTAAAGATAAACGTTAGCTACATGGCTAGTAGACGTTATGATGGCCATAGCCTTTGAGTAGTTGCAGACGAAACGGACGGCATGCGTTTAGTATCTGGCAATATAAAGAAGCATTGGGTGAGTTATGGCTACGATGCAGACACCAATGACTTTGAAACATTAAGTCAACTCCAAGGATACAACACATTTCATTCATCTTCCATGTTGATTAACTAGCTACTGTATATCTTGACTATAATTACGGTTCATGTGCCACTGTGTCTTAACAGCCTTTCCGTAAGGCTATTGTGAGGGGGTATGAAGCGGAAATAAGTCACAGTGCCAATCACTCTTCTCCTGCCTTGTATCCCATAATCCATGGTAAAAAAGAAAAACGGGTTATTAGATTGCAGGAGGTGAGGCCTACGTCAAGAAAAAGTACTCAAGAGGTGTGATGTCATCATACAGCCAAAGATTACCGTTGCAGATATTTCTGTGTAATTGCCTTCGGCATACAACTAAAAGAAAAGGTTAGCTATCCGCACTTTTGCATTGCACAGGTTGCATAACTCACTAGACTGGATCTACTTCTTGGATGCCATTGAACTTCAACAGACTCAAACCAGCGATGGCAAAGTGGGTGTGAAACACATCAACCATGCTGCCTGGTCTGTCTCCGATGCCCCCAGCCTCCGAATCCTGAACTGCGTCAGTGCCATGCCGGCAATGCCATGGCGAAAGGGATAACATACCTGACAGCGCAAGATGAAAGCAGAGAGCTTGCCACCATCGATCCAGTGGAGTTTGTCGATCATAGCCAAGCTCGCACCAACCCACCAGCTATAGCATGCATCGGGCAGTTTCTCAGGCCTTCCGTTCAGACCACCATTTTCAACCTGTCTTTCGCTGAGCCAGCCCCCAAGACGGTCCTTGTTTACCAAGTCCAGTCGTCCGGCGATTGCCAGAGCTCCTACGCAAGTGAAGATTTGACCGGCATGTGACTCAGCCCCAGGTTGGATGCCATAGCCACCGTCTAAGTTCTCACACTGCTGGACATAGGAAATGGCCTTGGGTACATCAACTGTGTGGAGAAGCCCAAGAAGGGAGAGTGCATTAAACGCGCCATACAAAAAGCGTGTATCTCTCTCACCCCATTCATCACCCATGAAAGCACCAGTGTCTTTGTCCTGTAGCCCTGCGATGAACGAGCCAACCTTCTCTTTTCCTCCTAGACCGCGCTTCTCCAGCTCATCCACTGCGTCTAGGGTTACGAGAATTTGCACTGCCGACACTGTGTACAGCATGTGTGCATCATGGCCCGGAGCTGCTCCAAAGCCTCCATTCTCCCGTTGACACGAGAGAACGAAGTCGATGGTATCTTCACGAGGAAGGACATCGGGGCGGCCAAGGAGATGTAGAGCTGTCAAGCCCCAATACACCCCATTCAGGCGAAGGTGTTCTGTAAGCCAATATTCTAGCTCATCCCTCCTCTAGCATCACCTGTCAACCACCTTCCCCATCATGAAGAGAAGAACCATGGTTATAGTAAGAATGACGCACGCTGTCCAAGTTCTTGATGTAATCCACATGTCTTTCGACACTAAGGTTCAAGCTGGATTCAGTCCCAGCAGCCCTACCAGGACCCGAAACTAAGGACATTTTTGTGATCGGATTGCTGGAAAGCAGTGTAATTAGTGGTTGAGCTTCGGACTAGTCAAGAGCTTCCTGCTCGCGCTAGAAAGGTAGCCTTATGCGCTGTCCCGACCAAGGCCACGAAGCTTGTGCCTGCCAACACAAGGGCGATCAAGGCGGAGAAGCAGGCTCGAAGCTTTGGGGGTGGCAAACACAGGGTCGTCAAGGGAGGCAACCGCTGCACGTGTCCCCCTCACTGCAGGTGAGGTTAGTATGAGGTGTCTTTGGAGGTTAGTTGTGGACGACTTGGGAAGCTGGGAGGAGGGAAAAAGCAAGCTTCGGGGAAAAAGTGTGTGTGTGTGTGGTGGAGGGCGGTTGGTGACGAGAGGGAGGGCTGACCATCACGTGATCAAGCGCCACCGGGAAAGCCGCTGGGCCAAAAAGCGGGGCCCATTGTTTCAGCCTGGCGTTTAGGGCAGGATCGCCGTCTCCCACGGACAGCGGTGTGAAACCCCTGAGCGCCAAAGACTGCTTGCCCCTGGGTCCCTGCTCGCTCTGAAATGTTCGGTGGCTGGCCCTTGTGCCGATGCCATGGAGGCCGGGCTCCCGCGTCCCACTCTGGTCTAAGTACAAAGTAAGTTGGTGGCAATGTCAATCAAATTTGTCAAATGCATGTAAGTCCAAGGTAGGCAGGTAGTATCGAAGGTTTCTTAGTACGGAGCGCAAGAGGGATCCTTGTGTGATGATGAGCACCAGGTGCAGAACTGCAGGTATGAATGGGGAATGTGGGTTCTGTCTTCTCTACTCCGATAGTACTAGCTAGGCATAATTACGTAGTGCCGGGCTATTGACTCGGTATGGCGTAGTAGTCATATGAGTCTTTCATTGTCCCACGTGTAAGTAGTATGCCGTCGACTAAACTAGATACTGCTATGTATATATTTTAGTAGAGTATCTAGCCTCCAGGCAGAAATTGCTAAACGGGGCAACGCCCATAACGGTTTCGCATAAGTGCCATGAGGTGCAGGACCCTCAGCAGTCCACATTTGATGATAAGTCCCATTTATCTTCTGTCAAAAGCAGCAGATTGTCCTGGAGTACTAAAGCGGTAGGGGGAGCACGCTACCTTTGCTAACCGGAAGGGTTGAGTTGATTACTCCACCACTGCAACGAAGCGCTAGACCACCAGAGGTGGGAAGCCGCGTGCTCTTTGTGGTGGCAGCGTATAATGCCCCGTGGAATTACCGGAATATACTTCACACATGGAAGCGCCCAAGTATGTTTTGTTTTCAGTCCAGCATTGCTTACAAAAAAGGAGCGCATTTTTCAAAATGACAGTTCCAGGGTTGTAAACCTGCTCCAGGGCTCTCTTGCTTTCTTTTTTCTTCCCCTTGTCTATATTTAGCCATCCGGAATGTACCGTACATAATAAGAGGCACAACCAGAAAGTGTAGACATTTGGTGCTATAAATGTCATTGGTAAAGCGGGGCAATAAGACAATGATAACCATTATTTATTCGTTCAACGGTGCCTAGGAAGCCAGTAGTACCTGGGTACGGGGTACACTATCCAGGCACCGACTACGCATTAATTCCTCTTTTTCCTATCATCCCCACTGACTGTATCAAATTTGTCTTGACTGAACCATGGTTGACCACCCATACAGCTTCAAGAATCAGACCACTGGCTGGAGGTTCAATATTTAGACATTATTTTTTTTTAAATCTATACAATCAGACATTTTGTGAACAAACAACACATTTTGTTTTTTTCTCCCTCACCATGAAGACTTCGGGAATAACCCACACAACAATGGCGGCCGTCTGCGGAGCCGACAGAATACTTTTAGTGCCATAAGACTCTTGGACTACTGCATACTAAGCAGCCAGATAAGGTGCCACTCAAATGCTGTGATGGGCCTCCGCGTCAGGTACTCGTGTCTCCCGGGTGCTTCTGATTTGGCCCTGCAACTGAAGCCCCGTCCACAGGACCTTGGTTGGCCAATCCACGGTTGCAATGGCTGTCTCTTAGACCGGGCATGCATCATCCCGCCCAAGGCACCAACTGCCAGACCCGATCTTTTCTGGCCAGTCATTGTCACCGCTTCGAGTGTTTGGATGGGTCCGTCCGATCTTTCGGTGTATATCCCAATGGCCTAGGAGGTGGCCATTGCAGCCCCGGGGTTGCCATCATCACAAGGGTTATTGCGCAGTAGCGTGTTCAGGGGCAACCAACCGACAGGCACGAAAGATAACTAACTATGTACACTTGGTGTAGTCTACCTACACAACGAAATTATTGAATCTTCCAAAAACTATTTTTCTCTCCTTCTTTGGTCTCTTGTCTTTCTTCTCGATAGTGATGAAATAGCTGCGAGTTATATAGCAATTATATAGCAACAATAGGCTTTGTAGTCAAGAGTTAATTTTTTGAATGTTGGATTTGACTTTCCTTTCGGACAGCCTCTCGATTTTCTCCCCCATGGGAAGTTTAACCTTTCCAGTTTGCCCCCCCTCTCTTCCCCCAGCTGTAAGGTACTTGGGTATTTCGGTGACTATCTATTGCAGATATTAACCCATCAATACGTGGGTTGGACCAACGTCATCCTCCTGGTACCAGCCACGAGTTCCTTTCCCTTTTTAACCTCTATCCCTCAAATTTGGTTTAGGGTGCTTCATCAATTCTTCACTTGATATTTTTCTTGGGTTATTATTATTATCAATTATTTTATCTATTGCCTACCAATATCTGGCTCTTTACTTGAAGTTTGAAACTATCGATCAGTAAGAGAACCTCTGCCAGCATTCATTCTTCAGGAAGGGAGTAACATGCTAAACCGTCCTTACCTGTTTTTATTACAGACATTATCCACTATCCTTTTTTTTTTCTTTTTTTTTTTCTCATTACTATTATTTTTATTCCCTTCCCAAAAATCCAAGGGCATCAATCCACCTGCCACTTATCTGGTTGTCTGTGCACTAAAACGATAGGCTTTCCATAATCCCATAAGCACTCTGAAGCCACCCAGTAACTATTTCGGAGCCTTGCAACGCTATCTCCACTACCGACTCCCCCCTTAAAAAAAAACGGAGGCTTCTTAGCCTGACACACAGCCGCGCTTGCATAACACCGTCCAGGAATGTGTCGTCGCTGCGACATTCAAGTCTGAACACCTCCAACACCGTGCGGACTCGCGCTCTCGTGTTTCTTTGATCGCTATTACCACTTCTTCGGGAAACCCCGTCAAGCGGACGCAAATTCTTTGTTCTTCCCTGTCCCTGTTCCTGTTCCCTTTATTTTTATTCTTTTTTAGCATCTTCATTATCGCTTTGGGATTAGCTAGCAAATTCGCCGACACCTACTCGTCCCCTTGGTACGCCGACCGCCCTCTTCAACACCGCTCAGACACACAAATCGAGAATCTTAGGCGAGCGTCTATTTTTTTTGACCACCTCTGTCACCACATCTTAGTCACCAGGAGCAACAGTTCGCATCGCTGTTCGGTCGAAATTGTCGTGGGAGGGGATAAGTAACAACCGGAGGGGGAGTCTCCATCTAACATGAGGGGCGGCGCAATCTGGTATGTGTGTGGTGACTTTATTTTTTTTTTTTCTTATTCGAGTCGAATCCTCAATCGACTGTTCACTATCTGCTCCCCTCAAGAGAGCTCATTTGCCCTGAGACTGCTGGCTATTCTTAGGGGAATGGTGTTGCAATGCTCTTTCCTGGGATGTAGTAGCTTTATCCAACAGATCCCTACCCATGATTTTGTACCCAGTGCACCGCTTCCCCTGCCGTGATTCTCTCAGGAACGCGTCTTGAATTTCCATCTAGCTAACCACTATGCGACTCTACATTAGAACCATCGCCCCGACATATCCTTGCAGAAAAGCAACAGCCCCCTTCAACTGTGCTCCGCGAGTCCAACATATCCGGAAATATTGGCCAAGGCTGGTCCGGTTCCAATCATTTCCTTATCAATATTCATACACCACTCAAATATCGGGTATTCGCATTTCTTTTGCCAAAGGAGCGCTAGGATATTTATGCTCCCCGAGACCAATTCTTCGTGGCTCTCTATCTGAAAAAGGAGTAAGTTCTAGAATCAGGAGCTTTGCCGGGAGCCGGATCATATCCAAATTTAGCACCATCCATGAGACTTTATGGATGCTAACCTTTTTTCGCCCCTAGGTCCTTTTTCATCGTCCACTTGTTGTCGCAGCCGATCCTTGACGTACACTATTATTTTTCCTCAGCCCAGACCGCGTTCCCGGTTCAACTTTTCAGGGTCACCTGCTGACCCGCGATTGACACTTAAGATGCCATCGAGACAGTCCACTGTTCCGAATTTAGATCTTAGCACTTCCACTCTGCAGGCGGATGCGAAGATCTCGTCTCCACTGACGCCCGGTGCCCAAAGCTCCGAGGGGCCAAGTCCCCTGACACCCCGTTCCCCCAAGTCATCATCGAGCTCGCCCTTTTTCAAAGGGGCCACTATCAGACCCGTCACACAAGATTCAAACAGCAAGTCGAGTAGCCCTACGTTCCCAGCAACCTCTCCGGGTATTGCCCCTGCGGAACCAGCTACTCCGGGTATCACGGCTATACCCCAGTATCCTCCTTCCCCGAAAGACACCCCTAAGCACACGCGTGATCAGTCACGCTCTTTCTTTGCGAACCTCAAAGCACCCAAGTCATCACATAGGGCCCAACGTTCGGATAGCTCAGGGAATTCGGGCGAAAAGCCCAAGAGCCGCGGTAGTTCCAGAGATCGCAAGACTCAGATCTCAACAAAACTCTACGAATCAACTCCTGATCTGCCAGGCGCTATTGAGCGGGCAGCTCAAGAAGAGAACCGTAAGTGAATACGTCCAGCCATACATCTGTCTCGTGCGCTGACAAGCCCATTCAATAGGTGGTGATCGTGCTGAGGAGAAGTGTCCCCAACCAGCAGAGGTGAAGAAGGTGGGTACGGAGTCGGACGCCTTCAATCTAGCCAAGAAGAACAAGCCACGCTTCGCAAACCTTCTCTCTCGCTCCCGCTCGATCAGGCTGGACGACTCGTCTATGAACAGGATAGCACATCGGCGCCCATCCACTAGCCTGATGAGGCTGGAAGAAAACACCCGGAGGGAGGTGCAAGAGCCCCCGAAGACTGCCCCACGTCATGAGCGCAATATAAGGACGGCTGGGAATCCTACGGCTCGCAGTTATCCCGCCGACCGACCCGCAGAATATCATAACGGCCACATGCGTAAAGATAAATACTATGCTGGATCGATGGTTCCGTCCGCCTCACTAAGCCAGGTGTCAGGCGCATCCGCTGCGCTATTCAATAACCTCAAACAACAGTCAAGTGGTGCCGCTGATCGTATCGGTAAGGCTGGGAAGGGTTTCTTCGGCAAGATTACCAGGAGCGGGAGCACAAACGAGCGGGAGCTCGTGAATGACGACAATTATGTTTGCTCAGTCATCAATCTGCCACTCATACAACAGGCAAGGCGGACTCGTATCGCAAAGCGACTTGAAGATTGTAGAGACAAAACCGAGTTCTGGATGCCTGCTCTGCCTTACCGCTGCGTCGAGTAAGCAATATCATGAACCTGCAGGTTGGAATGGATGTGCTAACGACGTGCTAGCTACCTCAATTTCAAGGGATGTGAAGAAGAGGGACTCTACCGAGTCCCGGGAAGTGGGAAAGAGGTGAAACACTGGCAAAGACGTTTCGATACAGGTACCTCTCTTTTTGCTAACTCTGGTTCTCTCTGATCGAGTCTGACGTTTCCATTCAGAACTTGACATCAACCTTTTCGATGTGCCAGACCTCTATGATATTAACACTATTGGCTCGATGTTCAAGGCCTGGCTTCGTGAATTGCCAGATGAGCTCTTCCCCAAGGAGACACAAGCCTTAATCGCTGAGAAATGCGAGGGTGCAACGACCGCGCCACAAAT
This sequence comes from Aspergillus costaricaensis CBS 115574, assembly GCF_003184835.1. Taxonomy (NCBI): domain Eukaryota; kingdom Fungi; phylum Ascomycota; class Eurotiomycetes; order Eurotiales; family Aspergillaceae; genus Aspergillus; species Aspergillus costaricensis. Next base: position 352,118 of record NW_020291819.1, read on the forward strand.
GCTGAAAGATGAACTTTCCAAGTTACCGCCTTATAACTATTACCTTCTTTTCGCCATCACCTGTCACCTAAACCTCCTGCACTCCTATGTTGACCAGAACAAAATGGACTACCGCAACCTTTGCATTTGCTTCCAGCCTTGCATGAAGATTGATGCATTCTGCTTCCACTTCCTGGTCTGCGACTGGAAGAACTGCTGGCAAGGCTGCTGGACAGAGAAAGAATATCTTCAAATTGAGAAGGAAATGGATGAAAAGGAAAAGGCGGCCCAGGAGAAGGATGAAGCAGTCCACGATTGTCAGCAAGTCCAACAACCTCAGCAAATACAGCAAATTCAGCAATTCCAGCAACACCAGCAACCTCATCAAACTCAAGAGAGCCACGAGAGGGCTGTCTCTTCCGGTAGCAGCCAACCTGGACAGGAAGAAGAGCCACCGCGCCCCGAAGTACCGAAGAACCGCAAGCAGAGACCAAAGAACATTGAGACCTCGCATACGAGAAGCATATCACAGCTTCCCGAACTCGGCCCCCCACTTTCCCCGATCCAGATCTAAACAACATTCCATATAGAGCTCTAACCAGCGATATTCCGATACGCTGGTATCCCCAACATCACATATCCTTGCCCGACTAGGCTGGCCTACATGCTCGAAATTCTACTTCACCATGTGTAGGGCCTGGGACTGGATCCGCAGGTCGTGCACGATGAGTGAGATTATACCTTTCGATTGTGATCCGGCTCATACTCCATTTCCCAATCTCTTGCTCTAGACGTTGGCGCATACATGAACTTTCAGCTTTTCATCTTTATGCCTTCACCAGTTTTAGTTCCGCGACGACTTCCCAGCTATATCGGGCCACCATCAGACTGCATGCCTGGCGCCTTGGAGTCGGTTCAGTTAAGGCCTACATGACGCTTTGACTTTTGTTGTACAAATCTTTCTCTTCGTTTTCTCTTTCCGTCGTTGCTCGATCACATTTCCACTTCTTGGCACCGTTGGCGACATATCACCTTTATAGCCTTTTCTTGTTCTTTTGGAATCATCATATGCATGTTCTTTCCTTATCTCATTTCCTACAGGCTTATTCATCTATTGATTCCCCACTTGAGCTGTGTTACGGTGCGTTTCCCCCGAATTTGGCGACTCATGACACTTTTTGGTCCTTGCTTTGTACTATTTCTCAATTCTTTGGCGTATATTGGTACATAGCTGTAAGATAGACCAATGACAGGCGATGCATCAATTTGAAGAGAAATTGGAATTAGTATTATATGGCTGGATGGTCTATTTGTATTTGAAAATAAAGTATAGAGGCGTATCTACAAGTGAAACAGTAGTACAGATGAAGTCAAGTAGTATCCCCAATTATGGTGCGGACCCCATAGAAGATCGAGAGATAAGACAAATACTTAAAGGGGGTAGTAAAATGTGATATTGCTTTTCGAGCCCGGCGAGACGAACAAGTCCCAAACCAAAGGCAACATTGACAGACATCCAAGCCCAGCGACTCCAAACCGAACGCCGTAACATTTGAGCCCCAGGTGAAAGAACGAAAAATTAAAACCAAGGCAAGATCCGCAGAAACTTGTTATACGGCCTCGACTCTTGACAAAAATCGTTATCAGACACAACAACAACGACGACACACACAGCACATAATACACATCATCGGTCTTTTTTTGTTTCTTTAACCACCACCCGACTTCCGGCTCTTGCGCTCATTCGCTCTCATTTTCCTCTCGTTGCGGCGTATCCTGTCTTTGCGTTCGGCACGAGATAATCCACGGATCGAGCTTCCCTTAGCGGCCGCCTCTTCTTCCTTCTTCCAATCCTTCTCGTTCACCTCAACAAGCCATTCATCATCGGACTTGTTCTTGCCCTTGTAACCCCAGCGAGGAACCCACTCGCCCTTCTCCTCATCGTACACCAACTTCTTGCGACGCTCCTTGTCGGCCAATGCCGCGCCAGGCCGGCTGCTGTATTTGCCAATACCCTTCTTGCGGGCGAACAGCTCCCACTTGGTCGGGGGCTTGGGGGTGGGAAGGGGCTTGAAGCGAGGGAGAACGGTGGTGGGAGGTGGGAGAGTCAGGAGGACACCCTGTTGGGAGGAGGTGATGGGGCAGGTGGTCAGGAGCTGGTTGAGAAGAGACTGGGTGCCATCCCGGGCTGTGGCCTTGAGACTGACATCCAAGGGTTCGGAGCGGGAGATCTCGAGAGGGTTGGGGTCGTTCGCAAGCAGATGACCGAGGTCGAATGTGTAAGGGGTGGGCTTGGAGACAGTCACGGGGCTGATAGTATCATCATTGACGAATTAGTATGTGTGTTTGTTCAAGTTCAACGGAGTTTATATGTATAGATGATAATCTTTCCCCACGCAAATGGGGAGGTGGATTCGACTTACAGTCTCTCCGGCTTGGGCTTGGAGTCGGTAGACGCCATGTTGTACTTCTGTCGCGCAACTGGCGAACAAGATACTCTGGGAATTGAGGTTGAGAGTATCACACAGGGACTCCGAAAAAAGAATGGAGAACTGGGCGCAAAGGAAACAAGTGATTTGACCGATCGGGTAAAGAGGAAAAAAAAAGTTCGGGAGATAAAATCGCCATGCTGCTTTTAGGCATGTCACACCGCCTGCGGTCCAGCGGCACTGACACTAGTCTCGAACGGGCAAGGGAGGAGGAATCTGAGTCGAGGCTCCAAAATGTGCTCCGAATTTCAATCCATTCCATGTCTTTGGGCGACTCCTCCTCCGCGCAATCCTCCGCTCCCACCCCCCATCCCCGCCGCAATCAATCCCAATTGACCGATTAGGACGCTGGCCACAGCGCCAGTGTGTATCGCAGCGCGATGGTTTCCTCCTTCTGCTGGAGCTGCCTTACGCGGCTTCCTACCGCTCCCCGAGCTATCCTCCCGCCGACATTAACAGCACAGCGAGTAGCAGCATTCCACTCGTCAACGCCGCTCCTCGCGGGAGCTAAGAAGAAGGGCGATTTACCGGTTGCCAAGTACCGTCAAGCCAAATCCGCCAAAATGAAGAAGAAGAAGCCCGTCGAGAGGACGCGTCCTCCGGCTGTCGGAGAACGCAGAGCGCTCCGCAAACGCATCGTCCTCAGCAACCCTAACGCTCTTGAAGTCGAAGGCATGCAGGACCTCTCTGCCGAAAACATGGTGGATGCGCGCCTTCGTGGCTCCATCCTGGGTCTTCCTGTGCCCATGCTCGATCAATTGAGGGCTGTCCAGGCCTTCAAGCCCAAGCAGGGCTGGTCTATATTCCGTCGGCCGGGAACGGTGGTGAGGCGTGAGACGCTCGAGCTGGGAAGACTCATTGATGGTATCTCCGCTGAGGAGGGTGAGAACAAGGGAAAGGTCGTCAGGAAGATCATCACCGGTGTGAAGGGCTCCGGAAAGTCCGTCCACATGCTGCAGGCCATGTCTATGGCTTTCACCAAGGAGTGGGTTGTGATCACGGTTCCTGAAGGTGAGACCGTCACTCATGCACTGATATGCAGCTACGCAAACAATACTAACAACTTCCCTAGCCCAGGATCTCGTCATTGCCAACACCGCCTACGCACCCCTCTCCGATGAGAACCCGAACGTTTACGTCCAGAACGATGCCACCGCCGCTCTCCTGTCTCGCATCGTCACCGCAAACCAGAAGGTTCTGTCCAAGTTGACCGTCTCCCAGCCCCATCCCTCTCTGAAGACGGCTGTCAAGCCCGGCATGACCCTCGAGGCTCTCGCCAAGCCCGGTATCCAGGACCCCGCTGTCGCATGGAGCGTCTTCCAGGCCCTGTGGACCGAACTCACCGCCACGGCCCCGGCCGCCGGCTTCGAGAAGGGCTTCAAGCCCCGTCCTCCCATGCTCGTGACCCTGGACAACCTGGCCCACTGGATGAAGGAGACCAAGTACAACAACATCGACTGCAAGCCCATCCACGCCCACGACCTCGTCTTCGTCCAGCACTTCCTCTCCCTCCTGAAGCCCAGCACCGAGGCCGGCAAGCCCTCCCTCCCCAACGGCGGTGTCATCCTCTACGCCACCTCCGGCTCCAACAGCCCCACCATCTACGGCTTCGAAGTCGCTCTCCAGCAGCTCGCTGCCCGCCAGGCCGGCATTAAGCCCTCCTCTCCGGAATTCCCTCAACCCGACCCCTACCTCAACGCAGACAAGCGCGTCCTCGCCGTCTTCAACGACTCCGCTTCTACCAAGTCTCCCGCCGCCAAGGACGGCTCTCTCGAGATTCAGACCATCGGCGGTCTCACTCGTGACGAGGCCCAGGGCTTCATGGAATACTTCGCCCGCAGCGGTCTCCTCCGTGAGAACATCACCGACGCCTGGGTTGGCGAGAAGTGGAGTCTGGCCGGTGGAGGCGTTATCGGTGAGCTCGAGAAGCTCGGTAGACGGTTGAGAGTCATTGCTTAATGGTCTATCTATCTGTCTGTCTGATTTCCATCTCCCCATGGCGTGCATTAGAGACTCTGTATGTGTATGTAAAGATTATACTGGCTTGCCATGTGCTTTCCCATTGTTGTCTTCTTTCTATCTCCCCATTTCTCTTTTTCCCTGTGACCTCCCTCCATCCTGCTGTGCCAATGGATGGATTGGTTTCGAGACATCTATCTATCTATGCCTCTGTATTGTATTTTATCTTACTATCTTGATCATTTTGGGCTTCCTGCGCGTTCGTCTTCGTCCCTCTGTTCTGTTCTGTCTGTATGCATATAATGAAATATCGAAAATATGTGCTACTCTCCCTTAAGCTGTCTAGGTGGTGTACCCGTCTTAGGTTGTTTGGTATATTATCTCGGCTATTCTTTTTAGATATTTATGAGGCCGTTCAGGAAAGTATGCATCGTATGTGCATAGTATACTATAACACTATAACAAGAGAGGGGATTGAAAATTAATAGTCGGAATGAAAGTTAAACGGTACTGTCCAATGCGGAGAGAGTAATCAAGAAACAACAGATCACACGCCATGTACACGAAGCAATTCGAAGAGTAGTGTAGCGGGGATGGCTCATGGGTCAAATATCAACTAATCATGACATAAAGTGTATAGGTATATAAAGAATAGAAACAAACAGACTATATCACCAAGATCCTATCTGTACTCCTTTGTCATGATGGTTTCGCTTCTTTCTTCTGTCGCGTACTTTCAGGTCGCTTGTTTCTTGTTAGGTGGGTGGTATATATTTTTCATCGAGATGAGGCCCGCCACAGTTGCAAGGTCCTCCGAGAGCACGCTCCAGAGTGCTAGTGGAGACACCCGTATCGAGAGTGTGAAAATACGGGATGCGGATCTCATCACCTTTCTTGATGTCTTTGAATGACCACAAGATGATCAGATTAGGGTTCTCGTCGCCGTAGTAGGCCCAGCTGGCGTTGTACCTAGTAGGACACGCATGGTTGAACAGACTATGTCCAGGATATAAATATAGTTTGGAGAAAGTGGGCCAAAAATTTGGTAAATTATCAGTCGTCAGGTTAGCTTCCAGTTTTGGAAAGGGTTTACTCCTGATAATGTTCGTCTTTTGGAGACGCTTACCCGCGCAGGGGATGGCGTTGACAGTGAGCTTCTTCAAGATGAGTTGGATGACCCAGGTGTCGAAGCTAAGGTCGCGGAAGATGTCGACGCCGAGTTGTAAGAGGATATTAAAGGGGACATGGACGTTGGCGGTCAGGCTGAAGGGAAACCTTCGATTGGTCCAGTTATGGGGGGTTTCAAGCGCGACAAGCTCGTCGATTTCGTGCGCCATGAGGTTGGGATCTTGGGTTTCTCTTCGGTGAAGGGTGATGTCGAATATTTCACGCAGGAGGAGACTCAGTAAAGTCGCCTGTGCTTCAAACGAGCACTCGTAACGTGGTAGTTTGTTGAGGTTTACGACTTTTACAGGCCGCATGGAGTCGTGTAGCCATTCCCAGTCTTCACCACAGACACGATAGTGATACCGTGCTCGAGCATTCTCAGCGCAAGTTGGATCGTCATCGTTTAGCGCAGGGCAGAATGGGATGGGGACAGGCTTTGTGATACATTTGCATGCCTCACGGACATTCCCTTGTCCGAATTCGCGAGTGTATTCCTCCAGATGCTCGGCGGCCAGGGTTCTCCGGCAATTGTCACACTTTAATGGTACCACTTTGATGGGTAGCTTTGGCAGCTCGAGATGGCCTCTGATTGGGGGATTTTCGACAAAGATGACCTCATTTTTTGCAATATCCTCTGTCGCAACCACTTTCAGTTGTGTGTTACCTTGATCGTTGCTGGCGGCAATCCTGCACTTCTTCCAAGGGAGGCTTTCATTCTGGTTGAAAAAGACATCTGTTGCCTTCTCCGTAAAGGCGACTGCAGCACGATCGATGTCGTCTGCGTCATGGGGATATATCCTGTCTCCTGAAGTGTGTCCGGCTCGTGATTCGTAATAATAGTACTCAGTATTTGCCTTGGCCGTCTTGGCTCTGTCAGCAACGGATTCCATGACTTTGGCGCGCTCTTGAAATGGCATCAAGTCACGGTCCGCATTTACTGTCCTTGCTCTAAGAAGACGTCCCCTTGTTTTATAGTCGTCCCAACACTGGAGGGCCATGAGACTAAGAGCAAGAACGTGCTGGGTGGCATTCCGGATAGTGGGTACGAAGAAATTAACCCCATTGAACCTGCGAAACAGTGTAGCTTCCGCAGATAAATTACCCGTGATAGGATCTCTAGGTTGAACCATAATATGCTGTTCCAGAGCGTGCCATATCCGCGTATAGAGCCCAGGCTGGAGACTTCGCCGGTGTGCATCATAAAGAATGTCACAGAGATATTCTGCTCGATAAGCATCCCCGATGGCAAGGTCAAAAAACGCTTGTTGGTAATGGCAGTAAGCCCGGCTCAGCCAATAAGCTGGGTTATATGGGCTGGCAAGAATAGCACAAGTGTACATATCCAATGCACCTACACCATCATCGTCGCTGATCTCGATAGTGTACTTTCGCGCGTCATCTCTGTGGACACCCCATTGCGACAGATCACTTCGAGGCAGGACGCGATACTGATGATACACTTTGCGTTTATAGTCCTGAAGTCGCCGGCGTAATACGGGAACCGTTCCTTCAGTTGAGAGGTTTCGGCTCCCTAGGGCGGCTCTTAACTGGAGGGCCTTCATGTCCCTGATAAGCTGCCCGTCCACCTCATTAGGATCTTCCGTGGCTTCCCCAAGATCAAGACCCTGCCCTTCAAAGATGTCGCGGAATGACCAGACCCTGTTGTTCAGCCCGGAATTGGTCCATTCCCTTTGCCAATCTGCAGGATTAATTGGCGTTAGGAAACTTTCGTCGTGCATCAAGTGGTCATAGACATTCCTTGCGAGCGCATGTGCTGCGGGATTGTCGCCCGCATCCCTGGGCTGGGTATAACGGGGTTGCTCTCCTAGGCTGTCTCCAAGTACAGTGTCCGGGAGGGACCAGAAACGATGCGCGATCCTTGCATCTTCTCTGCTCACATGCGGTGCCCATTTTGTTTGGTCAAAGAGATCAGGCCTTGGGGGAAAGGCAAATAGGTCAAAGTCATCGTTATCATCATCGTATGGACGTTTGGACATGATGCTGCCAGTTGAAGCACCTAACCTAGTCTTCGAGAAGTGGCTCGTAGCAAAGAAGATCAGACTTCAGGCGATTCTCGCAAATAGTGTACTAATAGAAGGACTGCTGGGTAAACAAGAATGTCGCTTCTAGTATGTGCTGCTGCCTTGCACGGGGGTGGGAGAAGCAAACGGAAAGCTTGGAAATGAAATGATATTCGGAGCAGTTAATGTAAAGGAAGTAGCAGCGGCGCTTTATAATGCGAGCTTGTTTGACTGATGAATCCCTAGTAAATACCTTCTTTGAGAGGCTATAAATAGAAGAGGAGATATCATGATGAAAGATTCTCACAAAGAGGATGTTGTTCCATAAAGTTACAAATTCTTTGTATGCGTCGCCATTGTGTGCGCGAATAAGAACCATCAATTCAGAGAGAATAGTAGCAGTATTTTGAGCTTGTTGACATTGTTCATTTTGAGAGAGTCATAGATGGGTCAGGGTTTCTGGGTGCAAACTGTAATCGGTAGATCTATAAAAGGGTAGTATAATATAGGGTACTTATCCCCACCGGAATGACTGACAATCACAATCCAACCAATAAGTATATGATGACTACCTGCTGTGGGGTCATCAGGGTTATTATCTGAGTCAGTATCCCATGATGGCTATTCTGCAAACAACCCAGAGTTGATTTGGTCTAGCATTATATCTTAGATAGTAAGGTATACTTAAGTTGGTAGAGGTGCTGGTGGACACTGGGATGATGGCAGTTCATGATGGTGGAGCAAGTGCGGGAAACGCAATGAACTAGTAGTAGTAGCGGCGTCACTGAATGGTGGATATAAATGGATCGTGGCAGGGACGATAGCATCCATTGGATTGAAATTTAGCGACTCGGCACCTTTCAAGCGTGAAGCTCTGCTGCTCCTGATCTTCCCCAGAACTACCATTAATTTTGTCACTTGCATGATTGAAAAGAGGGTAAGAGGGAAGGGAAGGGAAAGAAAAGAAAGGAAAGAGCGACAGACAGAGAGAATAAGGAGAGAAAGATAAGGCACAGAGAGTGAGTGACCTCCTTTCCGGTCAGCCGATCTGCCTCGTGGCCTGCCTTAGGGGAGCAGCTTGTCGCTTGAGGTCATCCCTCCTCCTCTTCATCTCCTCTTCTAATAAAGATTCATCGGGGGAAGACGACGTTGCGGAAGGCGCTTTTTTTCTTCTTCTTCTTTTCTGTCTCTTCTCTAATTTTTTTGCGACCAGCATCAACGTAGCGCAAGAGTTCCTCCCCCCTCCAAAGATGTATGGGTCGCAAAGTTCGGGTCCTTCACAGCCCGAATGGCGTCTGGCTTCTTCCAACACGCAGCAATCGGCTTCATCTCGCCATCATCCTCCGCAACAACCATCATGGCGCGCTTCTTCCCCGCCCCCTCCACCGCCTCCTCCGCGTCCGACAACTACATCATCATCATCATCATCATCTCCTTACAACCCCACCATCTACGGTCAAATTTCCAATCCTCCTTCAGCTGTTAATGTTCATCCGGGTACAAGCATATCCCCCGTTTCTGCCGTTGCAGGCTCCGACACCACTTCATGGGGAGTCAAGTACAACAGGCACCAACTTCATGCGCAGTCGCCCCCACCACTACCCGTGAGTGTTCTTGAACGTTTATCAATCTACCCCTGATGGGCTCGCAATATTCTGACGAGCATAAACCAATTAGCCGCGGCCTTCGAGCACGGCGCAATCACCACAGGCGCAGTCTCCAATTGTGAGCCCGCTAGACCCAAACAAGCCTTTACCAGCTGCCCCAGGCTGGGCGACCCAACCAGCAGATACTACATCCTACCAGCAGTGGCCGTCCAATCATCCATATGCTTTCCAGCAATCTGTCAGCGCTTCACCGTTACAGCCTCCACCACCGCCCCCGGCTAGTTCCACTGGTTACCAGAGCTCAAGTGCCCAGCAGAGCAACCTATGGCAGCAACCACCTCCGGTTCCTCCTCCTCCCTACTCTGGTGCCCCCCTGAGTCAGTATCACAATCCCTCAGTGCAGCAGCCAGCGGCCTTGCCAAGCGATTCACAAATCACCGGCAATAATGCACCTAATCTGGCCATTTCCCAAGCTCCAAGCCCCAAGCCAAGCACTCCAGTATCTTATGAGAGCCAGCCACTACCTGGGCCTCCGCAGGCTCCTGTGGCTGCGACTTTGAGTACAGCACATGGCACACCGCCCGTCGTTCCTCCACCGGTGCCTCCCAAGACCAGCCCTCTCAATGCCCCGACTAGCGCTTCTGTCTTAGCCTCTGGCGGGCCTTCAGACTGGGAGCACCTGACACCGACTCCAGGGAGTATTGATGACTTAGGTGCCTTTGGCTCTCGGCCCCAGGATGGGCCCTCTTCGGGCCTACAGTCACAGGTGCCTCAGAGTCGCCCGACAGATATTGAAGAGCCGGGGAGAAAGGCTGAATCTGTCAGCCCTATAACGCCTCCCAGTAATGCATTCCAAACAACGAGTCAAACTGAAGGCCCTTTGACTAGTCAGACCGTGGTAAAGGATACTCCACCCCAACCAGTCAGGATGGATAGTACTGGATCTGTTCAGAGTAACATCTCCACTTCTGAAACCGCTGAAAGCATTGACGGCATCATCGAAGCTTGGAACCGTCCTATCGCGCAAACATCAGCTGAGCAGAATCCTCAGAGCTCAGTGTCTCGGGTCAGCACAGGCATTTCGCCTCCTTCGCGGAAGCAGAGCCCAATCGAGACCCCGACGCCTAGACAGGAATCGATAATTCCTCGAAAGCAAGTTCAGTCTGGGTCAAGCTCAGTGGATTCGAACAGTGTCACCAACGGGCCAACTACGGATAAACGGACAATCCTCCCTGCCTTTGTACCACTCGATCCGTATGATGATCTTGATCCCTGGTCCAAATCCTCGCTGGAACGTTATGTCGCAATGCTTCGAAAGGAGGCAGTGGCTGATTCCGATGCGGAACGTTTCAATATATTCACAGCATTTATGGCTAAGGAGACCAAATTACGAGAGATCCTGTTCAACATTGAGCCTGAACCGGCGCCAGTGGATGAGAATCTCAAAGAGAGTCCGCGGCAACAAACGCCCACACCACGCCCATCGACCAAAGAATCGAATGATGACGTGGGATCCGGCCTTATACCAGTCGAAACCGAAGGCAGCCATGTGGTCTCGAATAGTGGGGATGACGACTCGGAAGATGGTAGCTACAGTCCTGGAGGACGTCCCATTCTTCCCAAAATACAGACACCCAGCGTAACAAAATTACAGAGATCTGCCTCGCTTACAGGGAGCAATAAACACCACACTGATTTTGTCGCTCATGCTACGTCGTCACGAGCGACATCAGTGCCACCCTCCATGCTCGGTGATGCCCGACATGAACATGCCTTACCCCCACTGACCACCAACCCTCCACAGCCGATTTATACCCCGTTTCGCTATACTGAAGGCCCCCAACGAGGCTCTGATGTGCTTGTGTTTGATCGGCCTGCATATCAAGCCTATTCCGACCTGCGGCAGGCGTCAGCTGAGAGTGGGCGGGTAATGTCGAACGCTCCAGCACCTACTCCCGGAGATAGACCGGGCTCAGCAGTGCCCCCGCGTCGGAATGAACTTGATGAAACGTTCATTGGGCTGATAAGGGAGAAGAGCGTTGCCTACCGAAAGAGAGCACCCCGGAAAACGTCCTCTCCGCCACCACTGCCGGCTTCTCTCAGACATGGAAAGCCAGCTGGTCCAGTTGACGACTTGCGGTCCATGGCTTCATCGCCGATGTCCAAACAATCGGAAAGCTCGTGGAATATGACGACTAGGAAGGATCTGGAGAAGTACTCCAATGACTTCTCGTACATCAGGGAGGCGGTAAAGTCTTGGGAAGTTTCAAGCAAACCGCGTAGAGAGCAATTGGATAGGGAACGGATCCAACGCCAGGAGGTGTCGGAGAAGCGCATCGATGCGCTCTTTAATGGGAAGGAGATTGGCTATGCCGATATCAATGTACTAGAGGAGGAGTTCCGTCAGAAGGAGGCTCGTGCTCAGCTAGACGAAGAAAGACAGGAGTTGGACAAGTTTGTCGCCGATGTTTTCGAGCCTTTGGATCAACGCTTGAAAGAAGAAATAGCTGCGCTTCAGGCGCTCTACGAAGCCGCGCTTGCTCAACTTGATCATGAAAATGGACGGGCCAAGTCTGCGACCACTGACAGGTACAATCTGTCGCACACCATGAGGACTGTGAATGAAATTTATCGCAAACTCGAGCTACGTTACCAAAAGCGTCTCGAAATAGCTTTGGATCGGGAGCGCCGGCGGAAGAAGGCTGAGAGGCGGCCTCTTGTTTTCATGGGCGACTCCGTGGCCCTGAAAGGCGTGGATCACGATTTCGACCAGATGGAGAAACGCAACATCCTGGAAGCGGCTAGAGAGCGAGATAATAGAGCTAACCGATTGATGGACTCGTTCGACGATGCCATCATGCACGGGTTGGGTGAAAACCAGAGCCTTCTTGACGAAGTCGCTGCGAAGGTGGCCAAAGTCGATACCTCGACCATTCGCTCGTCTGGGCTGCCAGACTCCGAGGTGGAACAGTTGCTGAAATCAGTATATAACCTGATTGAGTCTTTGCGTAAAGACTCTGAGTCCATCTTGCACAATTTCAATATGGCTGATTCGGTACTTAACGATGCTGATTACAGTGTTTCTGTGGCCGAGGCGCGTTATTCAGACGCTGATGCGGATGTTTTCCGCCGGCTCGATGATGAGAAAAGGAAAGAAGACGCAAAGATCCAATTGGATCTCAAGTCCAAACTTGAAAGTATCAGGTCTGGGCCTGCAAATATAATAACTAGCATAAATGGTCTTCTGGAGTCTCTAGGCAAGCCTCCTATAGTTGATCAAACTGGTTCTTCATCACAGATGCCTACCGGTACGCTCGCGCCGGCATCCCAGCATCTCACGACTGATATTGCACCACGGAAGCCCGAAGAAGATCCCGAGCATCAGGAGAGGCTCCGGAAAGCATTGGAGAATGCCAAAAGGAGAAATGCGGCGAGGATGAACACTGAAACAAGCCGCCCTTGAAGGATAGCTATTGATCACTTTCTGCCAGACAGGCGTTTGACGACATGACGAATTTCATATTCTGTCTCTAGTAGTTGACAACGGTAGATGCTTTTGGTTTCTAGTTTTAGCTTTCTTTCTCCGCACTATTACCCGTTTAGTCCTTCTGTATATGATTAATACTATAGGCGTGTTTAGGCTTTTACAGTCTCATTGTTACATAAACTACGTACAACCAAGAGAGAGATCAAGAGTATATGATCTATTGTCTCATTGCTAATTGTATTGAGCTTTTTGAAGTGAGAGAGTAGAAGAAGAGCCGGCGTTGGAAGGAGGCTCTTGCTGCCAGTGGTCACGGGTCCAGCTCCCCCACAAGACAACTCGCAGTCACTTTCGGTCAAACACCAAAGATTTTCGATTACGCAGAAATTACGATCACAATGCACTCCTTTACTGAATGGCCCATAGTCCTCTGGCGCCATTCGTTTATATGACGATTTCGAAACAGCAGTCCCACGTTCAGCGCTAACTGAGGAGTGGCCGAGCACCTTTGGCTGTGATCCTCTGTTTCCTCTTTGGCGCCATCAGGGTTCTACTCCACTCTGAGATAAGCATACAATAATATAGTGAGCAATGAGTAATTCTTCGTGAATCCTTGGGAGCTGATTAGTCCGGCGAGAGCAGAAGTTTCAATCTCATCAAACTGGGACCCAGTTTACGGAGCCCAAGGCGAGCACTATGGGTAATACCGGAGCTCGCAGAGTCAGAGACCCCATTGTTACGTTATCAGGAGGGAACTCAAGCATTGGTACACACCGGAATTTACGAATGCTTGCCAGTCTTGCGTTGGCATGGAAGGTAGCCACGGTAAGGGGATAGGCGGAAGCACCGCACACAGCCTTAGGGTGGCTACTCTCTTTTTCCAGTGGTACAGGCTTGCGCTGCACTGAATGTCGCAATCTACAGCTCGGTGTCTCCGGTGGTCGCAGAGGGAAGGAGAGATAGGCGTTCCGAGTGTGTGGTCGAGAGAGGGGCGCCTATTAATTCCTTCCCGCAAACTCTCTACAAGCGAATCGTGGGTCGAGTTCACCCACCATGGAAATCTATAGTACGTATCTGAAGACCCAGTTCTGAGGCAGCGCCGCTTGTGCCACATGGAGAGGACGTCTAATCAGGCTGCTTAATGCCGCAGATGTGGGACGAGAGAGATTGCGGCGCATCACGAAATCCGGTACCCTTACTTGCGGCCTAAGGCGGATACGAACAAATTGGAACCCGCGGCCCAGAAGTTCTCCCTTTTGACTCGATTACGAGGCTGAGGAAGGGAGATCCCTATCTTTCGGCCATTTGATGGCGTAGAAATGCAGTGCCACAAGATGCATACGTATCACAGGGAAGGATAATCGATAGTATAATTTTCCACCATAGGAATTCCTGCGTTGGATACAGCAATATGCTGTCATGATGTGAAGAGGAGTTGCGCAGCTTGCGGCAATACAATCCGAAGCCAGTGCTTCGACCGCGTCCCCTTTTTCCTAGCGGTTGCTGCCTGACATTGGAGCCTGTGCCAACTGATCAAGTACCTGCTGCAACGGTGCAGGTTGTCAAGGGCCTGTGCAGTATTCCTTCGACACAATTTAACTATGTTTACAGGCTGGTTGGATGTGCCAACTCGGCTGCACATTATGATTCGTACACACAAGTGCGCATGATCGCCGTTTGGCTCTTAATATGGTTCAGCCGGGAGGATCCTGTGATTTCATGGTTCTCCTGCCGCTACTTCTGATCCTATAGCTACACGAAATCTCTCTCCCAGCATCCCACGCAGCTGTAGTAGCTCTACATCTGTGGCGCAGAATCCTCATATCTCCTGTGCCCAGTGGGTGGGCGTTAACCGGACACACTAACCGCAGATTGGAAATTCCAGATCATTGTGGAACGTGTATGCTTGAGTATATCCAAACGATGGCTCATTTGCTCATTATGCGGCAAAGTCGGGGGCACTGACGGCGGGTCCCAAGGCTCAGTGGTTAGTCAAAATACCAACAGTAGTTCATATGGAAGCTTCTATTGTCCCTTTGGTCGCTGTGGCAGAGGCGATTGCGGCAAGCTTGGAGCAGTTGCTGGTACAATGTACCCGCTTCCTTCCTTGGTTCGGAACAAACTCTATATAAACTGACCGGTCTCGCCGTTGGAGGCCAGCAAATACAAAAAGCCAGGGGACACACCAGCCACAGTAAAATCCATTGCTATATAACTCTCAATGTCTGCTCCCACCAAACAATTTCACGGCCTCTCAATAACAGGCAACATGCCAGCGACACGCTCCCAGCCCGAGAAAGAGTCACACACAGACGATAGCGACAGCAGCGAGCTCCTGAGAAGCGAAAGTGTCGAGAGTCATGCTGAGGGGGATTCAGCTGCGTCTTCGTCCGTACGAGGAAAGTCAGGGATCACCTATGATCTCGCCAGGCTTGACTCTGACACCGAAGCCAGGGCTCTCGTTGGGTTAACGAGTCAGTTCAAGGTAGTCAGCTGCTGTACGACGCGAACAGGGTTTGATTTCCAATTCATTGAGCAGCCCCGAGTTCATCTCGGTTCAGAGGGGTATACGTGCACCTGCTCGACCTTCTCAGGCATGCCCAATGTGGCCTGCCAGCACATTTTCGTGAGCATCCTCATGCCCCCACCTTGAGTAAAATTTTCCTTTCTCTTCCGGTATCCTAACACGAAGTAAAAGTGGCTTCTTGATCAGCTTCATGGCTGCTTCGTCCCTCAACCTCCTCCCTCCGACATTCTTCTGTCGAGCGATGGACGTCTTCCGAACTTTGGTCGCGTTGAACAACTGCTGGATGGCAAGCTGGAGACCATTGCGGATCAGCTGTGTTGGCAATATGTTCGCTCCGAAGCTGAGGGGGGAATGAGCCGACAGGACATGGTCCGGGACATTTTGTCGGCCTTTAGTCCGGTGATTCTGCCTGAGGAGTTCCGTCTCGATCTTGTTGATGATGCAGGACAGTCGCGTACCCCTGAGCAGTGTGTTGTACAGGGAGACTTTGAAGCCACAATGTTTCGGCTTGCCGTGCACGACGACGGAGTCTATTCCAGTCTATGCAAGGCGATGCCGATTGCGGCCTGCGCGGTGATCTTCTTTGACAAAGTGCATCAGAGATTGCGGAAGCTACTAGCAGACTTCGACCGCTACTGCCTTACAGGACAAGCTTCAAATGAGGCTGGAGATTTGGACGTGGAGACTGTCATTCTAAAAATTCAAGAGAACGTTGACCGCGTCCGGGAAAACATCATCGCTCGAGCACCGCACGGTATGGAAGGGGCTGCGAAGACTTTGGTCACATTGCTGGAGGATATCTGCGGCCGTAATAAGGATGCGCTGGAGGGGAACGAACGTGGCCGAGTGACATTCCACGGAGAGGACGAGGATCAACGCAATCTCTTCCACCAGCTCATTGGCAAGGCCGACGAAACTGGTGAATACTTTATTCTTGATGCCCTAGAGCATGTACCGGCTATGGCGCTCCACCAATTCGTGGGCAGGTTGAAAGCTATTCTACACCGGATTGAAGTGGATCGAGCTCCCAAGGCCTATATACTGAGACTCGATGCGTTGATACGTGCTGCGGAATCACCTCTTGCCAATGCTGGTCAAAAGCGACCGTCTTCGTCTACAAGTCGAGGCTACAGCAAGCGCACGCGGTGAGGAATCTCAGGGTTCATTCCCCTACTTTGGAGGGGCCAGTTGATTTGGTTATTGTTATTGCATGGTTGGTTGGGGCGGCTTTGTCATTGATACGCATTATACACCACTGTTTGCATTACGAGGCGCGAGACTGTTTCAATTCGATTCACCTGATAGATAAGCTACACCCAATTCTCCTGTGGCCCTACTATCCAGCTGGTCTGGCACCAGCACTCTGCCCATGACGTGATAGCATTTCCTTTTGCCTCTTAGCTTCTGCTTTGTCCCTTGTGCAAGGGAACAGCACCGCCACGGGCTACCACGGTACCTGTCCAACTTTGTTAGCGGGATGTGACACAAGCACCAAAGCAGCACCCAGACAGTCCCATGGTTGCATTCGTACCAGAGGAATGTGTCCTGGCATGATCAGCCAACCTTAATACCACCCACTGCGTGCTTCAGGTCCCGAGGGAACGGTTCAAATTCCGAACGGCCGCCCCAAGACCAAGGTTATCAACCCCAAACCGGCCATTAAGCAAGGGACAACAGCCTCGCACCCAACTACCCATTCCAAATATACACTTTCTCTGGTATCATTGAATCGCTGGGTCGGATTCCCCGACGCAAAGCGGTCCTTTCAGAATCTGCTTATGACGTCTATCGACCTCGCTCGATATTATACGTCTGGTAGCTAGACCAATAAGCTCCTCCCAGAGAAAGTTTCACATGTCCTACTACATACCCATGTCTGACTGAGACCCTCCTTCCCAGCAGCTCGGTACGCAGGCCCGTGGACTCGGGACTGAGCAGGAAGAGTCGTTGGACAGGAATTGCGCAGCAGTACGTAGTTATGAAGTTATCTACCATCGAAATGCAGCATTGAGGGACTGTTCGAGTAATTGATCCCTTCCTTCGGAGTCGTCTGTAATTCCTACGAATGAGCTCATGCATTGCTACTAGCTATACTGAAAACTTTTCCGTCCTTTTCCACTAATCAATTCTCTTCCTACATTCCGGATATTTTACCCCTTCACAGTATACCACAAGCAAGCCTAAATGTGATGCCACCTCTCCGTCCAGCACTAATCCCTACAACAAGACTAGTTGACTACTAGACAAGATAAACTTCAATAAATACTACCCTGCAGATCCTCCGTAACACCCCCAACCAACCCCTCTATTATTTATCACAAGCAAGACGAGTAAACCAACCCAATTCCCCGCAATTAGTGCACAAAGAAAAATAAAACCATTCCAATGCCACCTAAAAATACCATGCCGTTTACTATCACAGCAAAATACCCAGACCACACCACACCGCCCAACAGACAGACGGACAGACAGACAGATAAGACAGGCTGAACATCCCCTCGGAAATAAGCGGCTTTAAGCAAAGGAATCACTAGGAAATTCGCTCGACCACCACCACCACCCCCGTGTCATTTGTATGTGTGTGTTTTTAGGCCGGTTTGACTTCCAGGCTGACTTATGTAGGCAAAGATCCCCCGGTTAATTCATCAATTGGCCGGCTGGCCCAATGGTAAGGCGCTTGACTACGGATCAAGAGATTGCAGGTTCGAGTCCTGCGTCGGTCATTCTTATTTTATCTCTTTTTGTTTTCTTCTAATTCTTTGTCTTGCTTTCTTTGTGTTCGTTCTGTTTTGGGGACGGGGACTGGTTCGTGGGTTCTTTTCTTTTTCAGGGTTGTTGTTGTTGTTGTTTCATTTGCATGGTGGTTTGGTGGGTCTGTGTGTGTCTTTGAGGTTCTTCATTCCCTGTCTTTGTGTCTGTCTGTTAGTTCATGGGACCATCGTTTGTTTTATCTTACTGCAATGGTCTTTTCTCGTCTTCTTTCATGTGCACGTTTCACTCAGGTTGTTGAAAAGTATATTTGAATGAACTTCCATTGACCTCCAGCTAACTCCTAAGATAGACCAACACAAAGCAACCACAGACATCACGTTAAGACAAATCGAGAACAACCCTACCCTGCAACTTCCCCTGACTCATCTCCTCGAACACGCCCGTCAAAGCATCCATCTTCTCCGTCCGGAAATGGGCCTTGATGATCCCTCGCGCCGCGAAATCCAGCGTCTCGATCGCATCTCGCTGCGTCCCCACCGCCGATCCGGTAATCGTATAATGCTGCGCGATCATCTTGCCAGGAAACGCGGTCGCAATCGGTTGCGGGTCGTTCTCGGGGATTCCCACGCACACGAGGGTGCCGTTGAAGCGCAGGAATGGTACGGCCTGGGCATAGGCTGCGTTGGCTGCGGTGCAGACGATGACGGCGTGAGCGCCTAGACCCCCGGCGAGGGATCTGACGTGCGAGGCGATGGCTTGGCCCTTGTCGTCCGAGGGGAACTTGGTGATGTCGACGAAGTGTTCAGCTCCGGAGGCCTTCACGAGTTCTTCTTTGCTGCCGTGGTCGATTCCGATCACGCGCAGTCCCATGCCTTTGCTGGCTAGTTGCACGGCTATATGGCCGAGGCCGCCGCCGGCGCCGGAGATCACCACCCATTGGCCTGGTCGGGCGTTGCTGCGCTTCAGGGCTGCGTAGACGGTCACGCCGGCGCAGAGCATCGGCGCGGCTTCGTCGGATGCGAGGCCGTCCGGGATCGGTGTCACGTAGTTGGCGGGGCCTAGGGCGTATTGCTGGAATGTGCCGGGGGTGTAGTATCCGGATACCTTTTGGTTGAAGCAGATGCCATCGGCGCCTGCATGGCATGGTTCTGATCGTTGACTGTCAGTATGGACTATCTGGCCAAGAGAGAACTGCATACGCACCGCAGCTCTTGCAGACGCCGGACACCCATTTGATGCCTACCCTGTCGCCGACCTTCAGGCCCGAAGACTCGGCTCCAGGGCCTAGCTTGACGATCTTACCGACACCTTCGTGGCCACCAACTTGACCTGGCTGTGTGGGATAGGGTAGAGAACTCCACTGGACGAGTTAGGAGGTGATTGAGCTAGAGGTACGTCTGTATACTTACGGTGTTGGTCATTACTCCAAGGTCAGAATGGCAGACGCCTGAATGGGTTCTACAATAGCCATTAGTCCGATGGATGCACTCGACTGGATAAGCTGTGTCCGTCCAGCCAATCGGGGCTAAAGGTAACACATACAGATTGATCAAGACCTCACCCACACCAGGCTCGGGCACATCTATCTCTACGACTTTGGTGGAGACAGTGCCGGGCTGGTCATAGATGGCAGCCCTCTGCTTTGCAGGGATCTCCGGCACAGCTGTACTGCCATTGCCATTGGTATCACCCGCAGACATAGTCATCTTCGTAGTATACTGGTATCTTCGGTGTTGTACGGAGAGGAAGGGGGGACGATGAAGGGTGCGAGGAGCGAGACTCAGAAGTTGCAGATCAAGGGCGCAGCATCTCTTTATCACTGGGGAACCCAGTCGACGCGCTAAATGAACTGGGATCATCCTGATGGATCATCGCTGAGACGGGCCAAGAAAGGCACTTCACATTATGGTGTCGATAGTTGATTCAAAAGAAGCAATGAAGGTCGCAAGTAGCCGTAACCGAGGCACAAGCTGAAGGCGAGTCACATCGTCATCCACCGAACCCCTCTTTTCCTTTTGCATCCAGAGAACATGATCTGCCAAGTGCCAGAAAAACGAGAAGCCAATTCAACGGAATCCCGGATATCAACCCCCGCCACTGATCTAGTACCTAGGCATCAGTTGAAAGAACCCCGCATTTGAAGTCAGATCGTATTTGTTGCGGAGTGTGATTGGCGAGGAGTGACGGTCCGCCCCAATTTGTGGTTTAGTCGTGGAGCTGAGAACACTGAACAGAACACAAAAACTATCCAGCAGAAGGTCGGACACACTCAGAGCTGTTCCTTCGGTATATAAATCTGCTGCTGGAGCTGCCGAAGGTCCTCACCATTTGCCAAGGGTCTGGCCAGTGAGAGAGAGAAGTAGAGAGGAGAAGGCGGATTGGTTGGTCGCGATGGAGTCTGGACTGCCTGCGCTCGGGCTAATGCATCCCCGATCATCATCCCCTCGTCTGCTGACTTGGAATTGCATGATGGCCAGCAGAGCTGCACATTTGTTTTAGTTCCCCTCTTTCAATAACTGCTCTGCTCAATTTGTAACCTAATCAACAAGACTCTTCTTCAATCCTGTAGTCCTCACTTTATTTCTTTTTATTCAAGTATCCCAACAAACACTTAACCCCGCACTCCCGGGAAGATCACCATCTCAACCCCTCACAAGCACATCAACACGAACACGACCACAAAGACAGAAAAGACAAAAGTACAACATCCACGAAAATGCCAACCCCAATCATCGACTCCCACATCCACCTCTTCCCAGCATCCCATCTCCCCACGCTGGCCTGGTACACCCCGTCCAGCCCACTAGGATCCCAGCACTCCATCGACGAATACCGCCTCGCAACCACCTCGACTCCCACATCCCCGGAAGAAACAACAACAACACCAACAAAAACAAACTCACACTACCTCCGCGGCTTCATCTTCCTCGAGACCGACCGCATCTCCTCAATTGAAGAATCAGACCCAACCCGTGGCTGGTCCCACGCCCTCGACGAAGTCTCCTTCCTCACCCGGATCCTCACCGGAGAGCCTATCCCAGGGGAAGGACACAAAGATGTAGATCGCCATTTGTGTCTGGGTATGGTACCCTGGGCGCCTGTTCCCGGGGGTCCTGCTGCGCTAGAGAAGTACATTTCCCTCGTGAGGGAGCGGACTCGCACGGAGGAAGTATTCAAGAAGGTCTGCGGAGTGCGGTATCTCGTTCAGGATAAGCCGAGCGGAGTCATGCTAAAGCCCGAGTTCATTGAGGGGTTGAGGTGGCTAGGAAGGCAGCAGTTGGCGTTTGATCTGGGGGTGGATGCGCGTCAGGGTGGGATGTGGCAGTTGAGGGAGGCGGCGGAGATGATGAATACGGTTTATCGGGGGGTGGGGGAGAAGAAGGATAGGGTTAGGATTGTTATAAGTATGTTTATTCCCATTACGTTTGGCTATCCTCTATGGATAGGGTCCATGGTTGGTATTTCATCTAGGCTAACGATCATCTACAGACCACCTGTGCAAGCCCAACCTGCGTCTGCCGTACACCTCGCCCGACTCGATCGCTACGCATCCTGATTTCCTGGAATGGAGCTCCCTCATCACTGCCATGGCACAGCATCCGACGGCGTATATGAAGCTTTCCGGTGGATTCTCGGAGCTTCCCCCGCTGACGGCGGATTCGGAGCCGGATATTGCTTCTCTAGTCGACCAGGTTCAGCTGTGGACGGATGTGGTTTTTGATGCGTTCGGGCCGGAGAGAGTCATGTTTGGGTCTGACTGGCCTGTGTGTAATGTGGGTGGAGGCGGCAGTGCAGTCGCCTGGAGACGGTGGAGGAGTGTGGTGGAGGGTATTTTGGAGAAGAGGGGCTTGTCGCAGGAGCAGAAGGAGGGTGTATGGGGTGGTGTTGCAGTCAAGGCATATGGGATTGAACTCTAAGTAAAACTTATTCAAATCATATATTGAAAGCTTGTATGCATGCATGTATGTATGTACACCGTTGCCCATGACCAAGTATACCCACAATAAAGATATCATCACCATCAAAACATATAATTACCTACTGAAGATTCACAAAAGCCCCCCCATCCACCAGTATCTGCGCTCCAGTCTATCCATCCACATTAGCACACCCTTCCCAAACATCAGACATCAAGCAAAAGGGGGAAACACTCACCACATAACCACTCAACTCCTCACTCGCCAAGAACACCGCCGGCCCCGCCAAATCCGGCGGCTGGCCCAACCTTCCCAACGGAATCCTCCCCTCCATATACGACCTCTTCACCGGATCACTCATATCCTCATCATTCAACTGAGTCCGGATCGTCCCCGGCAACAGCGCATTGCATCTGATGCCATACTTGCCCAACGCAACCGCACACGACTGCATAAGACTAAGCACGCCCGCCTTCGTAGGCGTATAATGCGTCTGCTGTCCACCCCCAACAAGCGCAGAGATAGAACTAATCCCGATAATGGAACCCCCCGGTGGCGATTGAGCCAGTGCCATTTGTCGTGCTGCTGCTTGTGTTGCCCAGAATGCGCCGCTTAGATTGGTGTTGATTGTGTGGCCGAGGAGTGGGGGGTCGACTCTATACCGTTGGATAACATATGGTATTTAGTATTGGTTCTTTCAGGGTGTAGAGATAAGGAAATATATTTTTGAATGGGATGGGGGGGGGGGGCAACGTACTCGAGAAACTCCTCAAACTTGCACACTCCCGCATTACTCACAAACACATCGAGTCGGCCAAAGGCCTCCACGGCTTTGGACACGAAATCCCGCCCTGTCTCGGGCTGTGTTACGTCTCCTGCGACCAGGATGAATCTGCTGCTCTGCTCGCTGTCGCTGTTGCTGTTGGATCGGATAATTTCAGATACGTCTTTGCGCATTGCTTCGATGAGGGGCTCTTCTTTGGGTCCGCCGAGGTGGTTTACGGCTACTTTGGCGCCGTGGCGGAGGTATTCGAGTGCGATGGCCTAGAGAGAAGATAATGTTAGGCTGGCCTGGTAATTCAAGTGAGTTATGTTTTTGTTGCTGTGTCTTACCCTGCCAATACCGGTTAAACCACCTGTGATGGCGGCGACTTTGCCGACTAGGATTTGGGGGAGGGGCATTGTGATGGTGGTTGCTTCTGGTGATGGTCGATAGGGGGTTCTTTGAAGGGAATTGAAGTGAACAGAGGGATAATGCGAGCTTATAGTCCTGGATTGAGTGCTCGTCTTGTGCTGGTATTTCTGATCAACCCCGCCGGGGAGATTCAGATAACCAAAGAAGTAAATCTACGTTCAAAGAAGTGGAGTCGGTCTCGGGCCTCTCGTGGCATTGTTACCCCGAGACCACCCCCACATTCGGCATTTACCCCACATTGGAGGATTGCTCGCAAGTCTTGTTGAGGATTGTTCCATTGCCCCTATCTATTGTTCTGCGAAAAAAAAAAAAAAAATTGAAACAAAGGTAAATCATGTGTACATGTATAGGAAATGTTAATCTCGTCACAGGTTGGAAATATGCCATCAAGCATCTTGTAGAAGCCGTAATCTAGAGATGTCGTAAAAACCCTGCTTAAGCAGTGCCGTTAGATTCCTGCTGGCTCTCAGCTGGGGCTGCCAGAGCCTTCTGAGGCGCAGGAGTTAGAATGGAGGCTGCTGGGATAAGAGGCGCAGCAGGGTTCAGCTCGAGGCCGAAGCCCGGCTTGTCCAGGATCGAAACATCCAGGTGTCCTTTGGTAGGGATGGGTTCGTTGAGGAAGAGGTTTCCGAAGACGGGCTCAACAGTGTGTCCATCTGCAGAGTTGGCAAGGTATTCCTGGAAGGGTGAGTTGGGTTGCGAAACCACAAAGTGGTAGGAGTAAGGTCCAGATGCGTGAGGAACAACTGGGAGGTCGTAGGCACTGGCAAGGGCGGAGACCTTAAGCAACTCCGTCATACCACCAACCCACATCACGTCGGGCTGCAGAATATCCAAGTTGCGGCCCTCAACGAGCTTCCGAAAACCGTACCGGGAGTACTCGTGCTCACCGGTGGTGAACTTGACAGTGGGGTGGGCTCTCTTCAGAAGTGCATGACCGTCAAAGTCATCCGGGGTCAAGCATTCCTCCCACCAGTCGATGTTGATTCCTTCCGCCTCGCAACGCTTGACAAGCTCAATTGTGTAAGGAACGTTCAGGGACATGTAGCAGTCGACACGCAGAGGGAAGTTGGGACCGACTGATTCCCGCTGCTTGCGGAGGTACTCGACGTTCTTTAACAGTCCTTCTGTGCCCTCGTCAGGGCCATGGGGAAGAGCGACCTTGGCTCCGGAGAAACCCATGGCCTTTGCCGAAGCAGGCTGAGGTCCAGTGCAGTAGAAGTCCAGACGCGAACGAGTAGCGCCGCCAATAAGCTTGTAGACAGGCTCATTGCGAATCTTGCCCAGAAGATCCCAGATAGCCAAGTCAATCACCGAGATGACGGCAACAGGGAGACCTTTTCGGCCATAGAACATCGATCCCCGGTACATCTTCTCGAACAGGTCATTGGTATCTCTGGGGTCTATGGAGGGGATACATATTAGCCTGGCTCATCCATGGAAGACTATATTGATGGCCCGTACCTGCACCGAGCAAAAAGCGCTCAAAATGCTGGTGAACCAGCCAGCAAGCCGGAGGTCCACCGAATCCCGTGGCAAATCCCTTGGTCCCATCGGTAGCTTCGATCTCGACGCAGAAAGAGCCCAGGACGTTGATACCCCATGATGTGCGAGAGCCGCGGTATTGTGCCCAGCGAGTCATAGGGGTGGAGATGTTGCTGTCAATCAACCAGTGACCTCCTTTGACCTGTTGAATTGAAGAAGATTAGCGGTCTGCTAATGGTAATTCAGGCACTGCTGAGCATACATTGTGGTAATCACCTCCGGATCCCACACCATCAATGATGAAGGTGCGGATCTCTTTGATGCGGGGAAATTGGCCGGTAGAGCCCATATTGGCAGTACTTTAGCGGATAGGTATGAAGAATATCACAAAGTTTAGAGGATGAGAAGCAAAAGAAGAAGAAGAAAAGAGAAAGCGATAAATTTTTTTTTCAGGGAAATTGGAGCATATTTGAAAGCATACGAGCAACTCGGCGTCGAGGGGCATCCGGCACACTTTCCCCTCGGCTGGTGATGCCTCGGGGCAATGCTACCCCGAGAGGGTCTCCAACCTGCGCCGCCAACAGAAATCACAGGGATGAAGGGAAAGTCTTGGTGGGAAAACGATGGGCGGGTGAACGGACCCTAAGGGGCGCCACATTTCAGGTCATTCCCAGGGCAAAGTGTTTCCCCAGACCGGAGAGTTCTTCACAACGGCAGAATAGATGTGGAGGTTCCATTTGCGGGGGTCCGCGTGCCTTTTCTTGGCTCAGGCAATGCCAGCCCGAACGCTCTCTTCGTCTCTTTCATTCCTTCCTATTCTTCTCCTTTGCTTCTGTGTCGCTTTCGCTCGCTTCGCACAATCCTTGAAGCTAGCAGTCGACTCGGTCTAATATCACCGATTTCCGCCCCTCCTACCAGGATGCTTCGTTGCTGCTGATCGAACTGCTGTGGCTGGACCTGTCTATCTCCCGACAAACCCCGGACTCGCTAAAGTACCATGCCGAACGCTGCTGCAGCTGTCTCTGTTCGACAGACTCCACCACCATCCCGACTTACTGGCGATCTGGATCGGGATCACAGCGGGGATGAATCTTGGTCTGCTGCCGATAGCGAGAATGATCGTGTTGTGCAGAACGGGTCGAGCGTCCCTCGTGCGCTGAAACGTAAACGACCCCTCACAGTGTCGTACGTACCGTCCCATCCTGCTTTGAACCATTGAAAGCACAGATCCCCTTTTACCACACTCCAATCCTTGGATCTTATATTCTGAGAGAGCTGTGGCTGGTGCCATTCATCGGACATCTCACTAACCGACTAAGATGCGAGCTATGTAAGCAAAGGAAAGTCAAGTGCGGTAGGTATGCCCTGCCCATGCGGTGGCTTCCCCTCATCTTCAATCCTTGCTCCATATGGGTACAAGCTAACATGCACAGATCGGGCGCAGCCTAGCTGTGGGTGGTGCTCTCGCAATGGCCAATTATGCGAATACAAAGAGCGGAAAAAGCCCGGACTACGGGCAGGTTATGGGAAGGAGTTGGAACAAAGGCTAGGTGCGTCGCTAGTCTCTGGCAGGTCCATCTGAAGCTTTCACTCACTAGGCATGCAGATCGGTTAGAAGAGGTTATTCAGACGCAGGCTCGCCTAATCGAGACGCATATTATCCAGGGCCAGCCGACTAGGAGCCATGATATCTCCCACCAAGGACCCTTCTCATACAGTTCTCCATCAGAGACAGCTCAGGGCCCCAGTCCCAATAACGCATTCTATTTCCATGATCCACCATCTATCGTGCCCCAACCGCGTCACTCTGAACCATCCATCACCAGTCCTTCGGACATATCGGTCAAGAATACCATACAAAATCACCTGGCGAGTGCTATGTCTGCGCCCGTTTCGGTGCCACGGTCGACGAATAACGTCTCACAAGCCAACGATTATATGGGAAATGAATCATCGCTAAAGGTTCCGGTCAACCTGTACGCCAACCAGGAACAATTACTTGCAGATCCAGAGCTCGATCTACCCCCGTACGATCTCCTGTATGCGCTGGTGGACCTCTACTTTGAACATATCAATACTTGGTGTCCCATTCTCCATCGTCGTACAACTCTCGACACATTCTTTGGTCCGTCTCCCCTCGAAGATGCGGACAGAACAGTGCTCTATGCCATAGTTGCAACCACTCTTCGTTTCTCAAGCGACAGTCGGCTCAACGAACAAAACCGCAAACGATACCATGACTCCTCCAAACAGAAAGTTCTGCTCTATGGGTTAGAGAACTCATCAGTCAAGGCTCTCCAGGCCTTGGTAATCTTGGCCTTGGATTTGGTGGGGTCCTCCAACGGCCCTCCTGGATGGAAACTGCTCGCACTGATTACACGATCGGTGGTGCAGCTTGGACTAGCCGTCGAGTCTAAATCTTCACTCATTGCTCCCAGCTATCCATCTATCTATACCCTCAGGGCGGTAACGCTCCCGGAACCCGAATCCTGGATCGAAGATGAGAGCAGACGGAGGCTCTTCTGGATGGTGTATTTCCTGGACCGATATTCTACCATTGCAACCGCCTTTGATTTCGCCCTAGATGATAAGGACATTGACCGGAAACTACCATGTAAAGACGAATACTTTCTCAAAAATCAACCTGTGGAGACAAGATGGTTCCAACGCTCAAGTGATCGTGCTGACTACGTGACTCGTGCCGAAAATGTTGGCAGCTTTGGACTCTATGTCGAAGTATTAGGCATCCTCTCTCGGATCCATGCTTTCTTGAAGCGACCTGTCGATATAGGAGCTTTGTCGGATGTCGAGGAGTGGCAGACCACATACCGCAAGCTAGACAGCGAGTTAACGTCATGGGAATTCGGCCTTCCAGCCGAATATGCCTACGAGAACTCCTCCCGGTTGTTCAATGGATCCAAGTTCACCAAGGGGATCCATTGCGACTGGGTTCAACTCCATGCCACTTACCAAACGTGAGTATTCTTACCATCGATTACATGCAATCGCATCACGAGCTACTCGATCCTAACATTCACCCATACAGTGCGGTTATCCGGCTCCATTCATCAGCAGCATACCCCACCACGCGATCACCAATCTTCACCCCCTCATACAGCGCAAGCCAGCGATGCCTGCTTGCAGTGGACAACATCCTCTCTGTGACCCGCTTCGTCGTCGACAACAACATGCTCGACAAACTAGGGCCCCCATTTGCCTTCACTCTCTGGGTATCCGCCCGGCTCCTCCTCGTCCACGGGTCAACAATAGCCCATACCGTCAGCCCCGACATCCTCTTCTTCGTCGACACCCTAGCCCAGATGGGCAAACACTGGAAAGTGGCAGAGCGCTACAGCTCAATCCTGCAGCGCGTCCTCGACGAATACGGCGAATACCAACAATCCGGAGTCTCCGATTCGGAACGAGCCACTCCATCCACCGTAAAGATCCTTGCAGACATGCGCCGCTGCGCATTCGACCTCGATTTCCTCATCTCCCGCCAACCCCGCACCTCTCCAGCTGGCAGCCAGCCCTCCGCATCACCAGCGGCAGTCAGAAACCCAGCCCCCAACGAGCTCGAATACCTAGACGTCTTCGGCTTCTTCAACGTCCCTCGTGTTCCCGCTGCTCGAGCCACAGATATCCTCAGCCTGGATATCGGCGACCCAGTGAACAACTCCATGTCAGTCAACGGGTTGACCGGGACAGGTGGCGGCAGTAGCAGCAGTAATACCAATCACGTTGTCGATGGCTCACATTCTAACGCCAATGAATTCAATATCACGAATTATCTGATCCCCACTCCAGAAAGTGACTGGCTTTTTCGTCCGAGTGGATGAATGTTCATGAAGACCGGTCTCTATGCCTGTCTATGTCAGTCAAAGGGTTGCTAGTTGATTAGTTTCACAAGCTATACTGCAGAACGACGGAGAGTTTTTGTGACTCCTGTTGGCTAGGTCAGCTGCCTCAGCAGCTAGAAATGGCGTTGTGATGCCGCCCAGTCCTAATGCGTGGTCTGAAACTATTGTGTCGGACTATGATACTGGCGGGCTTGATGTATAGTATCCAATAACCCCGTGTTAATTTACGTCATAATAATGAATGATGAGTTTCACGATGTGATGCGATCTTGACAATGAATGCATCACCTGGATGTCTGTAATTTTCATTCTTCGAGTTATTACACACACACACTACTTAGGCACTCGAGTGCTCCGAGAACAATTGATAGACAAACAAGGAACAATTCACATAACTCCCCGCATCGTTCTGATACCATTACAAGTGCAGACAAAGAAGAACAGAAAGGGAAAGGGAAAGTAAAGGAAAAGAAAGAGACGACAAGGAAATCGGGAATGAGAGAAGAGATGAGTCTTGAAAGTAGTGTCATGTCCCTGAGACGTAATGTATCCAGAGGGGGCCAGTTTCCAGTAGGCAAGCTCCTGTTCACTAAGTCAAAGATGGTTCCAGCCCAGACAATTCCAGGATAGCAAGCAATGTGGAGATGAGAAAAGTATGAAGGAGGGACTCCAAGTCGAAGAATCCATGTGATGTGTACCCAATCGTGGATAGAGCACCAATAGCAGAGAATGTGCATAATTGAAGATGAACGCCACCAATTCTTGTTCTGTTGAATCCGAAAAGAGTTGCAAGAGCAGGAAATCCAGCGAGAAAGAAGATGAAGATGGTATGTGAGTCGATCCAAGACACACAAAAACCAAATTGAATTGCATAGCTGCCATGATCGTGAAAATAGGACCCCAATAAGTCCGTAGTGACTAATAATTTGTATTTGCCAGTCTGTTCCAGCTTCGACCCTCTGCAGGTGGGCTGTGCTCGCAGTAAGGAGGGCTGTCATTCTAGTCAGAGTCTCAAGAGGCAAGCCTGGTTAGTTAGTCGTGCTATGCTCGAGTTTAAACCAGAGTAACACTTAGGCTCTGCCTGGGTTCGAATCCGAGTCAGAAGGCTCAACCCGGACAAGGATCTCTTCTAGAAATCCTTCTAAGAATGAGGTCACTTGAGCGCCCATTCCCACAGGTGCCTCGTTGTCCCAGCGTTCAAGCTTTGTGAACATGCCGTAGATATCGCCCACCAGGTTTTCCATCATTCCATGGACATACTCCTCACGTGTTTGATATTCGCTGATATTGCCGCTAGCATCCCTCGTTGTGTTAGGTGAAATGAGCTCCAGACGCCGCGTCCGGCGACGAATGGCTGCTTTGAGAGCAGGCAGTATCACACTATTTAGAGCTGTGATCTCGTTGGAAGGGGGCATCTGGGCCTGGCCCTGAATCGCCTCCCGCTCCCGTACTCGTTCATCAAGGGCCCCATCGGTTGTGGTATTGAGCTGGAGAGGATCGGGCCTCATGGATGTAGGCCGAGGACCATGCGGCAACGCCTGCTGCGGTCGTGATGGTTGGGATGGCGGTGACATATGTCTTGGGGCTGGGGGAAGCCGTGCTTGTGGTTGTGCGTATGTTGGACGTTGCGGATATGCTTCCTTGGCAGGTCTAACGTTCTGGTTCACAGCATTTGAGGTCGGTGGATCTGGCAGGCGTTGATAGGATGGAACTTCCGGCAGGTGTGACTGCGGGGCCTTTTGGTATCCTTGTAAACCTGGGGGAGCACCCCGTGCTTGCGAGAAGGCTGTCGAAGGGCCTGGGGAGCGATCTAGCTGGAGAAAGCTCAGATCTTCAGCCAGAGCTTGTTGTAGAGCTCTATCGTAGTCACTACCAGGACTCCCCTTGGGTTGACGTGAGACTGGCTGTTGTAGATGTGAAGGTGTCTGGGGTGTGAAATCTGATGCTTGTTTGATGGGTGACGGTGGCAAGGGAACCTTGGTGGGCGACAATGGCTTGGGCATAGCACTAGGCATGTTCTTCGTCTGCAGGGGTGTAGAGGGCATATTGCTCTTTGGCCGCAAAATGTCTCGACGGGGCTCGTCTTTCATGTTCCACTCATTGGCTTCATGACTTCTCGCATTCATGTCCGCCTCTTTCATCGGCTTGAGAGGGGGCGCTCTCCCTGCCGGCCGCACGGTGCCAAAGTCCCACAAATCGTCCTCTTCCTCAGGTGGAGACGTCTTAGGTGGAGGTTCCTGAATATCTTCATCGTCAGCCCCCCTATTGCCGTGAATGGCGTTCCAGCGCTCGTAGCGTTCAATCAGCTCGGTCAGATAGGTTGTCTTCTTTGCCCTCTTGATGAACGGGTGCTCGAGCAGCTCTCTGGCGGACGGCCGTTCCCTGGGATCTCGTCTCAAACAAAGTTCCACAAAGTTTTTGAACGCTTTACTGTAATCGCCTTGCAGAACGGGCGGGGGGTTCTTGGGAATCAAAAACAACACCTTCATAGGATGGATGTCCGAGTAAGGAGGCTCTCCGTTGGCCAATTCAATCGCAGTGATTCCAAGAGACCAGATATCGGCCTTGTAGTCGTATCCAGATTGCTTAATCACTTCCGGGGCCATCCAGAATGGAGTACCCACGAAGGTATTCTTCTTAGTCATTGTGGCTGACAGTTGACTAGAAACTCCGAAGTCAGCCAATTTCACTTGGCCGTTCGAGGTAAGCAGGATGTTTGCAGCTGGCGCAGATATTAGTCTCCGATATAACGGTGGTGTGGCAAGCGAGATCAGGTGGTACCTTTTACATCCCGGTGCAGCTTCTTGTCACTATGTAGATAGTCCAGCCCTCGGAGTAGCTCTCTTATGATGATCATGATATACTCCTCCGGGATTGTTCCCGGGCGCATAAGATCGGAGCAACTGCCACCGGAACAAAACTCCATGATGATCCATAAACTTGATCCCTTCAAGAAAGAACCATGGTATCGAGTGACATAAGGAGAATTGAGTTCCGACAAGATGGCAATTTCTTGGATAATATCTTCCACCTCATCTTCGGCATTCTCGACGTCGATGATCTTGATAGCAACAGAGGCACCGGTACGCTTATCAACGCTGCGAGTAATAGCAGTGTAAGCCGCCAAGATCTTGGAATATAGTGGGCAATCAGAGCAAGATAAGAGAGGTGCCTGTACATACCCTTTATAGACTCGTCCGAAGCTCCCGCCGCCTGCAACGGTATGACTGAGTTAGGAGAGGCTGATTGCGCGGCAAGATGAATCACACCATGCCCGAGTACGTACCGATGCAGCTCTGCTTCATGTAGATCGTCTCTGGATCCACTAGGCCTTCCATCTTGGCTGTAACTAACCGCCGGCGGAGTAGAAATCAATTGTCTCGCCCGGTTCTGCAACACTGGCAAATGAAAGTCAGCATCTGCCATAAATGAGAGGAGATGATTGTTTGTGGAATGCGAGCACCACATGCGCGGAAGACCGAGAACATATAAGAGATCAGATGATGGGGAGGCAGCTTCGCGCGGGCGGTTGTGGAGGATCAAGGGCGACATACCTATCGCCTAAGCTAGGCTAGGAGGTGGAGGTAGGGCTTAGATAGAAAACAAGTAAAGAAAGGAGACATTGAATTTCCGAAATAGATAAATCGGTCAATCAATCAATGATTGCGGTTCAAGGAGAGATGCTAAATAGAATTTCGGGCGAATGCATCGGGAGCAGAAGCTGACGCTCAACTATGATTATTTTGGGGATGACAACCGACAGATAGCTAGCTAGCTGGAGTGTCTGTGTGTCTCCGAGGGAGGCGGAGGGGGAAAAGAGGAGGAAGAATGGGTACAGCCACCGATCCTTGCGTGAGCTGAAAGGGAAAGAAACAGGGCGCAAGGGCTGAAAAACGGGTAGGCGATATAAGCTAGGCAGATGAGAATAGATGGAAGGAATGGGAGGGAGAGAATTAATTCCCTTGCATGTCAACAACAAGAAGCAAAAGCAGAAGAAGAAGAAGCAGAAGCAGAACAACAAGAACAACAACAACAATAACAATGACAATTGGAGACAAGTTGGAACCACGAAACCAGGAACAGGAACCGGCGATTACCAAAAATACCCACCCGAATACCGGCCACTGATTGATTGCTTGATTGGGGAGCAACGCGGGGTTGTTTCTGGCCGGGCGGTGAGTTGGTTTGGTTTCGATAAAACCCCCACCATCTCTTAACACCTATTTGAGGCAGGCGGTGAAGAGATGAGTTGCCTAGTCTGGTATTGCTTATTGTGGAAGCTGCACAAAGTACGGAACTGCCCTGGTGTAAAAAGGGATATCAAGGGTAATATGTGTGATTGTTCTCAGATTTCTTTCTCATGAAGCCATTAGATCCATCTCCTCTTTATGCAGACTCGCAAATATAGAGGACAATTACTAGTCAAAGCATGACCCGATCTACATAATTGGAAAGAACCACTCAGTAGTCCTGATGTCGGTGCTTGGCTTCCAGAGAGATGCTCATCCGTGTTAAACAAAGGCATCCATCCCCAGAGCAGCAATTTGGCCCCAAGAGCAACAGGCACCAGTCCTGACAGCTCCTTAGGTCCCCGTCCTGGACCTCCCAAGTCTCTCCTCAAGTGCCATGTCCCACTGCAGTCTATTCCTCGACATACCCTATCATGACCGTACCATTCTTCAGTCCAGCATCGGCGACGGTCTGATCCAGCGAGTCAATCAGATTTCGGCCCATTGCATTCAGCTCAAACTCCACGCCGGCTTTATCCTCCAAGGGCGGATCAGCCTTGAGCCATTCGTAGATCCGCTGGACAGGATCCGTCAAAGCAAAACGTCGAATCACTCGCCCCGATGGGTGTCGGAACTGAATGCGCGTGGTTGTGGCAGGATCGGCGGGGGGCTCTGTGTGGGGTCGATTGTCCGGGATGGACAAGAAGACGCTCTGTTCAGGTTGTTGTTCGGCCTCTTCCATCCCAACGTCTTCAGCCCGTCCCTTGCCCTTCACATCATCAGTACTGCGTGTGAGATCGTCGGGGTCCTCCACCTTCGGACCCTGCGACGCCTCATCCCCTAGGCTGTTTCTCATTGCCATCTCCATCATCTCTTCTTCAGTCATTGCATCGATACTCTTTTCCTTCTTCTCCGGCTTCCTCTTCGCCACGGGATTTCTCACGTTGTGCTTCAGACTGTATCTGTCGAGGAACTCGTGGACTTGCATCAAAAAGTCCGACGCCTTGATTACGGGTGGGCCCGACCAGACCTTCATCTGTTCTCCAGTCCGGGGGTCGACAATCGCGATGTGGGGATAATTATCTGAGACGTCGCTGGCCTGAAAGTAGTACTGCAGATACGGTCCCGCGCGAGGGTCGTCCTTGGAATACTGCATGAAGATAAAATGCTCCTTAACGGTGTCTCTCACGCCCGCATCCTTCCAGAGGTCTCTGTTCAGAACCTGACAATCAAAGACTGAAGGGTCCTGGATATTGACCATCAACCACTTCTCATTGTCGCGACCTTCCTGACGAGCGACATCCCACGGAAGCCTGGACATGATCTCGAAAGGCGGGCGGTACATCTCAGCTAACATATTAGACTTATTCGAGGCCTCGGAAGCTCCTCCAGTCGCTGCAGCCAACCGTTCACGTTCCGAGGTGTCGTCCTCTCCAGACCATATCGATGTGTCTCGCTGGTTGAAGATGCCCGGCCGGTCTAAGGAGAAGCAAAGTTAGCCGTGCATTCGGAAAAATAGTGATAGAAGGCAGGGTGAAGTGCTAACTGTTTCGCTGTTGGCGCGCGCGCAGTTGACCCAATATGCTGGCATGCATATCGCCATCGTCAAAGTCCGCTTCAGGCCCCACCAAGGTTTCTGTTGTACGGGCCATAGGCGCACGCACGTTCTCTTCGGCATCTCCTCCGCCGTACATCTCTTCTTGGAGGCGACGGGCCATGGCGGCATCATCTTCGAACATAGCGCCGTGGTTCCGAGGCGCAGAGCGAGACTCATCTATTGTGACGTCGTCATCGGAGTCGATATTGACCACCCCGGACTCGTTTCCATAGCCGCCAGCATGAGAAGCTTGCTGCGGTGTGGAGGCAGACGGTAAGGGATCATCAGTCAGTGGCGCACCGCCATTCTCGAAGAAAAGCTGTACAGCCTGTTCGATGTTGAAATCAGTCAGCTGCAGATATTGGGTAGCCAGCTCTGGCTTGGAGCCGGTGATTTCAGTGAACTGCGCTACCACGTCGCCTTCCATGGCGGGCGCACGGCACAGGTATTAATCTAAGAAAGAGGCGAAGAAGAAAGGATGAAGGATATCAAGAGATCGCCGTGATGGGAGGAGGGTGTATGCAACAGGAATCCCAACAGAAAGGTCGAAGGCAGGCAATGTGATGCAAACAGCTGCAAACAGTAATGTCAGTGGTAGGCGGTGATCAACGAAGATGGAGGAATGAAGTTGAAAGAACTTCAAGATAAATGCATATAAAGATAAAGACAATAGAGGGGAGATTTTTGAGGAGACTCCGCACTAGTGAACCAGGAGATTGTACAAGGGAATGCAGCACAAACAACCAGGATGCGCGGCGGTAATAGTTTAGGTACTATCCGTCAGGTAGAATTGGTGACGCACTTCACAGCATCCGATGAGCAGACGGATAATCACGCGGTCCGACCCTGTGGCTGCCACGCCTGAGAAGTCAGGCAGGACCTGGCAGCTAAGTAGAACCCCGCGGGAAGAAACGTGACTGGTAGCCGAAGCGCGTCAGCCTCGCATATGATCACGTGATAAGAACAAGCTACGCGTAGTAACACGCGCACCTTAACTCGACGCGTCTTGTTAATTATGCCTCCTTGGGAAAATCGTGATGGATAGCAGTACCTCCACTCCAAATACTACTCTACTACTACTACAGTATTTTCTCTAACACCCGCTCCTTCCCTTTCATCATCGATCATCTATCTCCTTCTCATCTTATTTATCCCGGTTGCTCTTGCCAATTACCATTGAATCTATCATATCATGGCTGCTTCGGTCCTCGGTAAGCGCCAGCGAGGTGCTATCGAACCGGAAGGTACGACTTCCATATCCCTCAGTTCCTCCGTAATTTCTTTTAGATCATTTAAACTGACGTTCCTTTGTATTAGTACCATCATTACCCGTGCGTCGAGCAAGCAGGCGCCGGACACAACAACCTCACGTCCGTCAAGAAAGCGAGCCCCCTGCACCCCAACCGCGCCAACTTCGGTCACGGACGAGAAACGGCAATGGCGCCGCTATTCAAGAAGAGCCTCGGGAAGAATCAAAGAACGATTCGGTCGATAGTGGACAGACAAAGCGTACTGTGCAGGTTGGCAAGGCGGCCATATCACCTATTAAGCGCAGCGATGCTACAGATCCGGTCAATGGTAGGATTTCTCCCTTGATCTCCCTGTTCAAATAGAACTAATCCATCTAGACGAAAACTCGACACCAGTTGAGTTCAAGACACCTTCGAAGTCCAGATTTCGCGATGCACTCGATTCACCTCCTCCGACAACACCGAAACATCGAGTCCTGATTGGCGGGAAATCTATGACTCCACGCACACCTCGACATATATCGACGCCAACCACCACGCAGACTATATATTCCGAAGCAAGGCAGATGTTTGCGCGGGGTGCAACTTCAACTCGGATAGTGGGTCGGGATACCGAACGGGAGAAATTGACCTCGTTCATACAAGATGGTGTTGATTCGCGCAAAGGTGGTTGCTTGTATGTCAGTGGTCCCCCGGGTACTGGAAAGAGTGCCTTGGTTCAGGAAGTGTGTCACGACATGGACTTGAAGTCTCTCAAAATCGCACACCTCAATTGCGCAAGTATGCGGGGTGCTCGTGACGTCTACAGCAGGCTTATCGGCGATCTCTGCAACGACCATGACGTCTTCAAGAAGAGCGAAGCAGATCGACTACGACTGATTTTTACATCCGAAGAGGAAGATGATATGTTCTTGGTTACTCTGGACGAGATCGATCATCTCCTCACCGCGGATTCCGGTATCCTCCAGTCCTTGTTTGAGTGGTCGTTGCAGGAAAAGTCTAGACTCTTGCTCATCGGCATTGCCAATGCGCTAGACTTGACTGACAGATCACTCCCACAATTGAAGGCCAAGAACTTGAAGCCTCGCTTGCTTCCCTTCTTGCCTTACAATGCTGGCCAGATTGCCAGCGTAATCACCAATCGTCTTCGCTCTTTACTCCCTGAAGGTCAAACGGTGGAGCCCAATTTCGTTCCCTTTGTCCAACCAGCAGCTATTCAACTGTGCTCGAAGAAGGTGGCATCGCAGACTGGCGATCTACGGAAGGCATTCGAACTGGTCAAGCGTGCCATCGATCTTATCGAGCAGGAAGCACTCAAAAAGCTCGAGGCACAGAATACCAACCCCGAGAGTCCTACCAAAACAATCCTTGTCGAGAACAACAATCTTTCCTCATCCTCAAAGTCATCTTCACCCAAACAGACTCCTACTTTATCTTACACTGCTATCACAGCGCCTCGAGCCAGCATTGCGCATGTTGCGCGTATCACTTCGGCGGCATTCGGACAGGGGACTGTCCAGCGACTACAGGGGCTCAACCTTCAGCAGAAGGCAGCCATATGTGCTTTGATTGCCCTGGACCGCAAGCGGCGGCAAGGTGAATTCCCGGGCACACCGTCCAAGACCAAGCATTTGCCGCCGACGATCAAGCAAGTGTACGACACATATTGTACTTTGTGTCGGCAAGACAATATCCTACACCCTCTTACATCTACCGAATTCAAGGACGTGCTCAGCAACCTGGAGACGATGGGCCTTGTAGGTGAATACCAGGGCCGTGGTCGAGGTGGTACAGTCGCCGGCGGATCCGATCTGCGACGCAGTCCTTCCAAGCTCCACGGGCCAATGACACCCAGCAAAGCCTTGGATGAGCAGAGCCTGGTTTGTTTTGTCTCTCAAAAAGAGATTGAGACACAACTTACCGGAGCGGGAGAGGGTATCCTCCGGAGACTGCTCACTGGTCAAGGGCTGTAAACACGTCCTATCTATTCCCTTTACTGTACAAAACCCCAGCGAGCATGCAATTTTGAATGTCTTCTGCAGGCAGTTGGTTCATTCTCTCGGCGTTGGATAAAGAGATGCATATGCACATATCCACTTAGCGATGATCCCCACATTGGCATACGGCGTTACATACATACAACTAGTAAATGATAATGACAGCTTTCAACAAACCATTGACTACCATTACACATGAAGATAAAACAGAAGCAGTAGATTTCAGAAAATAAAATTTCTACATGATGCTCAAATCAAAACACATTGACTCTGCATGTGAGGTGATAGAATATGATATGATATGACGATGCTATACACTGAATTGGACTTTAAAAATCCACATCAAATATGAATGATATCGCTTATAGAGAGCAAAAACAGACCAATTCAACTTGAATCGATAGAGGTTAGAAAAAGAAAAGTACAGAATAAACAGCTATGCATACATACATAATGATAACACAAAAGGTAACAGGAGGGACAACAAAGATGTTGGGTATGTGAAGAACATTGAAGGAGAGGCATATAGATATGAATAGATAGATAGGTAGGTAGATGAATAGCTGATGACAAAAGGTGAAACAGTTCGATAGGTCCGCCGCTAATAAAAACACAAAGCACACACCCTCACACACATACAAGACGCCATTCTCAAGCAATAAGGCCTGCTTTAGGTTGAGATGGTGTCTGTTGTGTTGTGTGGAATGGCTGGTCCAAGGATCAAGGCTCGAGTTTTTACGGATGCTAGTCGGTACCCTTGGTATTGGTAGGCTCCTTGTCTTGTCTTGTCGTGTATTCCCGGGAAGTTGTGGTAGCAGCGTTATCGTTCGTGTCCTTGAAAGAAAGAAAGGATATGAATAAGGTAACAAACATTCTTTTATGAGCCCGATTCTGTCTTCTCCAGGTTTGGAGGGAGACGGGTAAAAGGCTTCTATAAGTCATAGACACATCTAGTCATCGTCCATTGGCTTGTCTTCCAATGTGACGCCTTTCGGCTCGGTCTCGGCGAGACTGCTGCGCTTGCTGTCTGTGCCCTCCGTGCTTGCGACGGTCGGGAAGCTGGAACGGTTTCCGAGGCCGGGCTTGCGAGTGTAGGAAACGCTAGACCGGGAGATGGTTGATGAGCGCTTCTCGGTATCTTGGGTGGGAGTTGTGGTTGGGGTCACAGAAGCGTCCGATTCAGGGGCCGGGGGAGGACTGGCACTACCCGATGAGGGGCTTGCACTGGCCGCAGCGGATACAGGAGATTCGCTCAAAGCGCCGTTGGTGACTGACTCAGGACCGTTGATGTTCACGCTTGTCATCTGTTCCGCAGCGGTGGGAGATTCGCTTTTGATGGGAACATCCAGGCTGCTGCGAGCGACAGTCCGTCTTTCGGTGGGGCTGGTCACGTTGATGGGGAAACGTCTGGTCTCTGAAGCGCCGCTGGAACGGTCACGGCGATGCTTCTGGGGAGGAGCCGGGCTGTTGGCACGGCTGCGGTCGAGAATAGCACGGTTCCGGGCCTCCATTGCGGCCCGGCGGTTGCTCTCATCTGTGCTGATGGCACGAGGACGGTTGGTGGATCCACTGACCCCCAGAGCACTTGACTGGCGTTTCAACTCACCAAAGATGGCGTCCTTGTGAGCAAATAGATCACGGATGAGACGGTAGCTGTGCCGTTCGTTCATCGTAAGGCTGCTTTCTGTGCGAGGACGGAGAATGCAAGGCGACAGGGCCTGGGCAAGTGCAGAGACATAACTTTCATCGGCAGATGTCAGATCAATCAAGCGCGTAAAATGGGTCATAATGGCGTCAAGCGTAGCAATGTTATTCAGACGGAGTTGTCCGAGAGTGCTTTGAAGGACCTTGATGCGGCCCTCTTCCGTCGTCTCATGGGCAGTAGTCGAATAAATTGTCTTCACAATCTCATAAACCTGGGAGGAAACCAAAGAGTCTACGGTAGCTGTTAGACCTGAATCATAAGTAAAGGTTTGAATAGACACGAACCTGGCAGCTCAAGGAGGTACAATTTCAGAACACTCGCGATGATGGGGATTTCATATTTCTCCAGGATCTCGTTATAATCCGCTTTGCTGTTGTTCAATGCGCTACGGAGGTGGTGTGTGGCTGCCAAAGGCACATCGTACAGCCAGATCGCACGTCGTGCCTCGTCACCCTCAAGGTCAGGGTAGCCTTTCCAAGTTAGATTCAAAGCGCTCCAAGGACCGGGTGAAAAGACAACTTACGGTTATCCAGGTAAGTCAGTAGAGTGGTGACCACAATGGGGACGCGCTTGCGGTCGGCTCTGGCTCTCGCTTCGAGGTCAACACCAAAATTTTGATCTGGAGAGTTTTAGCAAACACTGAATCTTCATAATGTCCAGTCGGCAGAGCGCATACCTTCCACAGATCCGTAGTAGTTCTCATACGCCTGCACACGAGGTACGAAACCACCCGTTCGGTAGTTCTCCAGAAGGTAACGGAGATCGCCTAGCGGCTGGATGGTCTCTTGGTAAAGCATCATGTGGTCAACCGTGCTTTGCAGGTTGGGAATGACATTGCTGATGGCGCCCGAGAAATCCAGGATCACGGCCTTGATTGCCTTGAGGCGATCAAGCTCACACTGCTCCATGAAGCGCAAGTTTTCAACGACCTCTTCCTCGAGCTTGCATCTGATCATGTCCAGTTTGCGCACCGCAGCCTTGTACCGTTCATCGGCCTCGCGAGCTTCCCTGCGCAACTTTTCCGCTGGTGTCTCGTTGGGGTACGGGTTGTTGAGAGGGTTCCAGCCGGCCAGCATCTCAGAAACAGAAGACAGCGGAGACTCGCTGCCGTCCTCGCTCGTTGCCACAGAAGTTACGCGCATAAGAGGCTTCTTCTTCTCTGGAACACCGGTGATCTGGAACACCTTAGGGCGCCACTGGTAGCGCATCTTAGAGCTGTTCGCGAAGGTGCTGCCCATGTTTCCGACCAGACGGAGGAATCCATTGTCCACGAGATCCTGCCCGATTCTCTCAGAATAGGTTATGCTAGTTCCGTTCAGGTGCTTCTGAGTGTATTCCACAATATCCGCACCGGTCGACGTGTTCTGATATGTGCCGATGATCGGCACCTTGACCTCGCCAATCTTGATGTTTTCCAGCATATGTGTCAGAAGCCTCTTCAAATCCTCCGGAGGGTAGATCCGATCGCCAATCTCCACCGGCTCCTCCTCCTCCTGTTCTTCTGGCAGGACAATCTTGGGGGTGGGCTTAATTTTCGGACTTGTTTCGGGGGCCTGGAAAGCGAGTTTGTTCTCTTCCTCGAGGTCTTCAACCACACGGCACTTGTTGAAATAATGGCTTCGGAGTTTCTTGACCAGATCCACCTGTTTCGAATGTTCCTTGATTCGAGCCTGGAGATCATCGTGGGAATTTTGAATTCGAGCCTCGTGCTGATCGCACCAACGTCTGAAGGGGCTAACGACTAGCTCCCGGATGTTCGACGCGATCTTCTGGTGGTTCTTGGATGCCTCGACCATCTCAGTGCGAACTCCCTCGTAAGCCTAGACGAAAAGACCTAATATCAGTATCACCTAGATCGGAATTTTCCGTACGAGTAAAAAAGGTACCAACCTTTCTCACGCTTGCTCCGTCATCTTTTCCGAACCCTGTTGGCGTAACCCGATCCACGGTCGGCGCAATATCCCCCAATTTCAGACCGTACTGTTCCTCCGCATCTGCGCGCATAGAAGCAATGGTGATGATCTGCTTGTTCTCGACGGCGCCCTGTTGGAGTTTCCCGTAAAGCACCCCCAGACCGGTGGCGTAGTCGGGGGTCCAGAACGAATCCGCGAAACCAGGCATAATGAAGAAGGAACCAAGCAAGCCGACGTCAACGGAAGATTGCTTGGTATCGGCTTGGAGCGATGCGCGACCAAGCTGAGAGCGAGATGGAACCTGAGGAGAAACGGCCGGCGTTCGTCACCGACTCTAGGCGACTAGTGTAAACTTTCCGATGGACCACAGAAAACGCTTGTTTGAAGGTAATTGCCGGTGAAAGTGCCTGGAAGAAACGGAGAGAAACCAGCTCTGTTTGCAAGCGCCGGATAAATATCCACCTCTGACGGATGCTATAGTGGCACACAACGGCTGCGAGGAGACATAGGCCCGGTGACGGGTATGCGAGGGCGGCTACAGGAGACCAGT
Organism: Aspergillus costaricaensis CBS 115574; assembly: GCF_003184835.1. Taxonomy (NCBI): domain Eukaryota; kingdom Fungi; phylum Ascomycota; class Eurotiomycetes; order Eurotiales; family Aspergillaceae; genus Aspergillus; species Aspergillus costaricensis. Next base: position 393,761 of record NW_020291819.1, read on the forward strand.
TAGGTGGTGAGGAGAGGAGGGGGGTTTGAATTGGGAGGAGAGCGTGAAAACAAGGGAGGCAGAAGAGTAAAAAGCAACAATAAAGCTGAAGTGAGAGAGAGAAGTAGAAGGAGTGTTTTGAAAAAGAAAAAGGTGGTCAAATTGCAACGGGGGTGGGAGGTGGAGGAAGAAGTTAGTTTAGTTGCAGTATGAGACACTCAAGACGGATGACAACAGGGGAGACTGGATCTTAGGTTCAGGTTGGCCGAGATCTTTTGGAAAGGAAAAGCAAGCAACTTTCCACTTTCTCGCCCGGCTCTTCTTGGGCTTCTCCGTCATGCGTAATTTACGCCTTACCGACCTGAAACTAGACCGTTGGCGCCTCAGCCATCACGTGTGGTTGCCGGGTGGCTATTTTTGGGGGCTCCGTGAAATATTACCGATATTACAGAGATTACAGCACTTGTCTTAGATTGATTCCCCCCAACCACGCCTGATGTTTCCTAGTCTTTAGGGCTGGTGGGAATTTTTGGGAAGACCCATCGCGCAGCACCGGTAACCCAAAATAATGGGAAGAGGAAAAGAGCCGAACTCTCAGATCATTTCCCAAGAAGGAAGGCTCTGAAGACGATTGCTTTCACTAGACACAAAGAAGGGGAACTGGTGGTCGACAGGCGTTAGTAATCTGGCACATCTTCACCCACTGATCTTCCCCCTGTATGACTGACTAGTATGTACAGACAGCGTAGAGACGCTGTCAATACTTCAAGTAAGGTATTATTATTTACGTGGCTGGAGTTGGTTGCTGCTGACTCGTTGTGGTTGTTCTCCAGATGCAAACACGCCAAGCCCGGAGACTGGCCAGCAGCAGATCCAAAACACGGCATTGCCGAACAGCTACTGTCATGTTGCTTTTTTGGCACCACGCAGTTGACATGCTTCTATTCTTAGGGTCTGAATCATTTACTTCTAAACACGGAAGTCCATACAGTTGGTCTCAATTTGTTCATTGTCAACATACTTTCCTCCACTACTAAGCAGCGTCGACTGTCTTCGTCGTCGAGTGAACTTTCTCATTTAGTGAAGAACATTCATTCGCCATCCCGATGCATCGGCTCAGCGCTGATCAATATGCTACCTAAGGAACATAAACTGAAGAGGGAGGCATGATCATTATCATACATTATTTAAAGCGCAAAAAGGGGATATGGATGGAAGAAAGCGCAGCCCAAGCATGAAACAAGCCTTAACACCTTTGAAATGTGACCCAACCCAGCTTTAGCAGAAGAATTTCCACACCTTCTTCCACGCAGGCCAGGCCGCCTGTTCTGCCTTTTCTTCTTCGATGAGCGCTTGGATGTCGAGATCGCGACGACCGGTGTGGAGATCCATGTCCTTGGCCCGGATGAAGGGGGTCTTGAACCAAAGCTTGTAGGGGATGTAGAAGGCCAACACGACCGGCGCAGCAAGGTAGTCGGAGAAGAAGTTGGAAACTAATGCCGAAGCCGACATTTCACTATATCCGCTAGGCGCAAAGCCAACCCAAAACTGAGCAATCAGAACGAGGCAGTTGAAGATGAGTCCGATCCAGGAACCAATCACACCAGGCTGGGACGTGAAAGCCAGCTCGTCGAGGCTGTGCCCTTGCAGTTTCCAGGCGCGACGGAAGCGAATGTGACACAGGCAGATTGACCCCCAGGTGAAGATGGAGGAGAGACCCGAGATGGCCATCATCCATGTGAAGGCTTCACCCTCCTTGTCGGAAGCGGCCAGGAACCCAAGCAAACCAAACGCCGAGGCAACGATGAGAGCCGGAAGAGGCCGGCCCTTGCGATCGATGTAGGCGAAAATTTTTGGGGCCTGCTGTTGCTCAGCCAGAGCCGCCAGAGTTCTCGAAGAGCCGTAGACAGCTGCATTGCCGACGGAGAGCACAGCAATCATGATGACAACGTTCATCACCGAAGGCAATCCAGAAATTCCCGCGTTCACAATGGAGATGACGAACGGAGACGCTTTGGCATCGGCGCTAGATGAACCATCGAGGAGTCGGGAATCGGTGTAGGGGACAAGGAGGCCGACCAAGGTAAGAGACACGATGTAGAAGAGGGTGATACGCCAGAACACCTGCTTGACGGCGGTCGGGAGCGATTTCCTAGGATTAGCGGTCTCTGCGGCGGCAAGGCCAACCAGCTCCGTACCAGCAAACGCAAATGCAGCATTCACAAAAACACTGCAAAGACCCTTGAAGCCATCGTGGAAGGCACCTGGATCGTGCCAGTATCTTCCACCAATGTATCCACCATGGGGCCCACCGCCACAAGTCAGGATGATACCGAGAATACTGTATGAGGTCAGTCAACCCTCATCGCATACTAATGTTTGAGGGGGCAGATCCAATAGACTCACATGAAGCCAACTACGGCGGTGACCTTGATTATGGAGAACACGAACTCTGCTTCACCATAACCTTTAACACCGAACATATTGATGCACACAATGACAGTCCAAAAAATAGCGACCCAGGCAGCATTGGAGACGCCCGATTCCCAGTAGTCGACAGTTAACGAGGCGGCGACAATTTCGGTGGGGAGGGTCACGAGCCACTGCAGCAGATAATTCCAACCCATGGCGAAACCCCAAGCGGGATCGATGAACCGGGTGGAATAATGCGAGAACGAACCAGCAACAGGGAAGAGAACGGCCATTTCACCCAGCGCATGCACAGTGCAGTAAAGCATGCAGCCGATCAAAGCATATGCGATCAGGACCGAGGCTGGGCCACCGGCCGCCAGGACCTTTCCAGACCCGACAAAAAGACCAGTACCTAAAGCGCGATGCAGTCAGCAAGGACGAAGCCCGGATGGCGTGAGCGTCGGCATCAAGGGACCATGCATACCAATTGAACCACCAATCGCGATCATCTGAAGGTGGCGACCTTTGAGCTTGCGTGCCAGTGGAGAACTAGCAGTGTTCTGAGCAGCATTTTCGATATCGAAGGTCTTCCCATCGTGACCAGGTTCATGGTGCGACGAGGCACGAGCATTAGGATCTCTCTTGAAACTATCGATAATTCGCTGGCCAAAGCTGCCCTTGGTTGCTTCAGATTCGCCGTAGAGAGGGGGAGCGTCGCCGAACGAGGGCTCCGACTTGGGTTCAATGAAATCCTTCTCCATGGCCGAAGAGGTGTGATGCAGATTGCGAAGAAATGCAACGATTCACGATGGAATGAAGAAGGAACAAAGTGTTCACCAAAGCCAGTTCAGAAACCCCAGTGAAAAAACTAACGGGCGGGGTGAGGAGAAGGTGAGAGAGTGAGGTAGGCAGGAGGAGGAGGGGAACTCCAGAGATGGTGACTGTGTTGTTTGCAGCCCGTGCAAGTGAAGGGTATCTCAAATCCCAAGATAGTAATGATAAGGAGGGGAGGGCTTTAGGGGAATACTATGAGCACCTCTGAGGGAACCGGGCGGCAGGAGTTTCTTATTTCTTTTCCGTAGAGAAGCGGAATCCGGGAAATGGGAAAATTCCCTGAGACATTAGTTATTTCTGGTCAGGATGCAGGGGTTTTTTTTTAATTATTTAAATAAGAACCGGGCGATATAGGTCACAGCAGTAATCCCCGACAGTTCCAATCCACCCATGGGAGTAATTACGGCCCCGATCCACGAGAGGTGGGAAGAACCACTGAACAAGCTCAGCAGACTCCAGTTGCGGGCCTGATATCGGCCACAAATCCATGTGGCCGAGCTAAATGGGCAGGAAGGCCGCAGGATAGTGGAGGCAAATGTAGGTCTGCTGCGACTCGAGCTGGGCCCATGAGTAGCCGGATGCGCTCTGGCTAGTTTTGGAGTACTTTACTTTCTACTATTATGGGGAAAAAGGCTAAACTGGTGGTTGCGCGACAAATAGAGGGGGAACCAATCGGTGAAAGCGTCCAAGTTGACCATGGCCCCGGGGGATCCCTCGAGTACCACCTCATTAATTGATTAAGAGCAAAATAAGATTCTCACTGGATCTGATTGGTGGTTCTGCAAGGTATTATTAACTGTTACTCTTTGCTTTAGGGATGATTATTACACCCTACACCAACTAAACGCCTCCCCAAGATAACTGGTTATCGGGGGATTCACTACTGCCACTGATAAGCACGACCAAGCCACCCTCTCCTCTCCCTCTCCTCTCTGCTTTAGGCTCCCGGCACTGCGTCTTACGATGGGCACGTTGTAACCCCTTCTGGATCCACTTGGATTTTATCAAAAGAAAATAATTACTGCTAGACCGTCCAGGAGAATTTTATCATTTGGTTGTACAAGGGCAAAAAGTGATGAAAAATGATGAAGCAGTGCTTTCATCATCTACTCCAAATTGACTGATGGCGCACAATGCAGTCATACAGCAGATACTGACGAGGAAATTCAGCCTGACCCGGGGAAATAATAATGGAATTGAAATCACCTCATCATCAGTGACGGAAGAAGGTAGCATTTTCATGATTTAAGGTTTCCACGCCACTAAGCTCGTTTATTTCCGAACCAATACCACTGTCTACTACCCAGTAGGTTAATCGTGTGATTCCAAAGCGACAAAGCAGAAGATGGGTATTATTTTCCTGCCATCATGGTTCATGGTTCACAACCATACTAATCCTGTGTATGAGCTGAGTTTCAGGGATGTGGTGATACCCAGTAGGACTGCTATCTGCTATCTATCGGGCTATCTTGGCTTCCTGCGGTCCATGGACCCCAGGGTTCCGTTCTGGGGTGGAGACCCGCCCCAAACAAATCCACCCTTATCTCCGGTGGTCATAGTAGTGTCACTTTGCACCTCACCTTATCTCTGCTTCTTCCCCAGCTAACCGTTTCGCTTCCTTACTTATCTTATTATCATGGCACCTTCCCACCCCCCCTGGTAGTGTCTCATCGGGGGCCAAAACCTCGTACATAATAATTCGTAGTCAATCTTTGCTTCTTTTCACTTTTTATTTCGATCTAATTGCGCTACTCTTCTCCTGAGTATCATATTTGTGCTTGGCATCCATGTACACTGCATGGAAGGTAGTAGTCTATCCTCTTAGCATCTCGTATTATCCCACAGTAGGAATCCGTCCGCTGCCGCCTATCATAATCCACGTGTCCCGCCTCTGCCCGAATTATGACAAGTTAGTCCTTACTAGTACTATCTAAGCTAACACGTAACCTACAGGGGAAATTATCTACACTACTACGAAGAACTCTCCTGCAACATATGCTTCGACTAAGATGTATTAGACCTCATAGGAACTACTCCAACCCCCTCTTCACCTGCTTCTAGTACAAAAAGGGGCCCTGCGAGAATTAAAAGAGCCCTCCAAAGTACTAGGAAGAAGCGTAACGGGCTGGCAGGCGCAGGCCAAAACTAAATCATCTCCGCACCCACAGAATTGACGCGGCCGGGGTTGGGACCAATCAGGCCGCGCATGCAGGGATGTTGATAAGCCCTCGCTGCGGTCGGTTCGATGAGTTCATTTTCTGCCTATCAAGACATTATCCACTCCCCCAGTAGCCTCCCTAGTAGTAGTCTACTCCGTCGTTGTCCGTCGCTACTCCCTACGTGATCAACAAGTGCAATATCCATTTAGAGCCACTATGTTATACAGCCGCGCTCAGGTACATCACTCCTGATGCCTGTGTCATGATGGCGCAAATTAAGAACAAGGTAACGAAATATACAGAGCCACTGACAGTGAGTGCAGTAAGTACTAGGGGATTCATCTCGCACACCTCTACGAAGCAAAGGTCACTACGGTAACTACCAGTTGTGCCACCTCTTGCCACCCTTTACCAACTTCTTTTTTTCTTTTTTCCACATCATGATACTGTGTATTCCTGTTCCTCAAGGATTCTGAAGGAACGTCCGGTTAGAGAATATGACTGGCTACCACCCCTTGCTTATTCCAAACCTGGCTGAATTCTGGAACGTCGTCCTGTCATTTGGCTTCGGTTCTCCTGATCGATCGGGCCTCTAAGCTTTTGCACTACACAACCACCACCCGCTCGTTCGCCCCGTCGCGTCCCTGCTAGGGTAGCAGGGGAGGAGGGACTGAACCCATGGAAGACCGATAGAAGCCAGTTGGAGTTTCTTTCGGCGCGATAGCCCGACGAGTCCTGCAAGGCTAAGCCCACGCCTCCTCCCTCGAGGAACGTTGAATCAGGATGTCCGAGTTGCTGCTTAGTCTAATACTCCCCTACGGAAGCCTTCAATCAGGATTCCAGTCCACTAATTAGTGGCAAGGTCGGATATCGCCGGCTCGTATAAGCCCCATCCGTGGTTCGTAGTCAGGTCTTCCTTTTACGCCAAGGGGTTTGTTTATTTGCCTCTTGCGGAGCATCTTTTGCCTTTTGTTCGTCGATTTTGCCTCTTGAGTGGGTGGTGCCATCCATTCCACACAGATAGAGAGAATCAATCTATGGCTCACTTCTTCACATGACATGTCAGACACCGATGGTAATATTGGGGATAGCTTCGGGCAAAGTACAGCCGTGTGTGCCATGTGGCCATGTGAAATGTGGTGCTACTGTGCTTCGAAGCTGCATGTGGTAGCCTGACGCCTGGGCCGCCGCTCCGTTTGAGCTATCGCTCTGGTTGCTGCGAATGCTCCGACATGCAGCCCTGCCATGGTAGTTTCATAACAGGGTGTGTTATACTGCGGAACTCCGTTCTCAGAGCTGAGAGCTGTTCAAGAGTGGGAAGGATACATGATCAACATGCCCATTGCAAGGCTAGGAAAAGCAAAAACCGCAGCACATCCTCAGAGTCAGCTGAAGAGACTCGAGAGGAGAAGAGTACAAAGTATCAACCAACATCATGCACATCAGCACCTGTAAAGAAGCGGAGAATCTCTAGCTAGCACGAACAATCTGTGCCTCCGCCCAGAAGTACTGTGTACTCACACACCGGCCCGGTGGTGCCAGTCCGAGCGAAAGATCTACAACGTTTTGTTTGGTCAAGCGACTTGCAGCTGCCAGCAAATGAAGCGCTGGGGTTGCCCAGCTGTGCGACCGGTCCGGTTACGTGCAGGAAGAGCTTACTGGAGACAGAGCCAGCTAGCTGGAATGGAGCCTAGCGCTGATACCGAGGTCAACGTTCGAATTACTGATCGAAGAATAGAATCAGGCTGTGCTAGCTCTAGACTAGGTCTATGCGCTTTACTCTGCTGTTTTGAAAATGCCCCTTACTGCATGGGCAACGAATCCAGCCAGATGTTGATGCAGTTTTTACTACCGTGTAGGCTGTTATCCAGGGGCATAATCACGCCGCATAACTATACGAATGCATCTAGAATCAACAAATGTTGGCATGAACATACATTTACAAAAGTCCCAGCTCAATACTAACCAAAGTACTCTCTCTCTCTTTTCTGTTCCCGACACAACTAGTAGTAAGACGTAGTAAGTATCCCGTCCCTCGGCAGAACCAAACAAGAAACCCAACCCCCGCAAACCACCCCCATCCATCTATCCGACACTAAACAAAAACCCCATAATTTACACCTCGCAAAAGCAAAAGCAAAAACGTTAAGAAAAGTAGTACCTACGTAACATCGATATCCACTCCCATAATCAAACCACGGCTCAAATCCATCTCGAATAAGTCCGACAACTTACTAACATACGTTGTTGTATGTAAGTAGTAAGTAAATTAAAGTTATATGAGGTGTATAAACTTCTCAGCTGACTTGACACCGCCCACTTTTATTAGTTTCTCATTTTTGCGGGGAAAGAATCTGTTACATAACAGATTCTTTTTCATTCCCGCTTCTGCAGTCTTACAACCCCGCAAAGACCTGCCATGTCCCATGTAAGATTATGTATGTACCCCGACTTTTATTTTTTCTGACAGCCTTGGGTCTTGGGTTGGGGAAAGTCTGGGGTAGACTATTTAGCTTGGTAGGTTGGGTTGATGCGACGTTGGCGGGTTTGATTTGGGATTGTGGTGTGTGGTTGTGTGGGGTTGGAGTCGGTTGGGGGTTTGGGTTTGGGTTTGGAGGGATACATTCTGGAAGTTAGTAAAGAGGGACTGAACTAGGTCGAGTATAATGCCTATTTAGGCACTACTATTCATTTCATCTAGTAGTGAATAGCTAATTAGGTGGCTGTTATTTGCTGTTTTGGTAGAGAAGTCACCGAGTACCGAGGCATATTTAGGTTTAGAGCTGTTCCCTGCCCTTCGGCAAATCGTCTACGTCACTACTGCTAGCCTTTTATGTGCAGTAGATAGTTGAATTAGCAAATGTAGTACAGACCTACCTCATATTGCATAGCCATTGCTATACAGCATTTTGATACGCTGTTGTTCTGAATAGGAAAGTTGTCGTGAGGGTGTATTCTATTGGAGATATCATGGATAGGAGTTTTACTTGTGCGCTTGTTCCTTACTGAAAGAGGCTCATTCTGTAGTAGAAGTAGTATGGGGTATGTGGCTTCTTTAGGTGGTAGTTTAGAACTTATGCGTACTAGTATGTGTTTTCTTTTCCATTGACCCCTGCACGATGATATATTTGGTGCCTGGACCAGACACTCCTGACCGGTACCTGCGTGAGGTTGCTTGCAGCATGGGCTATGTTGCATAGGGCTGTACCTGAGCATGTAGTCTCGGAGTGTAAGTAGGGTAATATGTGGCGGTATATGAATGATTATGAATGGAGGAATGCTTCTTCCACGTGATCTGTAATCCTGATCTTGTTAGGATGAGGAACAGTAGCAAGAGCTCGATTTCAGAGAGAATGTATGAAGGAAACTACTAGGTTATGTTGGAACAACTACATCAAGGTGCATCTGTAGATCTCAACACCTTACTAGCCAAAAGTCTCAGTGTCAGAAGTAAATTACATCATTACTACTGTCTATCTCAATCATGAGCGTTCATTCTATTACCATTTTGACATATCAAAGAAGAAGAATCGTGGATATCATGACCTAAGAGCTACCGACCGGTCCCTCACCACCGGGGATCAACTTAATAATAACTAGTGTCAGTCTGGAGCATAATCAGTAACACAGGGGTATGACTGCAGACATACCATGCAGACGTTGTTTCCGTTCAACAGAATCTTGGGGAGCTTCACTTGAGAGCCGGAGTAATCGCTATCGCATTTTTAGTAAGATTTCTTGCTTCACACATAGGATAATGGCTAAGAAAAGAAGAGCCCCAGAGATAGGAGATCTCCATCCAGATAGCAGATAAGATGACTTACAACTCAGTCACGTCCTCCAGGACCATGTCTGCAGCAGGTCAGTCCACGCACATCGTAAAACACGACAGGAGAAATACTTACTGACGTAGTCATCGAATCCAAGCAGCGTTCCGGCGAATTCTGAATGCATGTTAGCTATCTAGCCTATCGTCTGCCCCTCCCCCGCAGGGAGATGTTCATGCAGACCTTTGTCGTTCTTCATGATGACCCATATCCTGGATCCGACACACTTGTCGATCAATTCTGTCGCGCATGTTAATAAGCAGATCATCACAAGTACGCCATGTATACACGGCTTCTGACAGGGTCATTTACCAAGAGGAAGAAGTTGTGACGCCATTGCGGAATGATTAGGTTATTAAGCAGCTACTTTCAACTCAGCATATGCCCCTCCAAGACATGCAATCTATATCAATAGACAACTTACTGTTTTCCTTCTAGGTGGAAACAGGAGCCCCTTGCCTAGATCTAATATAGAAAATGAAGCGGGCGGACTGACGAACGGATGCTGGAATGATTCCATCCACACAATCTTGGCGGGCCCCGGTGGCAGAGTTTATCCGGCCCGGATGGCCTCCCCCAATCAGATCTACAATCCCGCTCCGCTTCATCGGGGTGATTTTCAGGTACGCCCTGTCGCTTTGTCGATTTCAAGGCTGCTGAAATCCAACATGATGTATTGATTGAGCAGATTGTTATGTTTTTATATTGGTATTATGGACTTCTTTCAGTCAGTGTGTTTTGCGTGACTTGTAAGACTTGACGCGTTTTATAAAGACCGGTGGCGGTGATAGAAGCCGGCGGCAAGCGTCACTTTTTTAGTTCTTTTGATCTGGTCTACTATGGCTCTCCGCGAAGCAGCTATGTCTTGGTATTTCTACCCCATTTCATGACTGAACAAATGCTCATTTTTATTCTAGCTCGGCCAATGGATATAAGTGCATACGCACTCTGCAAAACCAGGCTGCCATGACAGCCACTCGCTCAAGGTTGCTGCGCAGGTCGTGCGCCTTGTATCAGCATATGACGCTGAATGGCTCAATAAACAGGCCGTACTCTGCTCTGAATAGAAGTAGCTGCTCTCCACGTTCCAGCTCGAGCAAAAATGAGAAAGGCATTATACAGAGCCTACCTGGAACAAGGCATGTCTCTTCCAGGATCGACAGTCGGTCCTGCGAACTCAAACCCCGGCATTTACATGCCAGCGGCATGATACTTTACAATCAGACCTCTCCATATACAGGTCGCCAAAATGCCGTTTCTCATAGCCACAGACATATAACCTATCCATTTCCAGCACAAGAAAGATGCTATAGCTCGAATACAGTTCCGCGACCAATGATTGAGCATATAATCGACAGTAAAGACGTCGGAGAACTCCAGACACCAGAATCACCAGTATTACTAGCCAAGTCAGAAACACTGAGTGCAAACAACAATGACATAGACGAGACTGCCTCAGAAAACCACCCAGCAGGAGAATCAAAACCAGTCCTCACACCCGCCGAGGATCCCCCAACACTCAAGTTCTGGAGCCACACCATGCTCAAAAGCCCCGAAGGCAAAAACATCATCGTCCATTACTGCAAAACACTCAAAAGCAGCGAAGATGTCGCGCAACTCTTCCTGAACGACAAGATCCTCGGCTTCGACATGGAATGGAAAGCGCAGGCCTCCGCCTGGAACAGCATCCAAGACAACGTATCTCTAATCCAAGTCGCGAACAGAGAGCGAATTGCTCTCTTCCACGTCGCCCTCTTCAGACCAGGCAAAAAGCTCAGCGACCTCGTCCCTCCATCTCTCAAACAAATCATCGAGTCCCCGGACATCACGAAGCTCGGAGTATCAATCAAAGCAGACTGCACGCGTCTCCGCAAGTACCTTAAGATCGATGCGCACGGGATCTTCGAGCTTAGCCATCTCCATAAACTGGTCAAATACTGCCAGAGTAACCCGAAACTCATTAACAAGCGCCCTGTCAATCTCAGTGAGCAGGTGGAGGAGCACCTGGGGCTTCCGTTGGAGAAAGCGGAAGATGTGAGGTGCAGTGATTGGACGGTATCTTTGAGTTATCGTCAGGTGCAATGTAAGTTCTATTCGGCCGCCCCTGGTGCCGACACATGAATAATGAGTGTATGTGTAGATGCTGCATCTGATTCGTATGCTTGTATCTGCTTGTTCGATACTATGGATGCAAAGCGAAAGGCCCTCGACCCTCGACCACCTTTACCTGCTCATGCGGATTTGGATCTGCCTATTCGTATTGTGCAGGAGCCGACCGTGACGACGGTCCCGGATGATGTCGAAGTGGTTAAGCCTTAGTGGATTGCTTGAGACAGAGTGACGATACATTGGTTTCCACAGCATATGCATACTCCCGCGACGAAACAGGTTGGTTGCTACCTGGTTAAAGCATAGAGCGACTCGATATATACTCTGTGGTTGGAATAACCAGATTCCAGGGCCATAACCTCTGAAGATTGGATCTATATAGATCTCAGAGCTAGAACATGATATGATACCCATGCTAGAATCAATATATACAACAGTTTCATCAGAAACTAAATAGAAAGTCAAGTCATTTACAATCGAGACTGCCAAATAATTGCCTCTAGAATGAATGGGGTATAATTATAGACAAGAAAGCATGATACAGTCAGTCATGTATATAAACAGCGCTGTAAAGTCATAAAACCATCAAAATCATCCTCTCAAGGGCAGCACTTTCGACAAGAGCACCTCCTGTCGACAAAGCGGGCACTCCGGCTTCTCCCGTACCCAGTCCCGCACACACGTCCAACAAAAGACATGTCCACAGGTCGTGACACTCGGATCTTTGAACAACTCCAGACAGAGCGTACATTTGCGCTGCTGTCCTTCAGGGATCCAGGGGATCGCATGGGAGTCTTCTGAGAAATCGTACCGGGCAGCAGAAGCCGGAAGGAGAGGAAGCGAGGAGGGGTTTTCGAGAGACGGTATCAGGGAACTTCCATACAGTTTCATGCCACCCTCTGCTTCAAGTCCACTATCTTCATTCCCCTGTTCTAGGTCGGTCCCAACCTTCTTGATATGCAGGATGCCTTGTACAGCGATCTGCAAGACAAGCAGCACACCCAGGACCTCATAACCAACCCGTTGTTCACCCTCCTCTACCTTCTTCGTGAAGACATACCGCAGGCCCGAGAACCGCTTTGAGAGATGATAGTAAGCGCCCGTGAAATAGAACGTTGCGATGCTAACGGCGTATATGGGTGACAGCGACGTGATGGAGTCCAGATGCTCGAGGATGTATTTTTGGATCCGGAGTTTCGTGAAAAAAGATGGTTTCTTAGACGACTTGTTGTCCTTGGCTTGCTCTACTGCTGTTTTCTTGGCTTGAGATGCTTTGAATTGTTGTCGAGCGATACTGCGTTCCAGCTTCGATCGCAGTCGTTGTCGGAAAGCGGGGAGAATACGCTGCAGCGTCCAGGGCAGCAGAATACTGCTGAGGATATACCCAGCTCGCCTTGGGAGAGAAGGAAGTTGGAGGGTGTCATCTTCTAGTTGGACCAGGTCGCAGTATTCTTCTCCTAGGGTTCGGTTTCCGATGAAGGTGGTCAAGGCAAAGTAGAGGATCTCGGTTAGGTGTTTGATGGCATCGGAGTGGGTGTGTGCATAGCGAGCTCCGCGGAGAGAGCGAACAATTGAATGGGCTTGGCTTGTCAAGCTCCCTGTCATGAAAACATCCTTTTCATGCGACCGAATGATGTCTGGGGAGGTAGCGAAAGGGTAGAAATGGGCCGAGGGAGAGACGGACGGTGTCGGAGCGGAGGTAGTTAGGGAGAGATCTTTGTCGGCCATTGTGAGGGAAGTGGGAGAGTGGGAGAGGTGATGAGTGAGGGAAGAAATGCGGAGTCAATATAAGAGAGAGCTATTCCCTCGCTGAGGCAGCTATCATGGCAGGAAGAAATGAAGAAAGAGAGGGAGAGATAAGGCGCGTGGGATTGTATAGCAGCGCCGGCATGCAACAGCGGATCCCCGAAAGGCGGAGGAGCAACACCAGTGCCTCGGTAATACTCACGTGATGCTCTAGACAACCGCAACGTGACCCCTATCACATGACCTTACTCACGTGCTAAGGGTCAAGTCCCAAAGAGGCCAGGCTAGACCCAAAGCGGGACCAGTGCGCGTCGTTACAAGCCGGAAAGCCGCGCGGAGCCGCTGGGCCCCGTCCAAAGTGGAAAGCCGACCTGAAACCGGCGGTCCCTGAGCTTCTTCACTTCCCGCTGCTTAAACTGCTTCGCTGGTCATGATTTGAGTGCCCTTTGTGGTTGTTAAACCTCACCCCGAGTCGCTCCTTGATCTCCCCCCTTCGCCTGATCAGTCACTGTCGCTACATACTCTTCACTACTGGCTCCGTGCCTCGAGCCTCCCTCGAGTCACTTCCGAATCTCCTTCTCGGTCTCCCTCTGGTGCTGAATTCCCGGCGCCGCCGTCTCTTCAATGGAATATGGGTGTCGATCAACATGCTCAATTGGATCGCTTCAGTCTCTTCCTCCCCTTCCCCTATCGCGTGGCGGTGATACTGCTGGCTGGTATGCTACCCCCTTGGATGATCGCCCCCCTCCTCTAACTAATCCCCGGCATTTCATTTGGCTGACATTTCGTTATCGATAGGTTTCTGGGGTTGGGGTGCTAATCTGCAGTACCTCCTAAAGGCCAATATTGTGGGTGATGCCCCTCCCTCTCCCTCTCCATTCTCCTTCCCTCCACTTCTCTTGTCTATATAGTTATATACATTCGCTGACTGGCTTCTTGTTAGGATGTCCCTGCCCTCATTAAATACCCTGCCCGACAATCCTCCAGTCAACGCCCGCATTATGCCTCGACATACCAGCTGGCCACTCTCCTGACCATCCCGCTCGTCGTCTCCCTCCTTATCTTCTGGCCCGCCACCCATGGCTCCGCAGAACGCGTCGAAGCGGTGGAATTCATTCCGCAGTCATATTTCTTCATAGGACTGTTTATTCTCGTCCTGCCCTTCTACCGGATCGCGCGCTCGGGCCGATATCGGTTCTTCATGACCCTGAAGCGCATCAGTCTTGGAGGTCTGGCGGAAGCACAAGATGGCAAATTCGGGGATATTCTGCTGGCAGATGCTCTGACAAGCTATTCTAGAGTCCTCGCGGACTTGGTTGTTACCTTCTGCATGTTCTTTACCACGGACGTCTCCAGCACGTCCAAACCCACCCGCAAGTGTCGCACGAACGATTACGTCGTTCCCTTGATCATCGCTTTTCCCAGTATCATTCGACTTCGCCAATGTCTCATCGAATACTTGCGTGTTCGTCGGGCTACCCAGCGTAGTCAAGTTGCGGGCAGCCAGGGTGGCCAGCACTTGGCTAACGCCCTGAAGTACGCCACCGCGTTTCCGGTGATCATTCTGGCAGCCAAGTTGAAGAACTACAACCCTCTAGACTTTTACGGCTACAGTGAGATGAGCCTTTCACGGCTCTTGTACGTGCTCGACTTCTCTTTCCTGCCTTCTGCAAATAGCCCTGTCTAACCGCGCTCCCTCTGTTACAGGTTTTTCTTTACATTCATCAACTCCGCATACTCCTTCTACTGGGATATCACCAAGGATTGGGATTTGACCCTTTTCTCTTCGGCACGCCACAGCCACGAACACCCATACGGACTGCGCCGCCATCGCTACTTCGCCAACCGACAATACTACCTCGCGATCATCATTGATCTGGCCATCCGTTTCTCCTGGCTCTCTAGATACGTGCCCGGATTTGTTTGGATGAGCGAGACCGAGTTTGGAATTTTCGTACTCATGTTCTCCGAGGTTGCCCGTCGTTGGATGTGGGTTTTCCTCCGCGTCGAGGCCGAGTGGAGTAAGTCACCCATCCATCACACAAGCACGTTACCGTGGCACCTTCAACTGACTCGTGGCACCCAACAACAGTCCGAAACAGCCGCGGTCCTGCCCCCGACGATATTCTCCTTGGCGAGTTCGGCGGCAAATTGGACGCAGACTGAACTTATACAACCTTGCCGCATCTTTCTAGACAAAGCTTCTCGCCCATTCCTCTATAAACTGACATGATTTTTGTGTATCCAACATTGTAGCCAGCATTCATCGTTATTGTGTTTACGTATGTAAGAACATTTTTCTTCCTTCTGCCTCTTTTTCCTGCCTTTCTCCCTCTTCCTGGCTTGGATTGGTGCATTTAGAGCCCATCCGGCCCGTTCACTTCTTCAAACTTGATTTGACTTGGATTGGCTTGGTTCCGTTCCTCTTACTATACACTTGTCTGTTCTATACACACACACACACACACCTATATTTACCTTCTTCTTTTCCTTTTCACTTTTTTTCATTTTTCTACTGGGAGGCGGAGAGGCGTCTGTATCATATTATATTGGGCAGGAAACAAAGGGAAAGGGAGTGTTGCGGAGCAGTTCATGTTGTTGTTTCGTATACGTTAAAACGTATAGTATAAATCCTCAGTCTGTTTTATTTCTTATTTCTTTATTTCTTTATCTCTCCTACCTTTTACCATCCTCTTCGGGTTCTTTTCATTTTCTTTCGTTGTAATAACTTTCTCTTTTATTATTTATTGGGGTACCTACCTAGTACCACTCATTTTGGTACTGTTCGGGGGTTAAGGAAAGACTGCGGGTTGGTCATAGTGCTGGATGGTATGATAATCGAGGCTGTCATGGACAGTGCACTCGCTTAATAGGTAATATTAATGGTGATTATTATTAAGACGCTTGCTTTTGTTTCACTAATGGAGGTAGTTACAGTATAGCAGGGACGCCAAATTGAAGAGAGGAATAATGAATGCTAAATAATGATAGAAAGGGCAAATAGATAAATGCTCGTTGATCGTGAAAGGGGCTTAGCTGACATGATAGAAATGATAGAATAAAATATACAATACAGTAATAAACATATAAGCAGGAAAAGAAGTTAATGATAAGAGATCTGTATGACGGAACATAATGCGAAATATACAACACGGCAAAGGAGATAATTGAGAGAAAAGAAAAATGAAAAACCGTCGCTCGTACAACAGCATAGATAGGTCATATCAGTGTCTGTTCTGAGGCGTACTGTGGTTATCGAACAAATCTTCCAGGTATGCGCTTGGTGTGCGACCCTGAGGAGGAGAGGACAGATTCACGCTGCTGGTAGAGGGGTCTTCTGCGCGGGACCGTCTGGCACTACGACGGGGCGTCGTGTCCTGTTCGTTGGCTGCTGGGGATAGGCCTGGTGATTCAGGAGGGCTAGGGGCTGTTTTGGCCCTCGTATAACCCTGCGACTGTGGTCCCATGCCTGGGAGATCAGCCGCCGAGAAGCGTGCTTCGTGAGTCCGAGGAGGCGCTGCACTGCCGGTGTTGTAGTAGCCTGCAGGGAGATAGGCAGACCGCCTGTTACTGCTGCTGGGATGCATTCCGGCGGTGGGCGAAAAGAACAGCGCGCTGTTGGAGCTGGGGGTCTTTGTGGAAGGTGACCTATGGTGTCGGTGGCTGTGACGGTGGTGATGATGCCCTCCACCACCCAGCTTCTCGAGGGTGACACCTGGTCCGGAACTTGATCTTCTGGAGCGAGATCTTCGCTTCTTGGTGCGAAGCAGTCCTTTGGTTTCGGATGACCGAACCATGGCGGCTTGACGAACGGAACGGTTGACTGACCAGGCTACGAGGGCGCGCCAGGCCAGAATAGCAAATCCAATGGCACCAAGGACAGCCCCGACAACGATGAACAGAGTCCCCTCGGGGATCTTCGACTTCTGCATGTACGGTGCATCGGCTGTGGGGGGAACAGTGACGATGGGGTAGCCACTGGTTGAGGAAGAGGAAGAAGAAGAGCTTGAGTCAGTTGACGTGGACGAAGCATCTGTCGTTGAGCTAGACGATGAGTCCGTCGTGGTTGAAGCTGAGGTGGTAGTACTGTCATCTGACGAGGTTGTCGCAGAGTCCGTAGATGAAGATGTGTCCGCCGTTGTGGTGGCAGTGGTCGTAGAGTCGTCTGTGGTAGAATCCTGAGCGACTGAAACTTGCGCGACAAAGACAATGATAAACAATAGAAGGAGTATGAATGAAGGCTGGCGGGCCCTTGAGAGGCCCACCGACAGGGCTACCATGGTTGATATAGACTCCTGGGTATCTAAGTATCAGATCGAGGGGTAACGAGAGTTCGTAGAACCAGCAATGACCGGTGCAATTAGAGTTAAGGCAAGAGATACAAGTTCATAGTCAAGAGGGATCCGAAATCGTCAGCAAAACAAGAACTGAATCGGATGTCTCTGGTCGTAGATTGATTGCATGAATAGCGGGTGTCTCCAGGCAGGCGGGCGGGACTTAATATCGGTCTCCACCCAAAACAAGAGGGTCAACAAGCGATGGATGCAAGGGTAAGACGGTGATCACCGAGGTAGGGCAGACAGCCAAACGAGGGACTACAGCGATAGCCGCTGTGCGGTTAATCCGTGTCTTGAGGACCCCCCAAAGCGAGCGATGGGCATTTAGAGAGTGAGCAAAGACGAGGTCTTTGACAGCCAAGCGGTGGTTGCCCCGTGCCATCCTCGGCCGGCCTGAGGCTTCCACACTATGGCCCACGTGATACCCAAGTTATTCTTAGCGGCGAGGTAAGTTCAGGCTATTGGGCCATTCCCTTAATTATTAACTCTAATGTGAGACATTCTAGGATTCGTCATCAATCATGTTCGATGGTTAACTAGATATCTACCTCGACTTCCAAACGATACCTAGTGGGGTGCCACTTTCACTCGTACAATATGATAGATTCCACAAATAAGCAAACGCCGCTTCGCTGATATACAGCCTATTCATAATATAGCAAATTATGCAAAGAAGAAGCAAGACTAATGACACGAATCTGGAAGAACAACCGCTAATCACTGCTGCTTCTTCTGCACAGCGGCCGATGTGTCCTTCTCGAATGCTGCATAGGGAACCTCCAAGCTCAAAAGAGCAGACAGTCCGACATAGAAGATCATCAGGAACACCAGGGTCGCGAGAATTCCCATCCAAATGCCTGTTAACGGTCAGATTATGTCTTGCGGTGGCTTGATTTCGGTCTACATACCGGGTGTAAAGAACTGGTATTCCTGGAAAAGAGTCTTGTTGGACGAAGATTGACTGTCATGAGCAGAGTAGTCGCGCTTGAGGTCCATGTGAAGGGGATCCTGTTCCGCTTGGTAGAAATCGGAACCGGTGTCTTCGAGTTCCCTCGGGGAAGTGACGTAAAGGATCGTGTAGCCCTTGGACTCCGGGAGCCGGTCAATGACATTGAAGAGCAAGCCATCTACAAAAACAATAAGCATCTCTCCGGGAGTAGTATAGACGTTTGGGCCACTAACCGTTGTTCGAAAGCTGCTTCTTCCGATCATGTCCCGCAGGCAGGACAGGCAAGTCAACAACGATGATGCGGGACTCCGCATCGAAGTCGGTAGAGTGAGAATCAGCTATAATCATTTGCTGTCAGTCATGTCCTTCATCTATCGACCACTCATATACAAGTGAGCACCTACAGGAAGCGTCGATCACGGTCGATTCAGCCCCGCACTCCTTCTCGAGCAGCTTCTGGACATCCTTCGCCTCTATCTCGCCCACAACTTCATTCACAATCGTCTTTGTCCGGATGTTCTTGTCCTTCCCCGTCATCTTCCCACCGAGGCGCGGTGCGGACTGGCGAGTAGCGAAGTCGGTGCTGTGCACACCGGGCTGAGACGCAATAACATAGTAGTCGGAAGGGCAGCCACTCAGCCCCGTAGACAGATCTTCTAAGATAGCGGGAGCAGTCCGCAGCTGTGCCGACGTAGAAGGGATCCTGTAGTAGCTAGTTAGCTGGACACTCTAAGGAAGTCCCGCAATCGAGCAAGTGTCACGCATACTGGGAGGTCGATGCAAGGAAAAAGGGAGAGGTGTCGCGGATTGCGTTCGCCGTCGTCGCTCCCAGAGCGAGCAGCGAAAAGGTTCCCAAACGCATGGTGGTGTAATAGGGGGGTAGCTATCAGATGAGCGGACGGCTATCTAGAGAACCTCCGGGAGGAATGAATGATGATGTTGGAGCCAGGCTGGTGGATTGGCCGACGACGGCTCGGAGGCGGTCGAGCCAACCACCGGCACGGCTTAGCTCGACTTGTCCCCGGCCGTGACGTTCTGGCAATGCGGCCGTTTTGGAAATTTTTCCTGAACTAAAAATCCCCGCCTCAGAGAACAACATCACTTCGTCCATAATTATAGGCAATTTATTCTAATTGTCTCATATATAAAATCATGGGGCCAGCAGCAAAAAGGAGAAAGGTGGCCAGCAAAGTCGAAGAAGTTACCTTCGACGCTGCCGATCGCCAGCAGTTTCTCACAGGCTTTCGCAAGCGCAAACAACAACGCATTAAACATGCACAAGAGGTGGCCGAGCAGAAGGCCCGTGAATTGAAGCGTGAGGAGCGCAAAAGGGTACGTCTATTCGCCGGTGATCAGTTTGCTTAATTGCACCGGAACTAATTTTGCTTGCAATTTAGATTCGCGAAGAACGAACCGCAGACTTCCAGCGCGCTATCGAGGAACATAAAAAACAACTCAAGAGACTGAAGGAGGAGGACAGTGAGGAGGACAACTCGAGTTCGGGAAGTGGTGATGAAGACGACCAGGAATGGGAAGGGTTCGAAGAACCCCCAGCCGTGGATTATGAGGCTGAATACATAGACGAAGACAAGTACACGACGGTGACGGTGGAAGAAATGGATCCTTCCAGAGAAGGCCTACTGCGATCGGCAGGCAATGAATCGGACGACGATGAAGAGGAGACGGAGACGAAACCTGCACCGGACACCAAATCAAACCCGGCAGGCGAGAAGACGAAAAAGAAGACCGATAACAAACCGAAAAAGAAGAAGAAGAAGTTCCGCTACGAGTCTAAAGAGGAACGCAAGCTTACGAGGGTGAAGGAGCGCGCGGCGAAATCGAGGAAAGCCCAGGCTCGACGAGACCGCTCATAATATCCAATCCTATACAACACAGCACAGCACATTTATGAACCAGCATTCGGTTGAGAATACAGAAGCCAGAAGGGGGGCGCTCCCAATTAAATATGCTCTATGTACCTTCACAATGACTAATATGGTAAACAATAAAAGGTTAAACAAGGTCACGGGGACGAGCGGAGAGACCGGTTGATGATGCGGATGAAGCCAGCTAGATGACACGACGAAAAAAAGATACAGCTAAAATCCGTCTCCCTGCAGACAGGACATATAGATCAGACTGTGATGTGCAGGAAAAGAAAGCAAAGGTAAAAGTATATTTGGGGAAAAGGCTGAAATCCAGCATCTTCCGGGCCTCGGCGCCATCTCCTTTTTAAACATTGCTGATGGAGACCTCGAGGTCGTGCAGATCCTTCTGCAACTCGGCGTATTTCTTCGCCATCTCCTCGTACTTGCTCTCCCACTGGTCACGGGACGCTTCGAGAGCCTGCACCTTGCGTTCGTAGTGGCCAGCCTTGACGTCGGTTTGGCGGAGCCTAGAGCACGAGCGTAGTCAGTATATGTGTTGCTCCGTTGCGGACTCGTAAGAAAGGAGGTGCGGGGAGGGGGCGGAAATGGAAAATAGACGTACTTCTCGTTGGTCTCCCGGAGGTTCCGGTCAGCGTCCTCGGCCTCTTCTTCCAGAAGTTGCAGACGGCGCTGGAGAGCCTCGTTCTGAGTATCGTGCTGAGCACTCTGGTTGGCAGAATCCTTGGCCTCCTTAAGAGCGGTCTCGAGCTTCTCGACCTCACCCTCCAGAAGCTGGTTCCGGTGGTTGAGGGATGTGATCTCCTGCTCCTTGGCGAGGTTCTCCTGCTCCAGCGTCTTGACCTTGCTCTTAAGCTCCTCAACCTTCTCCTGGGCCTCCTCGGCCTCGAGGCGGAGGTTGTTCATTCTCTAGAATCATGGGGGTCAGCTTTCGGATATTTCCAGTTTATTTACACATTTCTGTTTGTGGTAATGAGGATAGATGGATCACCATGAGTGATGCGGTGGGAGAAATAAGGATGCATGTGGTGGTGCATGTTGCAGTTCCAGGCAGCTTAGAAGCTACCCCGCCAACAGGGGGAGGGGAAGGGAAAGGAATCTCACCTCCTTGATCTTATCCATGTTGGGCAGTTATTTGCAGTGAAGGAACGGGGAATATGTATGGTAGAAAGTAGATGGTTTCGATGAGTTGGGGATGCGGGACGGCTTTCGCTCAGCGATAAACCAGACAGAGATGCAGTAGGGAAGCAAGTAGTCAAAAGGACAAATGGGTTTTGGGTTTAGGGAGAAAGGAAGAGAAGTGGAGGAGGGCCTTTCAGGTAAGGTTGACTTTCTTGCCTGGCCTGGCGGTCAGCCGCGACTAGTGGTTGGGCCCGATCCATTTTTGGTATGGTAGGGGATGCCATCGCCCCCCCTGGACGGGCAGTGCCACAATTGCTGTGGCTGATACTTTACCGTCCCGGTGTTACGGAATACACTCAGTTGTATTGTCTCCACGGGCAACCGCCACGAAAACATCTCGGTTGCGTGACGCTGCATCTAGAACCATGTCGACAAGCTCCGCTCTCCTTCCTTCAGTGCTGACGCGCCGCTTCCAGCACCTTTAGCTCCGACCTCCAGTATAACCTACGCCAATCGATCTTCGCTCGTTGAATGAGCCGTGTGAATACATAACTGCCACCATGTTGGCTGTACGCGACCAAGAAAACCTGGTCCACTCTCACCAGACCGTTGCCGCGTCGAAACCACTCAATCAAGGCGTGAGACATTTGCAACCCAAGACCCCCGGCGCTCGAGTACCAAAAACGCCATTCAAAGTCCCTTTGAAAAATGACGAGAACGATCCGCTGGCTTTTGGGAAGAAAACCGTGAAGGGGGGTAAACAGAAGGAGAATATCAACTTGACCACGAAAAATGCCTTTATCACTCCGGCGGGTACGTAATGGAAGTCTACGACCATGTTCGAGTCGCATGACTTGATCCTTGCTATTCGCTATTCATGAGACTAACACACTTTGCAGCAGATCCTCGTCAGCGTGCCCCTCTTGGCATGAAGACGACAAATGCCAAAGCCAGGGGATTGCAGACGCCAGCACCTGGAGGGACGGTGAAGCCTGACAGAACCATCAAAAGAGGTTCTACGCAGAGGGCGAAGAAATTTGCTCCCTTTGTAGAGCCAAGTCAGCCAGAGGTTCAGGCGAAACCGGTAGAAGATGATGTCCCTGACATTGAATATATGCCCCCTAAGCCCAAAGGTCAGTAGTCCTTTCGCGGGGTTTTCGCATGTATCAAGGGGTTCGTTGTGTCTGATTTATCGCAGATCTTCCTGATATCCCGGACGATGTCACTTATGATACGACCTTTCCGCAATTCCAGCCGAAAAATCTCGCCCTAGGACTGGAAAGTGTGTATGGTGATAATGAGGTTGGCCCCGATGGGCTCACTAAGCGCGAGCGCAAATTCCAAGAAGATTCAGCTGCTTGCGACAGAATGGTTGAGGAAATGATTCGAAAGCAAGTCGAGAGCATTGGCTTCGAGGAAACATACGAGACCGTTCCAATTGAGGAGCCGCCTGCAGCAGACGCCACACAACGCCGAATTCAAACGCGTTCACGAACGAGAGCGGCCAACAACAAGACCAAACATACCAACAACATCTCCACCATCCGAGCTCGTGATGCTGCTGCTGCCTTGTCCGGAACACAGCGTTCTGTTCCACGCACCAGACCGGCTGTTTCGGCCAAGCCTAGGGTTACTTCTGCCTTGTTCCCGTCTAAGAAACCAAGAGAACCGACCAATCCATCGAGTATGCGTCAAACGGCCGCTGCTGCAACTTCCCAAACGACGGTGGGATATAGTAGGGGCCGGGAAGTGTCGACCAAGTTACATGGCAGGACGGCCAGTCCAACAGAGCTGGAGACAGTCCCCCAAGGAATCCTTTCACCCGACACCTATCTGCAGCCCTGTGGAACTCCACCATTGATCGCCGACACGATTGGGCTAGACTTGGAGAATGCGGAGGGGCTTCCGACATTTGATGAAGATGAAGAAGCTCAGAACTTTCAATTAACGCTGTGACATGAGATGTGTGAAGAACTAAGGCGAATACAGAGGTCTACATCCGGCGTATCATATGGGATTTTATGGGTTCATGTTATTGGTAGTTGAGTGGTGTTCTTTGGTTTCCCGGTCTACTTTTATGTGTCTTCCATGTTTCGTTGCACTCGCCAACGTGTAAGTATTTTTTTCCTGACTGGCAAGAACAGTCATGGAAAAAGAAACCTCACGGAGCCAGAGAGATGGAGCACGGGACTTGAAAGGGGGGGCGTTCTAGAAAGTTATGATGTATCTATCTACGATGGGGGTTACAGTGTTATCCTGTTATGACTTGACGAGTCCCACGGAAGACCCCGGCGTGGGGCTAGTCCCTATTTGAGCATGAAATTGGGCTGTATGATTAATAGCCAGAATATTCGTAATGGACCCTCCTGTAGTGGGTGTTGCCGGCCCTCAAACAGTGGTTCCCTCCCAGGCTAACCGTTTGATGGCTCAATTGATTAAGCTGGTTTAAGGGGCAACTTGACTTGCAACGCCCATGACTAAGCCCACTGGACCAAGCAAAAGGGGCCACGCACCGCAGTTGGGTTTCAGACCCGAGGAAAAGACCAAATGCCAACCTTGGATGGGGAAGTTGAGATCGGTTATAAAGATAGTAACTGGTTAGGAGGTGTCCTGGTCCCCGACCGCGGAACGTGAGAAGGTTGTACCTGTTCTAGGTTGTTTTGCAATCAGCCAAATAAAGGACCTTCGGTTTCAAGGAGTGCTTTTGGCACTTAACACAATAAAGAGAGAAAAGAGAGAGAGAGCCCCAATATAACTACTCAACTACTAATCGATACTACTAACTAATCTATGCGACGCTCACCGCTTGTCTTCCCGGGCGAGACCCATTTGGACTGGACCACTTCGTCTAGAATCCTTGGAAACTTGTCCAAGCAATCAACACTTCTTCTCCCCAGCCTTACAGCAAAAGCTGCAGCTGCTGCAGGAGTGTTCATGTAGTCGTAGTTCAGTTACTTTTCCATCAGGTTATCACCCAGATAAATCTAACGAATGCCTGTTCAAACCTCCAGGCTGTAGCATCACTCGTTAAAATTAGTAGACCAATTACAGAACGAGAGAGGAGGAAGTTCTCATGTTCTTTGCTTAGGCGCAGTCTTCCGAACCCTGGCGGTTGATCAGTTGCTCAAGCAATAATCCACTCGCTCCCGCCTCACAAGCAATCCTGTTCTTCCCTCTTTTCTCCAATTCCCTCTCCTCTTCCCCTTCTCTTTCTCCTCCCACCTCTCCTCCTCTCTCTCCCTCCCCCTCCCCCTCCCCCTCCCCCTCTCCCTCTCGACAATTCGTCTCCTCCGCCATGACGAATATCCATCCTGAGTCCCCAGAGGACTTCGAGTTCATTGAAACTCCACCCGCCTCCTGCACTACTCCCGCCGACGATTGCGGTGTGCGGACTACCTCGGTGAGTTAGTTGTAGCACTTGAACAGCTCCTGAAGAGCTCCTCCAGGGTTCTTGACACCTATTTTTCTGAACAGGAATGGGTCAATTCTATTCGCAATATCAGGAAGCTAATCTTCTCCTGTTTTTGCTAGTATCCGGCCATCAAAAATGCCCCCGTCCCCGCGGATTCTCAGGGTAGCGATAGCTTCTCCAACACCCTCCTCTTCGCTCTCCTCATCCTTGTCCCATGGTATCTCGCCCGCCAGATCGGTGGTGGTTTCTACACCACCATCTTCTTCGCCATCTTCACCACCGTCCCCATTCTGATGGGCTTCTGGTCCATCGCCTCTTCCATCTCTCCCCGCAAGAACGAAAAGGCCAAGTATGCTGGTCGCCCCGTCGAGTACTACCTGAACTTCCACAGCGAGCATGATCGTACTGCCTACCGTGGCAAGAGCAAGATTCCCATGGAGGTCTTCTACGAGAAGTACTTCAATGGCGAGGTGGACTTCAAGTGTGATGCCCTGGAGGCTCTGGAGTTCAGACACGACTGGGCCAACTTCCGCTTCACCATGGGTCTCTACAAGCACTTCCTCTTCGGTTTCATCCCCGAGATGCTGATGCACACCCGCTCCCAAGGTACGTGTTTAATTTACTACATTTGGCACGGTGGTGGGGGTGTCGTGCTGACTTGAGCGACTTTGGTTAGATGAGGAGCAGGTTCGTGACCACTACGACCGCGGTGACGACTTCTACGCTTGGTTCTTGGGCCCCCGTATGATCTACACTTCCGGTATCATCAGCGACCCCAACAAGGAAGAGACTTTGGAGGAACTGCAGGACAACAAGCTGGCTGTGGTTTGCGAAAAGATCGGCGTCAAGCCCGGTGACACTGTCCTTGATCTCGGTTGTGGCTGGGGTACTCTGGCCAAGTATGCTTCGGTTCACTATGGCGCTCAGGTCACTGGTATCACCTTGGGTCGCAACCAGACCGCTTGGGGTAACAAGGGTCTCCGCAATGCCGGTGTGGATGAGTCTCAGAGCCGTATCCTGTGCCTTGACTACCGTGACGCTCCTCGGGTTGATGGCGGTTACAAGAAGATCACTTGCCTTGAGATGGCCGAGCACGTCGGTGTCCGTCACTTCACTTCCTTCCTCTCTCAGGTCTACGACATGCTGGACGATGATGGTGTCTTCTTCCTGCAGATCGCTGGTCTGCGGAAGTCTTGGCAGTACGAGGATCTCATCTGGGGTCTTTTCATGAACAAATACATCTTCCCTGGCGCTGACGCTAGCACTCCCCTTGGCTTTGTCGTTGACAGACTGGAGGCTGCTGGATTCGAAATCAAGGCCATTGACACTATTGGTGTTCACTACTCTGCTACCTTGTGGCGCTGGTACCGGAACTGGATGGGCAACCGTGACAAGGTTGAGGCCAAGTACGGCAAGAGATGGTTCAGAGTGAGTTCTCCCACCCCCGTTCAGTGTATACGACAAAACGATACTAACGTATGACTACTTCCAGATCTGGGAATACTTCTTGGCTTACTCCACCATCACCTCCCGCCAGGGTGGTGCTACCTGCTGGCAGCTTACCATCGTTAAGAACATCAACTCCACCCACCGTGTTGAGGGTATCCCCAGCCAGTATGGTCTCAGCGGTGCCCGTGAGGCCGCCATCACCCGTGCCGGCACCGGTGCTGTCCCCAAGGCTCACGTTCCTAACAAGGCTTAAATGTACCCTTACGGCAATATGCCGGTCGAATAGGCGTCATGACATAGCCGACAGCCTCTAGCACTGATTTACCGTCCATCTAGAAGGCTGTTGCACTTTCTAAAACATCGATTCCAATGAACGAACTGGAAAATCTGGACAGGAAGTGAACAGAGGATGACAACGATGTCTCAATTTTTACCTATCTAAGGTATGCCTGAATGAGAGGAGTGGGATTTCTTTTCTCATATGGAAATGGAAATGAACGACACATTACTTTTATGTACAATGTTTCTGACCTATATACTACTTCTTTCCTCTTTCCAGGGGAGGACTGTATGTAATCAATAGCATCCAGAATGAAATCATGTAATAACGAAAAATACCTAGTAGTGGGTGTGTAGCATCTACTATGATGGTTAGTCGATTCGTGGGCGGAACATCCTTTATGCGGAGGAGTGACAGGGGAGGTGCCTCCTTTAAATTGCGCAACACAGACGCAAGTTACTAAAGAAACCGACAAGAGCGAAAACATCGATTTTCCATTATGGAGGATCTTGTCCCACTTGCTTGCGCTCCCGCAAGGAACCGCCCCTTTGATGCGCAAAATGACTGCTCTGAAACCCCGGTCCGCTTCAACTGCCAGGCCTGTGTGCGCAAGAAGATCAAGTGCAACCGCGCGGTGCCCAAATGTGCCAGCTGCATCAAGACAAAGCTCGAATGTGTTTATCTGCCACGGCAGCCCCGGCGCAAGAGGAAACATAGTCGGGGCGACAAAGATGCACAGGAACGCCTGGAACGTTACGAGCGCATTTTGCACGACCACAATCTCCTCCCAACAGCCCCTCCCTCGACCACCAGCGGCAGAGACTCGGAGACATCAGTGAACAGCATACAGGCTCCGACTCCAGGGCCAGCGAACTCACAGACTGGCGCCACACCGGATAAAGTGCGTCCAACTGTTGGTAATTCTCGCTATATTGACAATCTTCTGCTCCTTGACGCTGGAGAGGGTGATTTATGTGAATTGCCTGAGTCTGAACAAGAACACCATTACGAAGACACGCCTGGGCCCGACAAAGGCTCTCCGATCAGCCTTCTCGGTGCCCTCGCCGCGCATTCAATTTCGGACGCAATGCTCGGGAGCACGATAGGCCTCGCTGACCTTCACCCAAGCCATGAGCATGCGACCAAGCTCTGGCATGCCTACGTGGAGAACGTCGAGCCTCTATGCAAGGTCCTTCATGTTCCGACGGTTGCTATGATGGTCAACACTGTCTCCAAGCACCCGGCGACCGCCTCCAAGAACGATGAATGCGTGCTTTTTGTCATCTATTATTTCGCCGTATTCTCAATGTCGGACGACGAGTGTTCACGTGAATTCGATAATACAAGAACCTACTTGATGTCTAAATACCGGACTGCATTCATCCAGGCATTAGTGAATGCGTCTTGGCTCAAAACAACCGCGATGCCGGTTTTACAGGCTTACACACTCTTTCTTATTGCCCTGCGTACCCAGATCGAGTCCCATACATTCTGGATCCTGACTGGGATTGCAATTCGTCTAGCCCAACGAATAGGACTCCACCAGGATGGAGAAAGCCTCGGACTGCCCCCGTTTGAGGTCCAGATGCGCCGGCGGCTCTTTTGGCAACTGCTACCCCTGGACAGCTACGCGGGTCAAACATCCGGCACGGGTATATCCCTCCCACCTGACAGCTGGGATACTAAACAACCGTTGAACATTAACGACGACCAGATCTTCCCTGGCATGACCGAGCCGCCTCGCGACCAACGAGGGGCGTCGGAGATGATTTTTTGCTTGTCCCGGATGGAGCTGTCAAATTTCTACACTCGAACGGGGGTCAAGCTGAAGGAAAACATGGGTACAATCCAGTTCCGGGACCCCGAAGATATTGAGCGACTGATCGACGAAGTGGAAGACCTCATTGAGATGAGGTTTCTACGGTACTGTGACATTATGAACCCCTTACACTTGTTGACCACTGGTATTATGCGATCGGCCATTAGCGCCGTCCGGTTACGCGCACGAATGCCACTGCTCAAGCAAGAAACTATCACCGACACTCAGAGGAGACACCTATGCACCCTTGCCGAAAAGGTACTGGATACCAGCAGTGCCATCTATAATAACCCTGCAACACGGAAGTTTCGGTGGCAGATGCAAGCGTTTTTCTTGTGGGATTCTCTCCTTTGTATTCTGAGAAGCATTGCGAAGGTTGGATTCTACTCGCCATCGGAGCTCGATGCTGCCTGGAGGAGGGTTTCAGAGGTCTACGTGAATCACGAAGCGCTGGCACAAGGTCGAAGAAATCTGTACGTTACGATCGCCAAGGTCACTTTGAAGGCCTGGCTAGTGAATCCGCCTCGTAACCCATCTCCCGAGCCTGCTTTCATCACCGCGCTGCGCGCTCAACGCTCTTCCAAAAATATCGACCAGCGGGATTGCAGTATCTTCTCTGCCGACCAATGTACAGACGGGGCCTTTTCTTTCGATGAGCTTTTCGACGATATGAGCACGGCCGACCCAACCGTGAACAATGCTTTCAATCTCAACTCTTCTTCCGATTGGCTATTTTGGGACCAGATGTACGGAGAAGCCAACCTGGGCTGAGAGCGAGTCCTTCACGGATTTTGTTCTCAGCGGGCAGCGCTCGGATTTTGCAGTGAATCTGGACGGCTCAGCGGAATTTGAGCAGCACGCGAGAACAGCGAGCGCAAGCTTTAAGATTACGCGTCTGAAGATTATGAGAAAGATATATTCATGTTTATTCGAGCCCTTTTATCATCCAGCATATCACAATGCCGCTATCTTCCCCGCCCGACGCTATGCACAGGATGGACAAATCACGCCCTGTCCTCATCATCGGTGCGGGTCTGTCGGGCCTTGCCCTTGGGCGGATCTTGACAAATAATAACATTCCAAACATCGTCTTCGAGGCATCTTCGCCGGAACGCAGTCAGGGGTTTGCCATTTCCATGCATGACTGGGGCTACTCACCATTGCTCGAGGCCCTCGGCGGGTTGTCCCCCCAAAGTATGACCAAGGCTGTTGCACCAGACCGCTTTATCGGTGGCACCGGATGGGTTGACCTTGCAATGCGCGATAACATGACAGGCCAGATACTCGTCGAACCGGACGCTAATGCCCGGCCAGCGGTTGTGCGAGCGAATCGCAATGCACTGCGGGCCTGGATTGCCGACTGCGGGGATGACCAGTTGGATGTGCGCTATGGACATAAGCTCAAGATTATATCTGGGTCAATGGGCAACGTTCAGGTAGTCTTCGAGAATGGAGCTGTATATGACGGCTCGACGGTGGTTGCTGCTGATGGTGTGCATTCGACGGGTACGCAAGACTGAAACTGTCCACATATTCTATTGCATACTGGCTGACACGTGTTTACTGACCCTCTGCCCAACGCAGTGCGTTCGCAGGTCCTGCCACATATCGTTCCAGAAGTGGTGCCAGTAGTGATATACCATGGCGAGTTTGAGGTGTCGCGCGACGAGTACGACCATTACCTGCGTCCTGTCATCGGCAATGCTAACATTCTTGCGGGTGTGGGTGACGGGTTTAATACGCCGATTACAGTCTGCAACATAACGAAGACGCGGGTGCACCTTGATTGGTCATATTCCCGACCAGCGTCCGGCGAAAATGACCCATTGTTTAATGATAAGAAGCCAGAAGTCCAGATGCGAGAGCCACCCCAGGCGCTCCTGGATGAACTGCCGTCGCGGCAGCTCGCGGAGCCGTGGGCACGGTACATCAACTCGGAGACCATCCGACAGCACTCAGTGTTCCACTGGATCAGTCGATGCGTGTGCATGCCAACGGTGGATGCCTTGCAAGCTGCGCAGGCAGGCGTGGTGTTCGTTGGGGACTCGTGGCATGCGATGCCGATCTTCGGTGGGGAGGGCGGCAACCATGCACTGGTGGACAGTACTGAATTGGCGGCAGCGATGATCAAAGAGGCTGCTGTGGATCGCGCAGTGTCTGTGTATTACCAAGGAGCTGCTCGACGATGCCAGGAAGCCGTACGCCGGTCACGATCACGATTTTACGTGCTGCACCGACCCATAGCAGAGTGGCGGGAGATTGCAGAAAAGCGGCGCGCCAAGGCGGGCGCTCAGGCAGCAGATTAGGATGACATAGTGAGTTCTAGAGGCTAGAGGTAGCAAACGTCCGATTTCGTATTGGGCGTCATGTTCATCAATCCCACAATTCTCTGTACTCACCGTCGCCTTTGTCCTTACTAAGGAGGAATATATACGATGTATAAATGATGTGTATGTATGGATGGTCATTAATTACACCGATCAGTCACCATTATCGTGCTACCAACCCAAACCATCGCCGTTCGGTCGTCTCGCCTGGCTCAAAACCGACTTTGCGGTCATCCGCCAGTTTCCATAGGACCTGCGACAAGAACGGGACGATTGCATTCTCGATAATTTCCCCAGGCACCTCACCATATATAGCCCGTCCTATTTCGGGGACCGTCATGCCACCCCGTCTCCCGGGCTGCCTCATAGTCTCCGCTAGCACGGCGGTCACCTGCTGCACGCGCGCTTCATTGTGATGGATATACAGTTGCATCTTGGCGGGTAGATCGTCGATGGCCGCTCCGTGGGCTGGGTAACCCCTTGCGCAGTTTAGCGCTGCCATGCGCGCGAGACTTCCCATGTACTCCGTCAGATCCTGCACGACAGCGAAACCATGGCCTAGCACATTGTCCCCAGTGAAAAGCGCGTTCTCCTCTTCCATAAGGAAGCACATGTGATCTATCGCGTGGCCGGGTGTAAATACTGCCCGTACTGTCGCACCTGCTACCTTGAACTGCTGCCCGTCTGCGATGGGCAGCTGGCCTCGGTCTGGTCGATACTTGTAGATGCGTGACTGTAGTGTCGGATTGTGTTTGATCAGATCGGCAATTCCGCCCACATGATCACCGTGCCAGTGCGTTACCAACACATACTCCAGTGTTAGGCAGTGTTCTCGAAGATACTCTACCAGCATGGTGTGCCAGATCGGCCGGCCTTCCCCAGTGTCGATCAGAATCCGCGAGGCACCCGTGCCGACCAGGTATGTGTTCGTGCCCTGCAATTGCATGACCCCTGGGTTGCCGGCCAGGAGCCGAGTCACCCTGGGTGTGAGCTGAGTGAGTGCTGGGAGAGCTGGGAGGGACGCCTCTTGCCCCGACAGGTATTCTTCCCAGTAGCTCTCGTCAAAGGTAATTCGTGTAGACATTGCCTGTGACTCGATATGTGAGTGTAGTAAAGGGGGGAGTAAAACCTTTACGGAAGATGAGTATTGTGCAGGCTGGCGTGGATTGTGTTACCTGTCATTGTGGTGTTGGTCGGGTTGAGTTACGCCGGGCTTTGGTCTCGGATTTTATACTGCCCCTTCTCACTACCCAGCATGAACTGCCAGATCGATAAGGCAAAGTCCGATTTGCCTTTATGGCACGATGAAAATCAGGGCCTCCTCCACTTCTGGCCGATACTGTTTGTCATCGTACCACATTGAGGATACACATCGCCAGCATGACATCCGGCAGCATTACTACAACCACTACCGCGACTGATGATTTTCAGAAGCATCCTTCAATTCCAAGCGAGGAAGTTATATATAAGCCATGGGATCTACTGGTTTACGAGATCTGGGTCCTGGGCATCGTCTCGACCTGGGCCTGGGGCTGCAGTACCTCCGAATACCTGCTTCCACAATTCCGAGCCAATATAGGCAAAAACCACCTCGACATCGGCAGTGGGACAGGATATTACCTTCGCCGAAGTGAAATTCCTGTCTCGACGCTCCTGACACTTCTGGACTTGGAACGGCCTGCGCTGGATCTGGGCTTGCAGCGCTGTGGCCGCCCGGACGCGCGCGGCCTACAAGCTGATATCCTACAACCCCTGCCGGTAACCGACAAGTTCGATTCGGTTTCCATGTACTATCTGCTGCATTGCATTCCGGCCACCGTGGCCGAGAAGTGCGCTATCTTCAAGCACATCAAGCGCAACATGACCCGCGACGGCGTCATACACGGTGCCAGCGTTTTGGGCAAGGGTGTGCGCAACGACAATTGCTTCGCTGCCCATGTGCGCCGCGGCGTGCTGAAAGCTGGCATCTTTCACAATATCGATGATAATGCATATGACTTTGAGCATGCTCTGCGCACGAACTTCGAGGAGGTCGAAACGCGAGTTGTAGGCTCAGTATTCATGTTTCGTGCCTCGAGCCCTAAGCAAAATGAGGGTGATTTGTTAGATAGTTGATTCTACAACTCTGCAAGCGGAGGGGGGGGGGGGGTAGTCTGTTTACTGTGGTAACTGTCATCGCTGGGTTGCGAAGTTGGGATGGTGCAGTTTGGATGTAAAGGCTCGAATGCTTCCTTAGGATACATTGACTCGATTACACATATAAAAATCGAACATAGAAAAAGTGGTCAATAGCTACCCTCGTGATTCCATTCTCTTAATTCAAGTTGGGGAACCCTTGCAAAGATTATACCCATTCATGCTGTCGGACTTTGATAGTACTTGGCTCAAAAGCCCAAACTCCGGCCGCAATCAACCACAAAATTAGCATACGGTAGATGTCTTCTCATCTAATATTTCCCCCAAAACATTCTTATTGTGAGCACATTACCTTCGAAGCCTCGATTCTCACCTTGGTTGTAGACACAGAATGCTCATCACCGGTCTCTTGCAGAACTGCCAGGAGCGCCTGGAGGCGCTCCCTCCTCTTCCTTACGTCCTCTGCACGCTTTCCCTTGCCTACCTAGCTTTCCACCTGCTGTCAAATTTCTTCCAACCCGGTCTTGTGGACATACCCGGTCCCTTTGCTGCTAAATTCACTGACCTGTGGCGTCTGTACAAGGTCTGGCAATGGCGCTTCAAAGAAGATCTCCCAGGGCTACATGCGGCCCACGACTCGACCCTCATACGAATTGGCCCACGCATGGTCAGTTGCTCCGACCCTCGAGCTGTAGATCTAATCTACGGTTTCCATACGGAATTTAAAAAGGTATTCTGCCAAAAACCACCATCGCTAGCTCGCATACTGATCCGCAACAGTCGGACATGGTCAAGGCCATGGCGCCTGTCTACAAAGGCAAGAAGCAGCCCACGATGTTCGCCGCCGCCGATAATACAACTCATGCGCGCATTCGCAAGCCAGTTGCTGGCGCATATGCCATGACCAGCATCTTGCAGGTGTGTGAGACACTGATGTGGGCACAGGGTGGGACTGATTTGAAAGCTGACAACAATGTTTGGAGGCAGTTCGAACCCTACATGGATAAAAATATTGAACTATTCTACAAAAGAATAGACGAGTTGTTTATCAGGCCTAAGATTTCTTGTGATATCCACAACTGGGTGCAATACTGTGAGTTTAACCTACAATGAACAGCCATCTTGGGTTTGAGGCTATGCTCACGTACGGCAGTCGCCTTCGATGTCGTCTTGGAGATGACCATGAGCCAAAACCTGGGGTTCATGAAGGCCGGTGGTGATGTGGATGGCGTGTTGAAACAATTGCAAAAGGATCTGGACTATCGCGGAATCGTATGAACGAACACTCTCCCCCTCCCATGATCTGATCCCAAACATGGGGCCACGACGTGACAGGTCCGCTAACTGCGCTAAGGCTTTGGCAATGCCGATAATCGATCGCATATGGCGGCTGAACCCCATCAGTAGATTTTTCAAGCCTAAACAGTCGGGTCACTTTGCCATGCGCTGTAAGCGTATCCTCGAAGATCGCATCGAATATGAGAAGTCCCTGGAATTCGAGACACGGCAACAGCACGATCAAACGCCGCACGATTTCGCTCACCGGTTTCTGGAGGCACAACGTAAAGATCCGACCATCTCCGACGGTCAGTTGATTGGCTACATGCAGGCCAATCTCATCGCCGGCAGTGACACCACCGCGGTTGTAATGCGTACGGCTATCTACTACGCACTCAGACAGCCCTGGATTCTTAAGCGTATTACAGCTGAGTTGGACGGCTACCATGGCCCACTGCCAGTGCCATTTTCCATTGCCCGTTTCGAGCTCCCCTTCTGTGGTGCCTTGGTGCGCGAGGCTTTGCGCAAACACTTTGCCTTCATCGGTATGATGGAGCGTGAGACGCCCCCCGGTGGCGTCACCCTTCCAGATGGCCGGCGACTACCTGGCGGGGTTGTTATCGGCATGCATGGTGACATGATTGGGCGTGATCGAGTCATATTCGGCGATGATGCGGACGAATTCAACCCTCTACGCTGGCTGATGCGGCCGGGCGAGACGGACACCGAATACAAGGAACGACTGCGTGCCATGAACGCACACGACCTGGCGTTCGGGCATGGACCACGCGGGTGTATCGGGAAGCACGTGGCGGAGATGGAAATTTATAAGTTCATTCCGACATTTTTTGCCTTGATGCAGGTGAGACTCACGCTTTCCCCTTCTTCTTCTTCTTCTTCTTCTTCTTCTTCTTCTTCTTCTTCTTCTTCTTCTTCTATGTCCTGGCTGACCATACCAGCCTCAATTCACACGACCCGAACAGCCGTGGACTGTTCGTCAGCTGTTCATCTTCAAGCAGTCCGGAATGGATTTGATACTGGAATGGCGGCCGGGCAAGGGGCTACACAGTTTAGTCTAGCGTGACACAGAGTTCAACAAACTTTTGTAGGAATTACTTCATAAAACTACTTGAGCGGAGTGCTATATATAGCAGCACAATATTATCATTGTACTAGAGTACTAACAGCCCCGAAAGAGATCTCACAGTATGCCCACCGAATAGTAGTAGGCATAAACTGGGCAGATTTAGGGGCGGTATCGAATATAATTGAAGCTCGCGACTAAAGTAAAGTAACAGACGTAGTAGTAGGTATATACCATGTTAAACTGAAGAGCGTTGTCAGTCAAGTTCTATTGGATTGGAACAAGCACTGCAGTCGACTTAGACTCGAACTTTCACTGAATGATTGTAGTATACAGTAGGCAAGTACTAATATCACTAAGTACTAGCTTAGAGTAGTATATAATTCTACTACGATGGGCTGACTACATCATTGACTGTCAGTGGGTTTCTAGGCCATATACTGATGCTATTCGTTTTGTTTGCCCGGTTTATCTTTAATTTCCGGCATGCAACCCGATGATTCAGAACTAGGATATATTGACCTTTCGAGACATACATAACATACTTAATTTACTACCTACTTCTCAACGACGCTATCACCCTCATAATACTTCCCTACTGACTAGTAAGCCTCGAAGCGGCTCCGGCGCTGTGACTTGGGACTCATTCTCTCCTTGAGATTTCCCTCCTCCAGCGCCAGCTCGTCCTCAATTTCCACATACCGCCGGTAGATCTGAGGCAGGAAGTATGAGGTGATGTCTACTTCCCCTTTCTTGAAGGCGAAGGCAAAAAAGGCCTGAAAGCCGCGTCGCGTACGAAGCTCCTCATCAGAGATCATGGCGCGCACAACGTTGATGTAGGCCTGCGCATCAGCACCCTGTCCACGACGTGTAAGAAACTCCGTCACGGCGTGGATGGCATCCAGGTCGCTGGTCGTATGCTTGCTGACGTCGACCTGTAGCTTGATATGGGGGAAGCTGTACTTGGGATGAATGTCAAAGTAGAAGGTAACGCCACTGACATTAGCGTTGTTCGGTGTTCCATTAGTGGTCGTTCCGTTGTTGTTATTGACAGTGCTCGGGGCTTCGGCCGTCGTCGGGAATTTGGGATCCAGCGCCTTGAGAGCGTACCATAGCGCTTGCAGTTGGGACAGTGACTCAGGGGACTCGGGCTTGCGGCCACCTAGGGTCATTACCGCTGCCAAGTGGGCGAACGAAGTGTTTGCCGTGGTTACATAGACCTTGAACCGCGAAGTAGCAGCATCGCAGCAATCGATAGCGGTCGTGCCCAGGATCGTGAGGTACTGGCCGTGCGGGTCGTGCTCCAGAAATTCACGCACCATGTTCAGCCCATCTAGCGACGCGTCTGGCCCGTAGGCATCCCGCATGGCCCGCGGAAAAATCGTGTGCAGGAGCACCGGGACCTGCGCCGGTGACCGGGTCATCAGTCCTGCCATCACATCGATGCCTTGGGAGTCCGGGGCACATTGTAGGCCGATTAGGATGGAAGAACCTGCCACTGCTCGCGTGGACTCGTCGGTCAGGCTGGGTCGAATGTGCGCGGCAAACTTCCACGCCAGGGGCAACTCCACCCCGGGCACCAGCTGGCCCAACTGGTGCAGCATCTCCTTGGCGGCGTACTCGTTCAGCGGGTCGGCTGTCGTCCCCGTCAGCGGGCCAATGGCCTCGATGTAATGCCGGATCTGGGGTTTGGAGTTAGGACCAGTGCCCCAGCGCCAGCTGTAGCCGATCGGAGAGCCATCCCCGACGCCTGGAGCGACCCGACTGTAGAATCTGGGGGTGGCGCTGATCGGCCGGGGTCCCAGACGTGGGGCGATCACGAATCGGTAAAAGAGCAGCAACTCGACCTGGCGAGCTTCCGGGTAGCGAGCCTCGTGCATCATGCGCGCGAAGTGCCGTCCCGTCGTCTGCCACCAGAAAACCTGGTCGACATCATCCGTTAGAAGGAATTTGGAGACATTGTCGAAGACACGAAGTTGGGAATCGAAGTCGTCCACGTCGGATACAGTGGAACGCATAGTGAATTAATGCCTTCTCGCAACAGGGCTAGAGAGTCACAATCAGTATATCAGGATGGTAAAGGAGTACAGCTCGAAGGACTAGAGCTCAAGAAGGCGGGATGGAGAACAGTGAGAAGAAGGGCCCGTACACATTATTTGCAAGTGTGTGGAAGCGCACACTCTGGATGTGATGTCGGGCTTTGGCACCCTGGTTAGTGAGGTCAGTCCAATTCGGGTTTTACAACATAACGTTCAGGTGCGGCCCCTGCCTCGACTTCTCTTTCGGCTCCATCGGATTTTGTTTCCAAACACCGGCCAAGCAAGGACTGATGGTGTCTCCCACACTCCATACTGGCCGGGGAAAATGCTGCTGATGACTGTCCTGTATAGGGAGGCCTTCATTCTCCAGTGTGGCAAAGGAATTGTAGAAGACAGAACGGCGTAAAAAAAGAACGAAAGAACGAAAGAAACAGGAGAAGCAAAGGAAAGAGAAGGAACAAATTTGGGCGGCACTCCAAACTCATGGCGTCCCAGTATCTACACCGTTTGAGTGCCTGGGTGAGCGAAGGTTCCCTTGCCAACCGGTTCATTCAGCTCTTCCAGCTATTCACTCGACCGGATTCAGGCGGAGCAAGGACTGTTGCTCCTGCTCTTGATGACAATGGCCGTTTGCCCGAATCTCAAGCTCGCGATGAGATACTTTGGCGTCACGCTGCTCCAGAAAAGACCCAGATGTGGGCATTCATGCAAAAAGTAAACACCAAATATGACTACTCTTTCCAAACATATCAAGACCTCCACCACTGGAGTATCACGCACCGCAGCGAGTTCTGGGCCGAGGCGTGGGACTTCTGCGGGATCCGATATTCGCGATTTTACGACCAGGTCGTGGACGATGCAGCTCCAATGTGGCCACCACCCGCCTGGTTCAGTGGTGCCAGGCTTAACTTCGCAGAGAACCTCCTGTTCCCTACACAGACCGTGTCAGAGGAAACCGTCGCGGTAATATCCATCGTCGAGGGGGACGGGGACCGCGAATTTATCACCTGGAAAGACCTGCGCGAGCGGGTACGCCGGTGCCAGGCCGGATTGCACAGCTTGAAGATTCAGCCCGGCGATCGAGTGGCGGGATACGTCGCCAATCACAGCACTGCTCTCGTCGCAATGCTGGCTACGACTTCGCTAGGAGCCATTTGGACGGCCGTCAGCCCCGATACAGGCGTCAAAGGGACGCTGGACCGCCTCGTACAGGTCGAACCCCGGCTCCTGTTCACTGATAACGCCGTCGTCTACAATGCAAAGTTATACTCCGTGTTGCCCAAGACCCAGGAGATCGTCGCCAGTCTTCCCTCCCTGGAAGCTGTGGTAGTTGTGCCTACCGCAGCGAGCATCCAGGCTAACCTTCCGGGTTCTGGGCCTGCGTCCTCCATGACATGCTGGACATACGAGGGCTTCCTCACCCAAGGATCCGAGGCACACCGGCTGGAATTTGTCCATATGCCGGCGGAGCATCCCTTGTACATTCTCTACAGCTCAGGCACCACAGGCGAGCCCAAGTGCATCGTGCACGGGGCTATTGGAACGCTGTTGCAGCACAAGAAGGAACATATTCTGCAGAGTGACATCCGGGCGGGCGATCGACTCTGTTACGTGACGACGTGCATGTGGATGATGTGGCATTGGCTGGTGTCAGGACTAGCCTCTGGAGCTACGGTGGTTTTGTATAACGGATCGCCGTTTTACTACACACCCGTTTCGCAGAACATATCGGTCAAAGAGGAGCTGGCTATGCCGAAGCTGATTGACGAGCTTGGCATCACTCAATTCGGGGCCAGCGCAACGTACTTTTCCATGCTGGAGCGCGGAGGACACTGGCGTAAAACCCCATCCATGAAGACGCTAAAGGCCGTCTACTCCACGGGCTCGCCGCTTGGCCCGTCAACATTCCGTTACATCTATCGAGCTTTCGGCCCGCATGTGAATCTCGGCTCGATATCAGGCGGGACGGACATAATCTCCGATTTTGGCGTGCCCTCCCCGTTGAAGCCCGTGGTCACCGGGGAGATTCAAGCGATTGCGCTGGGTATGGCAGTTCAGACTTGTGGGCCCACAGGTATTGATCTGAGTGCGACAGGCGAGCCAGGGGAGCTAGTGTGCGTCAAGTCATTTCCAAGCCAACCGGTAAGTGTTCCAGTCTGTCCAGGAAGGTCCCATTCTTGATATTCATCTTCCCGCCACGGCATCTTTCCCTCACTGTATGATTTCTCCGATGCAAGCGAGACTGATCGATCTCATTCACATCATCCAGATCCAGTTTTGGGGCGCTTCAGGTTCGTCGAGATACCAGTCCTCCTACTTCGCCAGATACCCTGGAATTTGGGCTCACGGTGATCACATCCGGATCAATCCGCGCACGGGCGGACTGATCATGCTAGGCCGGTCGGATGGGACACTAAACCCCAGCGGTGTGCGGTTCGGTAGTGCAGAAATATACAACTTGCTTCAGCATCGTTTCGCAGCGCAGATTGAGGACGGGCTGTGCGTGGGTCGGCGTCGGCAACAGGACTCCGATGAGACGGTTGTGTTGTTTATCAAGATGCGCCAGGGTCAGCGCTGGACACTGGCCCTGACTGAGGCGATCTGCCGTACCGTGCGGGAGGAGCTCTCCCCACGACATGTTCCAGGGTTAATCAGCGAGTGTCCAGAGATTCCAGTGACGGCAAACGGGAAGAAAGTTGAGGTATTGGTGAAGAAGATAATAAGTGGTCTCGAAGATTCGAATGCCGGAGGCTCGGGTACAGTGAATGTCGAGTGTCTGCGGTGGTTTCAGGACTGGGCAAGTCGGAATTGAGTTGAATCATTGCGGGTACTCTATATATAGCAGAATCAACGGAGTCATAGGACATAGTAAACTTCTCTATAAAGCAATGAATATTTCTGATGTAGGTCAAATGTTGGGAAAGGCAGAGAAATTGATTGCATACTATCTCAGCGCGACGGAGGCTGGAACCCCATCACGTGACCTCCCTTACTAGTCCTATCATATTGACTTAGACATGGAATGGCATGAAATGGGGAATGATTATATTCGTATTTGATACTACGAATATCTTGGTTGAATGAAGTAGTAACTGGATACTTGCAAATTCTGTAGATGTAAAAGACACAAGAGAAAGCAGAAACACAGGAAAGGAGAGAAGAAGACAACCAGAATACACCAAATGACGTCGAAGCAGCCCAGTCACATTGGGAGCCGCCCCATCTTCAGCAATTCTGATCAATCCATTTTTTCACCTCACCGATTGTCGGGCACTCGATGAACAAAGAACTCTTGACATCAATGCCGAGCTCATTGCGGAATTTCTCTGACAGCACCAGAGACATCAAGGAATCAACTCCGAGCTGGGCAAAGGTGGCGTCAGCCGTCAGATCACTCATATTCAGTTTTGTCTCTCGCGATATGATTTTGATGCACTGTTCAACAACTGTCGAGTCGGTGCTTTCCGATTCAGGAGGCGTGGTGGTAGTACAGGCGGTCGAAGCCTCACTGCTCAGAGAAACACAGCCATCACCGTCGCTACCACGACCGCTACTACTAGTAGTGCACCGATCCTGACTCACAGGTGCAGCCGCCGCTATATGGCCGGTCTGTACGTGGCTGGGCTTTGTAGTCAGTCCGTTATACCGCGGCTGCGACGACTTGGTGGTTGCCGAAACACTCGGTGCTTGGGTCCCTTGAGGCGCGGGCGTGTGATAGGCGGCGGCATTGTCAGAATCATTGGGGGGTGAAAAGAACCGACTTAACAAGAGTCGTGGCACACGCCGGAAGCGGATCTGGCACAACACACCGACGATAACATTGTCCCGTAGAATGTAGACATCACCTGCGTGCATGTTCCCGGCCTCCACTGGTAGAGGGAACATCCGGACGTAGCTGACATACTTTGCCCCGGCTTCGAGTGGCTTCAGGAGGCGGAAGCTATCACTGCCTGGCGTGACATAGAAGAAGTCTTGTGTGTTGGAGGCATCGCTGCCATTCATAATCAGCCCTGCCAGGTGACAAACACTATCAATCCAGTGAGGTGGCGTGTGCCAGACGCCATGACGATCTGGATTGAGCGTGATATTTGCAACAGCCTCATATTCATGCATGATAAGATTATCTATGCCGCGATACCAGTCGGAATAATCGACAACATTCTTGAAAAGAGTGTATGCTAGGCGCTTAGAGATACGGTTGGCCACGCCGTCGGCGGCCAGGCGCTGCAAAGTCTCAATTCGCCCCAGAACTAGATGCGCCGTGCGGTTCCACTCAGCGGTCCATGCATCTGGATTCTCAAAGCGGACTGCAGCCGAGGCGAACCATTCAGCATCTCGCTCTCCTGTCACAGCACTGACATTGTACCATTTTAGTGACATGTATTGCGATTCCAGGTCCAGGTTTGCTTCGAGTGCAAGTGGCTGAGAGCACCCCTTAACCGTGCTGCTGACCTGGGCATGTAGAACCTCCAGATCACAGACATTCATGTACACCTCCTTTGCATGGGGCACCACCTTGCGATACAGGTAATCACCCACCGCCCACGCCATGTCCGTCCAAATAGACGAAGTGGCTACACCGCAGTTGTTCATGGTATGTCCATGCATGGTGGCGCGGAACTCGGGAGCCTGCATATCACTCAATACGTGCAGTGTGGCCTTCGTGGACTCGATATTCTCGAGCGTCGTTTGGTGGATTGTTGAGGTTCGCAGCCCTGTTGCGGCGAGTGTTGCAGGTGTTTTGGACCCGGGGGTGGTCATGCCGTATTTAAGAAGTGCTTTGTCAAGTGTCCAAGTTCCCAGGTATGGTATCCAATAATTAGTCTCGTTCCAGCTATATTTGGGCAGATTGAGCAATGCGTACGCCTGCTCGTTAGGTCGAAAATATTCATTCCAAATTGGCGTGATGCCTGCCAGGTGCAGTGTCGCAAGACTCTTGGTAAGTGTATAGAGATTTTCTTCATTTCGACGACACGAAGCTGCGAGTCTCGACTCTGGAAATATCTTTCGGATAAGGCCGATGCAGATAGGGTGCGGGCCTAAGTCAACCCAGACCGTCTTACTATCAACCAGGCCCATGTCTTGTGCAGCTTCAACCGCAGCAGCAAACTTGACCGTGCCCCGGGTTTGGCGGCGCAGATATGACGAGTTAATGGTCTTGCCGTCGAAAACCACGGTACCAAGCATGGTAGACAGGACAGGGACACTTGGAGCTTTAAATGGTATGTTTTCGGCAATTTTTTCCAGTTCCTCTACCACCACATCCATCTGAGAGGTGTGGTAAGCGAATGGGATTGCCAGAAGAACACACTTATAGCTGTTCAATTCGAGTACCTTACGAATAGACTCGATGTCGGCCTGCGCCCCACCGAGAACTGTGTCCTCGTGGGTGTTCTGGCAAGATACTTCGTACTCTATATTAGAGGTTTCAGGCACTCGTCGAAGCAGTCGCTCAATTTCTTCCGGCGAAGCCAGTACTGACAGCATGGAATGACTGTACGGCTTGCAATGCTGTTCGGTAATTTGCGCGCGGCGACCGATGAGGTAAAGAACATCCGCAGCTGACAGGACCCCAGCGACTTCAAGCGCTGCGTACTCCCCAAGGCTATGACCGATTACTGCACTAGGCCGTATCCCAAGAGTACGCCAGAAACGCCCGAGGGCAATTTCCAAGACCAAGATGCTGAGCTGGCTCACCACTGGAGACAACACCCCCTCACCCGTGCTGTCTGTGAGAGCAGGCACGACCGACGGGAAGCCCAGGCGTTGAACAAGCTGGTCTAGCTGCAAGACATGGGTACGGAACACGGGGAACGCGTCGAATAGCTCCTGACAGGCCACAGGGTCGGAGGCTCCCTGGCCGGTGAAGGCAAAAACAACAGAGGGTGAGTTAGCTGGGACTGATTGCACTGTGGTTGTAATATTATTGTCGATCGACGAGCGCAGAAATTTCTGCAACCCAGAAATACTGGACACTACAGTAGCAACACGTAGATTGTGATGCGTACGCCGGGCACAGGTCGTGTATGACAAGTCTGCCAGATCAATATCAGGATTCTGCTCGAGGTAGGCAAGAAGGTTACTGAGATTCCCCTGCAGCGACTTCTTGCTCTTGGCAGAGACAGTAATTGCGTAGGCAGAACGTCCATCTGCACTCATAGGACTGACGCGCTGCCTCTGACGTTCCGGGGCATCTTCAAGTAATAATGTAGTGTTTCCGCCATGGGCACCGAAGGAGTTGACCAGGGCGATGCGCTTTTTGGCTGCGGGTTTAGTCCATGGTGTTGTTTGGAATACCAGCCCAGCATTACGCCGGTCCAAATCCTTCGGGAGCTGCGGATTTACCTCGCTCCTGATGCCAATATGCGGGGGAATGGCATTCTTCTGAAACATCAACAGTACTTTGACGAGCGAGGAGATACCAGCGGCTGCCTCACCATGACCAATATTACTCTTTACAGCACCGAGATATAGCCGTTGATCTGCACGGCGCCGAGGCTTCAAAGGTGCAAATACATCCAGAACTGACTCTGACTCTATGGCATCACCAGCCTGAGTACCAGTGCCATGCATCTCAACAAAGCCCACTTCCAGCGGACTAATACCTGCTTTGCGCAAAACACTGCGGCAGTTCTCTTTCTGATGGCCAGCGTGGGGGTGCGTGATCGAAATAGCATCTGCAGAATGATTTGTTGCGGCTGAAAGTATGACTGCTAGAATGTTATCATTATCAGCCTCGGCATCCTCCAGCCGTTTAATAACAACAGAGCCAACTCCCTCGGCACGGCAGTAACCATCTGCTCCTTTATCCCAGACCTTGCATTGGCCCGTTGGGGAGAGAAAGTGGGCGTTTCCCAGACCCGCGTAGTTATCTGGATCTGTTATAATATTGACGCCACCAGCTAATGCGACATCAATATCTCCCGCCCAGAGTGCCATACAAGCCGCATGCACCGCAGCCATCGAGCTTGAGCATGCAGTATCGATGCAAAGACAGGGGCCCGAGAGCTTGAAGAAATAATTAATGCGGCCAACAGTGAAACCTCGCACTCCCCCAGGCACGGCGTAGGTGCCGATGTTCTGCGACGCATTCAGCTCGCGCCAATCATCGCTGGCCTGGCCGTAGTAGCTGCCAATTCGGTCGCGTCTAGTAGATTGTGTACG
The DNA here is from genome assembly GCF_003184835.1 of Aspergillus costaricaensis CBS 115574. Classification (NCBI taxonomy): domain Eukaryota; kingdom Fungi; phylum Ascomycota; class Eurotiomycetes; order Eurotiales; family Aspergillaceae; genus Aspergillus; species Aspergillus costaricensis. The sequence goes on from NW_020291819.1 coordinate 438,109, forward strand.
TCCAATCACAAGACCGGCCATCTCCATGGCCTCGAAAGCAGTCACTATAGCGAGCCGCTGCATTGGGTCTGTCTGTTCAGCCTACGTAATGGGTTAGCCCTCAGTCCCTGCGTCAGTGATTCACGACACATACCTCTTTAGGAGACATTGAAAAGAATGCAGCGTCGAAATAGCCAGGCCGATCGATGAAATTACCATATGGGGTCTGAGCTGCATTTTCGGTCTTGCCAGTCGGGTCATAATGCGTCTCGAGGTCAAACCGATCTGGAGGGATTGTTGTACAGGCGTCACGGCCTTGTTCAAGCAGCTGCCAGAACTCTTCAGGGTCGTTCGCTCCACCAGGCATCCGGCATGACATACCGACAATGGCCAATTTGGAATTTGCAGGGTTATTACGAAGTCGAGGGCCGAAATCCTTGTGAACCCAATCTACCAGGTCATTTTTTCTGATACTAACCCTAGGGTGGTCTTCGGCGATGGCGTCAAGAATACTTTTGAAGATGATGGAGGTGCGGAATGAGTCGATGTGACATGTCTTCGCTCCGGAGAAAGCCCCAATGTGGTGTTGAATGCCCTTGATTATGTTGTCAAGATAGATAGTGCCCGTGATCAACTCGGTGGCGATTTCTGAAAGCAGACCGCTTGCCGTGGTGGCTGTAAAGGGCTTCCCTGTCCGTGATGATATTACAGAGAGTCGTAGCGGCCGTGTGGTCGGAATAAGGGACATCGGAACGTTCAAAACTGCATTAACATCATCCTGGCTGTATATATGGTTGGCGTGGCAAAGACCATCGTACACGGGTAGAGCAAGGGACTTTGAGTATCGCAGGTCACTGGAATGCAAGAAAGCCGCTTTGATACGTGATGGCGGCCCACTGACGCTCACAGAAGAATTATCGGCCGCGCTAATGAAGACCTTGGACATCTCAGGATTTCCCAAGTCTTGGTTAACCCGCGTCAACTCGCTCTGGACCGAGTCCCTGTCCATGCCAGTAACAACATAAGCCCAGCTTGCAAGTGCACCCTCCGGCTGTGGAGCCTCCAGCTTGCTGGAAAAGTCGCCCACGTAAACGCCCAGCCGAAAAGATACCCTGAGACATTCTGCTCCGTTCTTTATGACCTCCGCAAGCGAATCTGAAAGGGCTATAGCGGCTGCGGAAAAAAGGCCTACGCTGAGGCCAGCCACGATGGTGACATCTTTCGGAAGATCGAAGTCGCTGTCAGTTGCCTCATGATGTCTGCGCTACGTCTTAGCAGATGTAACCCAAGACAACCGGAGTGCTACTTACCCAATAAATGAACCAAGCTGTAATATCAGCAAAAAGGCACTTTCCATGGCCGCACCGAGGCCCAACTCTCGTAAATAACCATTCTCAGACAAAGTCACGATGTTGTCAAAATGCGGCACCCGGCTATTCACAGAGTGTGGGAGTTTGGCTATCTCATCCTGCAGTACCAAGATCGAGTCCTCCAGGTACGCACTGAGGAGTCGGAATCGACGGTCCTTGCTGTGCTGTTGCAGGCGGCGGAATAACTCATTCACGTCATCGTTGGGGAACTCGTTGCCGAAGTACACCAGTTTTGGAGTAGGAATATAGTGGGTTGAGTCTTGGCCATCAGGCTCAGAAGATTGACCCATTTTTCAAGAAGGGCTGGGCTTGAGTGTTATGATTGAACCTCTTGACTAGTGGCCGAGTTAGTGAGCCACTTCCTTGAACTCTGCCAGTGTATATATAACGGATCGCAGATGGACCTTATTGCGCCCGGCTTTTGGACAGTGATGGTAGAGAAATATTACCCCTGATATGACTATTATTTCACAAAATCCATGCGTTCCTGGTCGACACTATCGCGGATCGCGCCCCTGCGGTAAAATCCGGTGTTAGTTCTGGGTTGTTATACAAAACCCGAGGGGCAAAAACCATCAGAGTAGCAGGCGGGAGGGTTAAGGAGAAGATACAGACTAATTGGGTTCGGAACAGGGATGAACATCAGTAGCTTTCTTGATTCATTCGAAACTGCAACATCACAGACAAGAAAGAAGGCGACAGGCCGAGGCGTAGATCGGTGCTCGAGCAGGAGGAAAGGAACAGACGAAACAATGTCCGACATCAGCCAGTTCTCTCACTAGCTAGAACGAGTTCTCGCCTTGACTGCGTCTCTTGCATCGACCAAAATCCGTTTGCCTTTAATTTATGAAGACCATGAGAAGCGCTGGCCTGCCGACCAAGCCATACACTACAATTCCAATTCTTGGTCTATCGGGTTTCCAGGGTATAATTGTCCAAATTTATCTATCAATCTAGAACTCGTGAAATTCGATATCATTCCAAACAGCTCCAGCCCCTCTGGACCCAGTACTATGGCCTCCGCTTTACCCGAAGCACCGCTGTCGGTGATTGACTGGGGAAAGTTGAAGTCGGGAGATCCAGACGAAGGCAAGAGACTGCTCGCTGCATGCGAGGGACAGGGTTTCTTTTACCTGGACTTGAGCAGTGCACCTGCCTTCTTGCAAGACCACAAGTCAGTCCTGCGCTTTATGGAAGATTATTTTCATCAAGACTTGACTGAGAAGATGAAGGATGACCGACGGAGCGATACGCATGGGTAAGCTGTCATGCAAACCCTCTTCTTTCAGGAGTGTCCATGTCTGACTGAACCCACCTTGGGGCAAATACAGATATGAACCGGTCGCTACCTCCACCGGAGCCATGATGTCGTTACCTGATTACTATGAATCGCTGAAGGCGTCGCGTGACGAGCTGCATAGTGATAGTAGCGCCCTGGCCCCGGGGATTCGCAAACACAAGGATCTTTTCCATCGATTCGGTAACATGGCCCATGATGTCTCTATGGTTGTCTTGCAGGAGCTCGACCGCCAGCTCGGGTTGGGCGGCGAGTCTGCCTCGTTCAAGGAATTCCATCGTGAAGAGGCCGAGTCCCTCACCACACTGTCAATGTTCCGCTACCCCAAGCAGGAGACACTCGACCTTGGGGTGGGCCACAACAAGCACACGGACATTGGAACCCTGACATTCCTCCTGTGTGAGCAGTGGGGACTGCAGGTGCTATCCAAAGACCCTGCGGGATGGCGATTCGTGGCTCCACGGGAAGGCCATGCGGTGATCAACGTGGGCGATACGCTTCGCTTCCTATCAGGCAACCGCTTTCGGTCGGCTGTGCATAGGGTTATTCCCACACAGCGTCTGCAGCACGAGGACCGCTACAGCATTGCATACTTTTTGCGAGCGGCAAACGATACCATATTCACTGATAGCACGGGCCGGAATATATCGGCTAAGCAATGGCATGATGAGAAGTTCGACGTATTCCGGGAGACGCACGAAGAGCAGGAGAGACAGCCGATTCTCACGGGTGGAATGGAACGTCAAGAAGCCATTGTGGTCTGAGGCTCCAGAGATATGTAGCATCTATTAGTATATTGGTACTAGGCAGAATGGAACTGTGACATTGTTATTTAGCATCTGTGTCATACCGGTCGGATTAGTAGGCATACCTCCGCTTCGAGCAATGGAAAACAGGAACTTAGAAACCATTACTTGCAGTCAGCCTCCATTGCTGTTTCTTCCACTAATGGAACTCGCATAGCTATGAATACTTAGTCACGGCAAATCGCACATAGGATAGTTAGATGGAAGTGATTCTGATCAAGGGTATACATAGGTCGCTCGACCTCCCCGCACTGTTCGCAGAAGTCAAATGACACTACCCCTTTACAAATGACTAGATTCATCCCGGTAAGCATAGACAAAGTTAGTATCCTCTAAATAACTTGGTATTGAGTTCGACTAATCTAGTTCGACTTGACCCGATTGGCCCTCTTTGGGGGCCAGCTCTGCCATGTGAATGGCTTTAAGTAATCACTATAAGATAGATATCGAAACCAATGAGAAAATAGAGAAGGGTCAAGATTTTAGTGCTTATGTTTCTATTATTTTTGTCTTTTCTTTCTTTGAGTAGTGGAGGGAAGGAGGGGGGGTAGCAGAAAACCTGAGGATCCTTCCTAGTAGTGCTGAAATTGATTTGGAGCGCTAAACTCATTATAGTAGAAACTCTGTGGGTGGCCAGATAACACGTGCTTGGTAGTTACTCCGTAACTAACTACCTCTCAAGTCAGTCAGCCCAATCTATAACCTGTGCATCATCTCCAGTCTCAAAGGCTCAAAGTGTTCAATAGTGCTTAACTACATAGAATCTCACGCATCAGGCCCTTAAGTCGGATTATCGCTTCGTCGCTAATCTGGTAGTGCACGACCAGACGGGCACCCATGAACCTCAATCCGAGCTCCACACCGCGCTTAATCAACCTTTCGGGGCCCCAGGACAGAGGCTTGAGGTCCAACCACACCATGTTCGTTTCGACCGGATAGACCAGGTTGCCACCGTGGGTCTCCCAGAAGGAAGCAATGTCCCGAGCAAGAGCATGAGAACGCTGTAATTGTCCGCCCAGAAAGGTGTCCTCGACGGCGACACAGGCCGCAGCGCACACGACCCCGGATTGCCGCATGCCCCCGCCGATACTCTTGCGGATCCAGCGAGCCTGCTGGGTCAAGGCCCTTGACCCGACCAACACAGAACCAATTGGGGCGCCCAACCCTTTGGAAAAGCACAGGTTGATACTATCGAAGCAGGAACAGTAGTCACACAACGACCCTGCCCCAGCAGCCACAGCCTCCCACAAACGTGCCCCGTCCAGATGCAGTGTGATGCCTTGGGCGCGCGCCCACTCGCTGGTGCGGCGACATTCAGCCAGTGGCATAATCACGCCACCTAGGGGGATCTCTAGGACGACCAGCCGTGTAGGGCAGTCGGTAATCAATGTCCCGCGGTTGAAGTGCGCCTCGACATCTGCCTGCGTCAAATAGAGTCCGTTGGCCGGGCTCACACAATCCACCATTGCGCCGCTCAGACTGGCTACCCCACCTGCTTCGTGCGTTACGAGATGACTACGAGCGTCGCAGAGCACGCTGTGTGGCGGGCCCTTTAGTTGCGCTCGTACACCCAGCTGGTTGCCCATCGTACCACTGATCACGAACAGCGCTGCCTCCTTGCCCATCATCTCTGCAACCCTCGCCTCCAACTCCAAGGTTGTTGGATCCTCTCTGAAGTCATCGTCTTGCAATGTCGTGTTTGCTATGGCAGCCAACATCTGTCTTGTTGGCCGCGTAACGGTATCGCCTGTGGTAGTGGGAGTAGCTAGTTAGCGATGTGCCTGTTGACTAGGGAAAAAGCAGCGACATCAAATGTTGAGGATTTGGGGGAGGTCATACTGCGAAAATCAAAGGCAGCCGACCCGGGGTCGGTCCACTCGCTAGAAATCATGGTAGTTCCTTCCATGTTGCCACTCATTGAAACCGGGCTTCTCAATTCATCTAGTTGACGAATCACACTAGTAATAGAAGTGGTCTTCATTTTAGTGCGGAAGAGACCTAATTATTCGAATCTTATGAAGCAAGGCATTTATGCAAATCGTGGCCCTGAGCAGAGAGCACAAAATAATGGAAACTATGCCCCAAGGCTCCGGCCAAGCACCTGTCCCTAACACCGAACCTGTCCTAGGTGGGCCATAATCGACAGGGTCGTCGAATTCGGGTTTTGGCATCAAGTCCACTAAAACCCGTCCAGAGCCCCGTCACAGCGAAACCCCCTGGTTTACTTACCAATAGGTTGGGCACGCTCCAGAGGGGAAATGGCAAGCACAAGGGGCTAGACTACTCGTTTAGGATCCGGGAGTCTTCCGATCAGTTTGCTCTGTATGCAAATACTACTAGTGAACAAGAGAGTTTTCTCAACTCAGATTTGGGGGGCAGAAACAGACAGGTTACGCCCAGCCAAAACCCCTTGATATAACTATTTTCTGTATCTGAGAAAGACAAGTTATCTAGATACATCATCGCCACCAAATGACTTCGAAACGCTCGTGCGTAGCGTCATTTCCTCCTCACTCGCAAAGCTTTGTTTCTGCGACTTATGCATACCTCGATACCTTCTGTATTGCTGCAATCTTGCGATATGCGCATTTTACTTAGCGCCACCGTTTGCGCGGCCATTGATCTTGACAGCTGTACTGTCGGGAACGCTCCGGGCATTGGGACCCGGGCGGAATTTCACAGGAAGATCTTTCTTGATGAATACACCGTACGACTTCTGATCCAGCCAGTCCTTGTCGACCTTGCCATCAAGCTCCAAGTCATAGTGCCACAAAAGCTTTGCCGTGATCAATCGGGACTCGGCATTGGCGAGGTTCTGGCCCAGGCACTACCCACAGAGACAAGTCAGTCCATGTTAATTCTGGCCAAGGAATACTCCTTGCTATGGTGATTGCTGCTGAACTCACGTTATACGCACCCAAACTGAATGGGTGGTATGCCTCATGATTGTCATCAAGAAATTCGGCAGGTGGGTCGGATAGGAACCGTTCGGGGCAGAAATCCAGCGGGCGCGTAAAATAATCGGGGTTTTGGGCAATTCCAAAGAAAGACATATTGCAACCCGTCTACAAGTGGCAATATGATTAGCAAGGCCAATGATGAGAAACCAAACGGAAGCCACACTCACACCCTCCGGAATGAAAACTCCCGAGGCATAACCACCGCCACGGGGTGGCGTTCGCCAAAGCATGTTGATGACCGGTGGGTACAGCCGCATAGTCTCATTGAGACACGCAGTCAGGTATTCCAATTTGTGTACAGAGACCAGATCGATTTCCTTAGGCGATTTGAAGGATGAACGAATCTCATCGACGAGCGTCTTCATGGCATGAGGATTGGTACCGAGGAAGTAAACCAGACCAGTGAGTAGCGTCGAGATGGTATGGGATCCGGTGCCCACCAGGGTCACAGCGGCAACCACCATCTCTTCTTTAGTCAAGCCCTCGCCACTTGCATTGTCGTCTGCACTTCTGATGGCGATCTTATCCCAAAAGTCCCCGCGGGTGCTGCCGGTCTTGATACGTTCCTCGACACGAGCGCGGGCGTACTTGAAGTTATTGAGACGAGCGAGCTGAAGCTTCATGGGGATGAAGTACGGGGCCAGGAACATCAGACCGCGCTCGCGGAAGAGGAATTTGAGCTGGGTGTCGAAGGCAGTCTCGGCAAAAGTTTTCATCTGTTCGCATCGTGTCAGAGTGGCCAAGGGGAAGGGCAGAAATCGGGTGCAATGGAGGAAAACTCAACCCATTCGTGAACCTCGCCATTCTCAATGCAGTTGAACGGCTCGCTCCATCCCAGGTCACTGATGACGTCGAAGCCCACCATCACGAACCATTTGGTCACATCGATTGACTGGCCCGTACGCGCAAAGTCGTCTACCTTGTTGATGAAGATATCAATATACTTGGTAATGAGGTGTTGCTGCTCTTGCAGACCCTTCTCAGAAAATGCGTGGTTCAACAATCGTCGAAAACGAGCATGGTATGTTCCCGCGGTGTTCATGATACTCTGAGGGCCGTTCTTGCCCTGTGGCACACGCTTGGGGTGGCGCGGCCATTGTGCCCTCCCAGGAACTTTGGCAAAGATGTCATTCCACGCCGCGTTATTGGTGAAACTGAGTTCGTTGGGGCCGATTCGCGCAATCTCTCCGTACTTGGAGTGCACCTTAGCCGTCTGCTGAGGAAGGCGACCTGTCCATTGCCAGTAGTCCTGCCTGCAAATTAGTAGCGAACAAGGGAAAACAGGGGAAAGACCAGATAAATATACCCATGGTACTTTGCTGAATTTGCACAGCAACGGTCCTGGGATATTGGCCAGAGGATGGAGGAAAATGTTATAGAAGACGCCACAAAAGTACCACACCACCCAAGTACAAGCGAGTGCTCTCAAAACGAGAGCATAATTCAAGCTCTCCAGATAGCTAGATAGAGCCATGACCGCGATGGGTTGATTGTGATTACTGGAGTCGAGGACCGTCGAGGCGGAAGGAAAACCTACAAGTTGTAGGAATGAGTTACTGCGAGAGGAAGATTTAATGCTTAGAAGAGAGGGTTTTATCAGCTGCTTTCGCCTACAATCTTCTTAAAATCATTACTTCAGCTTTGGATCGCACTAGGCACTAAGCCCGTATCGAAGATTTCTGCCCATATTGGATCGGAACCTGCATGTGGAACGGCTCTGGACTTTGCGGATTTTGTTGCGCCAGCAGAATCCGGGTCATGAGATGCGGCCAAGCACCATTCAAAACGTACAGACGCCTCAACTGATGGCAATCAGGTCCTAAGGTGAAACTTCTTTGATGCGAATTCAGTTCGAGAGAATTGAGAGAGTGAAATCTCCTCGCTCCGGCTTTTCCTTCCTTCCTTCCTTCGTAACACTTAACACATACCAGAAACATGTACTTTTTTAAAATCATTCTTCCCCTAATCCGCATTCTTCATTTTATCCTAATTCCGACTTACTCAACCCCACTTGCACTAGCACAACCATTCAGTGTCATTCCACTACCAAGGTGACTCAACTGCTCATTGTACTAACTATTCCACGTAATTTTCTCCTTAATGGGCAAACTACATCGACACATTGTTTCTGTTTCTGTCAATTTAGAGGATGTCATAATCTGGAGTAGTTTATAGTAACTTTGTATTTATTATTTTAAACTTACATGACACATGATCAGTAGACTGGAGAGGGTATAACCGTGCCATTCTAATAGTAGTAGTTAATTAGATGATTCTACATTTTTAATGCCTGGTTTAACATTATTTCTCTATCACGTGCCTTTCTTTTTTGGGTAAGATATGGTTTCATACCTAGTGATAGTTAGTACTTATTTTTATTACCTATTCTCATATCTGACTTTGCTCTCAATTGTGACAAGGGACATCATCAATGGTCTTGGGTCCTTACTTACATGGCTGGAGTTGGTAATAAGTATAAGAGGGGGGAAACAAAAGAAAAAAGAAGAAACAAAAGAAAAAAGAAGAAAGAAAAAAAAAAAAGAAAGAAAGAAAGAAAGAAACAAAGAAAGAAAGAAAATAGATGAATGCAAGCATCAGACTCATGTACAACAATCTAGCAAGCTTCCATCTGCCTAAGGACCCGACTCGGGGCTTTTCTTGCTCGTGGAATATCCAGAGAGTAGGTATCATGATATGCCCGGCATCGGAGTGATGGCTTACCAGCTCCCGGGCCCGATCCAGGGCTGCCGCCTATTGGATAACTCATCGGTCCTTGGCCAGCAATTCGGGACCGAAGCAAGATCCGGCTTTGTGATTGGTTGCTATACGCACTCGTTGCATAGAGTACTACTAGGGCTGTTCAACAAGGACTAATAGTATAATATGATATATAACGAAACACAGGTTGCTCCAGATGAGCCGAGATTTCCTCCCTCGGAGTCCCATTCAGAGTCACAAAATACACCACCACAAAGATCACATACGAGAAAAATGAGCGAAAAACATGCAATGGCATCCAAGCATGACCTTGAAGCGGGCCCCAAACCGATCACCACCCCCGAGCCTCCCAAGGAGGCTGAAACCGACAAAGATCCAAACCTCGTCACCTGGAATGGAGACGATGATCCGGAATTTCCCAAGAATTGGCCGAGGGGCCTGAAGTGGAAGAACACCTGGTCGATTTCACTGTTTGTCTTCATTTCGCCCGTTTCGTCATCGATGATTGCCCCCGCCCTCGATGATCTCGCCCAGTCGCTGGGGATGCATTCGGAAATCGAAATATATCTCTCATTGAGTATCTTTATTCTCGCGTATGCTATCGGTCCTGTCTTTTTCGGTCCGGCATCTGAATTATACGGTCGAGTACGTTTACTTCAAGTCAGCAATGTGTGGTATCTGGCCTGGAATCTGGGGTGTGGGTTCGCGAAGACCAAGGGGCAACTTTTTGCTTTCCGTTTCCTTGCAGGTATTGGTGGCAGTGCACCGCTAGCTATTGGAGGAGGAGCCATCAGGTGAGTACATGTAAAGATGAATTGATATACCCACCTCGCAGAAAAAGCTGATCTCAACTGGCAGCGACATGTGGTCCGCAGAAGAACGGGGTAAGGCCATGGGTGTTTATACTCTTGGGCCACTCCTAGGACCAGTAATCGGTCCGATCGCTGGTGGGTTTATTGCCGAGTATTCAACCTGGCGCTGGGTATTCTGGTCTACCTCCGCTGCTGCTGTCGCAGTGCAGGTAGTTGGGTTTTTCTGGTTGAAAGAATGTCATCCGGGCACGCTATTACGGAAGCGCCGTGACCTTCTTGCTAAGGAGACAGGGAATGGAAACCTCCATACTGGGGAGGTAGTCGAGACGCTGGCTTACAAGCTTCTTCATGCGCTTGAGCGGCCGGTGCGGATGTTCACGACACAGCCTATTGTCCTCTGTATGGCACTTTATATGGCCTACCTCTTCGGCGTCACCTATTTGATGTTTGCGACCTTCCCTGATATTTGGTCCGACGTCTACCACGAGAGCTCTGGGATTGGAGGTCTCAATTATCTTTCCATCGCGATTGGATCTTTCATCGGCCTCTTTTTCAACCTCAAGCTGGTGGATCGCATATACAGAATCTTAAAAGCCCGGAACAACAATGTTGGCAAGCCCGAATTCCGAATGCCGTCATTGGCTGTGGGTTCAGTTATTAGCACCATTGGGCTCTTTTGGTACGGCTGGAGTATTGGAAATACTCACTGGATCATGCCGAACATCGGGGCGCTGATATATACCATGGGTACCATCTCCTGCCTACAGGGCATGCAAACCTATATCGTTGACAGCTACCAAACCTACGCGGCCAGCGCCATGGCTGCCTGCGCTGTGCTTCGGAGTTTGTGTGGTTTTGGATTCCCACTCTTTGCTCCTTATATGTATAACAGACTGGGTTATGGTTGGGGCACCAGTGTGCTGGCCTTCATCGTCATAGTGTTTGGATGGGGTGGGCCAATGATTTTCTGGAAATTTGGGCCCCGGCTACGTGCCATGTCTGGATATGCATCTGGATAAGTGAGGCAAGAACTTGACACACGGGGAGGGCTGAGTGAGAGACGGTAGGTAGCCATTACGAGGTGGAGATTGTATTTTCCGCCTGGATTGAATTCGGCAGTAGGAAGTTATCACTGGGGCAGATGGAAGGATGATTGGACGGGTTGTACTACGAGCATTGTATTAGTATTTACCAGTTGCCATAGAATAATAGCTCCTATTCAAATGCGAGACGATTATGACTTAGTTCGTTTGTCCTCTGAATCTAGTGCACCTTCTGAACGAATAGCAAATCCTAACTCATAGACCTGGATGTTGGTAGAAAATCGGGTCTACGCACACATATCATATCCTTCCTACTTATAACATCTATTTCTCTGACTTCAAGGGCTTCCGTCGGCAGAGCACCATTCAAGCTTCACCTGTCGTCGTTCGCGATTGTTCAAAAATAATCCGATTGCACAGAATGATATGCGTCCGTTGTCAGCAGCATGTCGTCCCGCGCATGTACATCGTCTATGGGCATTGTAGCCATATTCCAGCTCTGATGTCCAAGTTGCGGCTGGGATACGGTGAAAGACGCCGTGGGCATAATGGATTCGCTGATTGGCATGTCACCACTTAGTTGGGGATCAATTGGGGTGTGTTCCTCAGCAACCATGGGCACCAACGGGTCAGTAGCAGAAACCTCCACTACCTGGCCTGCACCGAATTCATTACTATTTTTCTGGAGTAACGACGACAGCTTCTCCCGAGTCTTATTCATCATCTGCACCAGGTGTGCTTGGGCTAGTTGGCAGCTATGCGAACTTGGAAGCTCTTCGTGCTGTCTATATGAAGCCTCAATAATTGGCCACGCCCTCCGAACAGTTTCCACATCACTGCATATGTTACACTCCCTAATTGCTGTGGACAACGCGAGGCATGGAATGGTGATGTACCAGCGAAAGCCGCTCCCGCGAGGATCGGTGCAGAGCAGGTGTGCCTTTTCTAGATTTTGCAAAGACCATCGCAAGAGACTTGTATCGCCTTCTAATCGCGGAGATGCCAGTGAATCATAGCGACCCGTTTGGCTACATCGAAACGGTAACAGCTCTGATAGACGGATCGCCGATACAATCGATTGGGTACTATGCCAGGTAAACCAGGCATACGGAGAGGACTCGGGATCACAGTAGTGTAGCAATGTGAACACTTGCTGTTGGACTTCTCGAGACAGTTTGTGTCTTCCTGCGGCAGTGCTGCAATCGGGTGAGCCAAAATTGAGTGCTCGACCGGCTACTTGTACGTGATATGTCACAAGAGCAAATGTCGTGTCCGTGAGCTGCTCCTGTGAAGCAACTGAGTACTCTGTATTCACGTCGAAATCGGAGTCATTGACATGTGCCACATTCGGAATTGCACATGCTGCGCCACTGTGTGTTATAAGTGGCTCGGAGCGTTGCGCAAAGGACGCCTGAATGTCGACAAGGCAAACAGTGAGCCACAACCGCAACCGCATCTGCTGTTGGAAGAAAGATTCCCGAGCCCCAGGGTGGTCATTTGGCCCCTGATCCAGCCTCATGGCTCTCGCGAGCCTGACAGCTAGGGCAACGAGTGCCCAAGCAGCGGTGTCCTTGTCTTCGGATCTTCTACCAATCTTCGGTGAATTAGTGGCAGTCGCTAACGGTATCATTAAACACCTACAAGATACAGAATGAAGGCTTGAAGGACGGTCATATCTCTCGATGTCAGCAACCCAGCCTTCTCAAAGGCGCCTTCACATAATTTGCGATGCACGGCCATGATTGTCGATTTGCTTCGTTGGAATGTGGCCTGACAATGTGCTTCTGTCATAGTGTTGGCTGCAACATAGCAAATAGCAGATTCCAGCGCTCTCACCGGAATATCATCCTCGGATGATTCCAGATATTCAGATGCCCCATCTAGCATCCATTTGCTGAGGCTAGGCCGGTGTAGGATCTTGATTATTGGATCCACGTTTTGGAGGTATACCTGGCATAACTTGCTTGCTCCAAGTTTGTCACGAGGCAGTGACATGAAGCTAGGGGACAGCGAATTACCGATGCTCAGCATGCCGAGAGTGCTGGGCCCGTGGTTTACGGAATTGCGCCGCAATGAATTTGTTTTCAATCCTCTATCGCTTGCGCGACCGGGAGACGGCTCCAAGTCAGTTGCTACCGACGGGTCATGCATCTAGTGAGTTTTAGTGTATAATGCTTCTCAAGTGGGATGATGGGTACGTGTAATGAGTGCCCTTACCCCATTGCTTGTAAATTCGGCCCAGATATCGTTGCCAGAAATCTCCGGGCATCGTCTAGCAAGACTTGAAGTTTGGATGGCGGGAAATTGTTGAGTCTCTAAGCCTAGAGTCGTTTGGACTAACTGCATTACCTCACAATCCTGTTAGCCGACAATCCCTTGTCTCAGTCTTATCGCACTGCCATATGAGCGCTTTACCATCGTATTTCCCCCAGTGTTTCCGATTTGAAGGTTTTCTTGAGCGTCTGCAATCCTGTTCGCCTCGTTGATCTTGACTTTGTCGGCTCCTGAATCTTGCAAGAGGCTTTCGAGCTTCCGGATATGATGCGACAGGTCCCCAACGATGGTTCCAAGATCGTTCTTCGTTGAGTCTGTAGCGGATTGTATCTTCTTGCTCACTTGTGAAACCTGGATGTTAATGCTGCTCTTAGTATTTTTGAAATAAACAAATAGTATCCTAAAGAGAAACAAAGCCATCTTAAAGCTGGGATTGAGTTGCTTACAAGTTCCTGCAGAGCACTTCCCTCCTCAACAGGCCCCATCTTATTTGTTTCACCCTCCGGAATAAGTCTCTCCAGCCCATCCACGGGTGCACTCGAGCCCCCATACTCGGTTGTTGACGTCGCTTTGGGATTACTGAAATCTCCGTAGCTTTCATTAGCTGAAGGAGATGACGTTCTGGACCGGGCAGGGCGTCCGTATCGACCTCGAGGGAGTCTTGGGCGATAAATGGGCATACACGCAACACCAGAGGAAGTGCAATTAGAGCATGGGTCAAGCTTATCACACTTGAGCTTGCGGTCTCGACACAAGACACAACTAAGCTGTGGGACAGTCCGATTTTTCTGCTCTTGGCTTGGAGAACTGGCCATCCCCGGGCGACTTGAGCGCTGCACAGTGTTTGCTTTTGATAGAAGACGCGGCATCCCCTATGTATGAACTCGGGGAGCCTAACCAGCTGAATGATGGCAATTGATAGTACTAAGGCTTTTGATTAATAGATAGAAGGGGAGAGGCAAAGCCCAAGCCGCACAACACCCCTGGGTCCCAGTCTTATATGTACACTAGATAGTAGCAGATAGCCGCAAATCTCACCATATCTTGGCACGAGGAAAGGCTGCATTGTAGTGGTACTTGATCACAGAGTGGGGAAAGAAGAGGAGGAGAACTCACATCGACGATGAACTAGATGCATTGTTTAGCTTTCTGACGGGTTGATCGGACCAACAGCCTGATATAGAGGGCAACCATTAGTGGACAACTCGCAGATTTTGCGGTACCTACTACTAGTACTCAGTGCCTAGTAGGGGTTCGTAATATAGCCTAAAGGCGTGTGATTGGGTGACTGACATACTGAATCACCCAATGCAAATATTTCAATTGGCCAATATTTCTACGCGCCCTATGCAGCCCATGTAGACTACTAAGCACGAGGTTTACACCAGCAGTGTCTGCTGATAGAGGCGCAGCTAAATCGGTGACCGGCGGAAACGGATGGTGCTCGCCCTTTCGGGTAATATCAACATGCGGATATCGCATGTAGGTGCTGCAGGTCCAGGATCACGAGAATGCTAGCAAACAGTTTTCTAGTACCCAAGGAAGTTGCGAGTGTATTGAAACCAAGTTCGTCACAGTACTATTATTACTCTGTGGCTGCTGCACTGCACTGCAACGCTGGACAGTACCAGTATTTCAGATAAATACTCAGCTCATATCTTCCATTGGCTACTACAAGCTTCACATACTAGTGAGTACTACACTAGACGTCCGCTGGCCTGGAAACAAAGAGAATATCTGAAGAATATAATCGGAAGGCATGTATTTTATAGTAAGAGAGACACAAAGGCATTCTTTACATAAGGCCATGTATGTCGTCAAGTCGTGTTAGTCAAATATCCACGTGGGAACCAAAGCTCACACTTTGTAGATCCCGGCACGGTTCATGGGCGGGCCGTAGTCTCATAGGAATTGGATCGATTGACTTAAGAATGTTCAAAGTAACATTACATTCACACATAGGCAGCACCATCATACATGCTTGGTTGTTCTGTCCTCCTATAATGCCAAATCTGGGTAACAGCCGTAGGAAATAATCGGAAATCGTCATTTTGGTGATTTCTTCCGCTGATTCCAGTTGCAATGTTTTTATCCGTTTCCCCATAACTAGTGAACTAAGTGAATGGCCAGGGCTGAATAAGCGCTATTCTAAATCCGGCTAATGAGTACTGTACCTACTACTAGGTCCTTACCTATAGCAGCTGGATCAGAACTCAGGCCCCTTTCTTCTGTCGCTGATTGGCTCCGGATCAAAGATACCTTTACTCGGGATTCTGGCAAAGAGGTTGTCCGGATTTTCGTACTTCTATAGATAATCAACCAGGGGTGGAGAGGCTACTGGGAAGGTCTAGCGAAATGTTTAGCTATTCATAGTATAGTGAGCTTTATCTTTGAAGACCTTGGAATCAGTCACTTTCCCCCTAACCCCGATTACTAGTACTGGATTCAGCTACTTACTACTGATTCCCAAAAAGAAAAAATAAATAATATAATATAATATAATATAATATAAAAAACAAAATGAACCACTTGCCCAAGACGGGCTAAGAAAGTCTGTTGTCCGCTTGTCTCATGTGCCATGCATCGCTCTCAACGTTTCATGCGTAACTAGCGGTTACCTCTTTTCCTTTCCTTTTCTTTTCTTTTTCTTTCCTCGTCTCTTTTCTCCCACCATCCCTCCCCTCTTCCCTTCTCCGGCCTATCCATCTGTTCACAAACCTATACATCTACCACACATACGAGCCGTCTTCACATATAGGTACATATATCCCAACTCTCCCTGAACCCCTACTCAAAACTCGAACAGTTCCGTAAAGTACCAATCTACACATGAAGCGACTACTAGTAGACTAACAAATCATGGACCACGTCCCACAAGTGGAGGTTTTATCGTTCATCTAATTTTGGACTAAGGACATTGTTCCTCCGGCTAGATTCGCCGCCTGGAGTACGATCTAGGATCCTCAACACATCGTCAAGACTAGTCAAATTGAAAGATCAATCAAACCAAATCGAACGTGTGTAGGGAGTACTCCTCACGAGAACTCCGTACCAAGTAGTACTAGCCAAGTAGTACTAGTACTACTAGTCACTCACTACACTGCGCGCTTTCCCCTCCAGTAAGAGCTGCCAAGCCTATCCATTATCTGGGCGCCTAGCCTTCCGACAGGGGTTAGAATCCCACGAGGCTTTACACAGTTCGCTTTCGTCGCCGGGCATGCACTCGAGTAAGGCCACCGCATTAGGTTGTGTGGTATACTCTGTTGGCTGGCATGGATGATTGCGTTTGTGTGGCGGCGGGCCAACCAAATTAGTAGGATTCTCTTCTTATCGCCCCACAGTGAGTGGCGGGTTTGCTACCAGGGTTGAGGTGTCTAGAACGTAGTACTAGCATGGTGGGATCGCTAGTAATTGAGGGGGTGTGTCTCTGCCTATGCTTCACAAATAGATGAAGTTCAAAGATGGGTAACAGGCGTGCCCCATGTCATCTGTACTGGACTAGGTTGCATGGTGAAGTGTTATGGTGGTGGGTCGTTCTCTCAGAGAATTCGCCAAAGCGGGGATAGTATGAGGTGACGTGCTGCTAGTCATATCATGTCAAACTACAAGTACTAGGCTAAGGGGCTGGAGTGTCGGTGCGGAGAAAGGCTCGCCTTGGTAATATTTTTTGCTGACTGCAAGTCCCTTCATTTCATAGTATATACAAAGTCCTAGTCATAACGATCCCTCCAACGCCAGCAACGTGCTATTTATCGTGAATCATACACCTCCCCTGTCCCATATGCATTGCAAAAGTTCTAAACAAACGTCCCCCTTTCCCTCTAATCCATGCGCTTGTACAGCTTGGCCTTGCTGGATCCACTGCAGCAGGAGGGAACTGCTGCAGCAGGTTCCGGGTGGAGAGTAGACTTGTTGAAATTCTGCGAAGACTGCGGGACGTCCACGGCTGGGTTCTTCGTGAAGAAGCCGTCAGGACGGAGCATCACGCTGATGCGTTCCATGGGCATGACGGGGAAGTCTTCGACACGGGGGTTGTGGGTGAGGCCGAATGCTAGAATGAGCGTGTTAGCTGAATCATCCTTGATCTCTGTACATGAACAACAAAGGGGGTAGGGAGTGGTAGGACTTACTGTGCCAGAGAACCACGTCTTCGTTCTCAGTAGGGTCATTCCGCTTGGACCAGGTCTCCACGCCAACAGCGCGTCGGCTCTGGTTGGTGAACTCGCCCGCAGCATACAACTCATCGTCTTGGTATCTGGTCACCCAGATGGGCTTGGTGGCGAATTCGGCACGGCCGTAGCCAATGGCTCTCTTGCTCTGGAGGAGCATTTGGCTAGGTGCCGGGTGGAGCTTGTAGGAAATGGGCTTGTAGGTGATGGGGTTGATGACGTTGTCGTTGCGAATCTTGAAGACCCGGTTGCGGTTGATGTCAAGGTCGGCTGAGCCTGCCTTGTCCATCACAGTCTGCTCAGTGGTGTAGCCTACTAGCCAAGGGTTCTTCTCATCTTCGGGAAGAGGTACACTCTCCTCATAGTAAACAGTGTTCTTGTGGCCATCCAGGGCCGGGTCAATGCGGAAAGAGAACATGTGCTGGTGATAAGGAGCCATCACGCCCGGACCAACGTTGGTACCCCACTTGACAGTCTCGCCATTGGTGTTATCAAAAGGCACCGTCGATAGAATTCCGGTTGCGCGCACTTCCAGTTCAATGTTGGCGGCCTGGTCGAAGATGTAGGCAAAGATGTACTCGTAGTTAGCGACGGTGCAGATCATCTGCAGGACAAGCTGGCGGTTGCGGACCACGGTAGCAGCGCCGGATCTGTAGTTAGTGTGCTTGTGTTGCAGGCCATTGTCCTGCTCGTGCATGCAAATGATGTTCTTCAGCAGGACCGGGTTTCCCTTGCAGTCAGCCCGGTAGCCGTCGAAGTACTTGATATGACCCAGGCAGTCGCAACCCAGCGTTAGCTGGTTGGCGTTGAGACCAAAACCGACATCGCCAACGTCGAAAGCTTGCTTGCGGTGGTAGGGAGCGCGAGGGTCTATCATCCACATTAGCATATCTTTTACATAAAAGATGTCCGGTTCTGCCTACCTCCGTAAGGGACGGTCATTTCTGATACCGCAAGGCGGTAGAAGACGCTGCGGTTATCATAGGTGACGTTGTAAAGAACCATGCCCTCCCGGTTGTTGAAGCCAACCCTGAAGCGCCACTTCTGCCAGTAGACAAAGTTGCCATCCACCGAGAAAGAGGGTCCTTCGGGTTGCTGCACAATGTAGGGCTTGAGGTCTGTCCGAATGGGCTCATCCTGCAGGTCATGGGCGTATTGGACTGCCTTGACGGGCTTCCAGGGCTGAGTCTCAACGGTCTGTGCATCCGACCCACCCGGTAGATAATCCATGCGGATCAACTCATGTGTAAAGGCATCGAACACCGGGGAGAACTTGCAAGGCAAGGAATAGTGGTTGTTTTCAGGGTGGTCCACTTCCACCATGTACATGAAGCACTGGAACATGCGCCTCGACTCGGTCAGACTCTCGGTACCGTACATCCACGGGTCATTGCAGACAGTCATGCCGGGGGGTAGCTGGAGCTTTGCAATTTCCGCCTGCACTGCGGGGTGCTTCATGCAGACTTCTTCGATAACGGCCAATTCATCGATATCTACTGGAGGCTGAGGCTAGCTGTTAGCGTAAGAACAATATAGGTCGAATCAGAATGTACACACCTGGACTCCCTCCGGTAATTCCTTGACGTAAACGACGGATGCGGTGTCCGCGTTCATCAACGCCTTGCACCATGCGCCGGTATCAAGGCGGTAGAAGTAAGAGTAAAGAAGACGCGCGGGCTTCGGAGGAAGGGGTTTCCTTAACCTCTCAGCCTCGATGTATGGGACGACATCCTTCTTGATGGGCTCGTGGATATCAATACGATTGTAGCGCAGCTTGACACCTGGGAAGGCAGCTTCCAGGATGCGGACAGCCAAGCGGATTTCTTGAGGCCGGACGGGATCAAAAGGGTGAGGGCTGGCCGAAGTGGCCAAGCTGAGCCCCTGAGATGCAATTGACATGTTCAGAAGGCGCGTGTGTGTGCTTGATGGGAGAGATGATGCGACTGGGGAAATGATGAAAGATAGATTGGGACAAAGTCCTTGGGGAATCAGGTCATATCAAGAAGGATGAGATTGAACAGCAAGTGTCCATTGCCCGGGGGCAAACCGAGATATATGTAGTCCATTGAGCACATCTCCCTTTCGGTGCGGGAACCAACACAAAGACAAAAAAGGGAAGCTCATGGAGAAGGTGAAGCCGCAAGAGACCCAAGGATCTCCACGGTCTGGATGGACATGCCTAATTGGGACAAGTGGGGCGGCGGTAAGTCTGGGACTGCGGCTTCAAGATCTCGACAATTTGTTAATCTGCCATGGATTGACAGCCTGATAGCCGCCGTGCATTGGTCATAGAATTCCCCTTGCGGTCTCCCTCCTCCGTTTCGGGGTCCGAGGAACGCGAGGATAAGCGATGTTAATATGGCACATTCATTCCAACAACATATCTGGTCCGTATAGTGGCATCCAGCAGATCGGACTTGACGATAAACTTCCCCCCTTGCCGCCGATAACGGCTGTCTTTTCCTTATCTCTGTAGCCACATGCTTGCTAGATAAACGAGTGCAATTGTCAGTCCTCGAATGTCATACTCGATCATTTGTTATCCTGCTATTCCCAATCACTCACCCGGAGATCTTCAGCAAAGGAATATCGAAAAGCGGGGGAATCTTCTCCATCTTCGATAAAAGCTGCCAAATCTCAGCGTATCTCCTTCCCTTTTTGGTTTAGCGCCGACTTTCCCCGGCCTTCTTGGAGGCTCGTCCTTCGTCTCTCTTTCTGTCCTTCAACTATTTTCATCTGGTCTGCTTCAAGCAAGGTACACTTGCTTGGTGACTCGGACTAACGGTCAACCGGCTGATTTTCTGACAGATCCATTGGCTGCCGGCTGTTCTCCATCTGCTTAGTATCCGGCTGATGCAAGTTGCCGACGCGGAAATATACATCTACGACCGAACACTCCATAGTCCCCCACACCGAGAGAACAAACCAGCAGCATTGATTCTATAAGCCTAGATAGCCTGAAATATCCATTATCTATTACAAGACTGCTCCTATATCATGACAGTATCCAATACTGCGACCATGGTGCAACGGCCTTCCACCCAGACCCCGACGAGGCGGAGATGCAGACGAGAAGGCGCCAAGTGGACACGGTCTGGCTGCTTGACATGCAAGCGTCGTCGGAAGCGGTGTGATGAAGCGAAGCCCTGGTATGATGGAGTCCGCCCCTGGTACTAGGGTATACTAGGCACTAACTACTCGATTACAATAGCTGTCATAGCTGCGCCAGGTTGGGCTTGAAATGTGAGGGCTATGGCTCAATGTGGGCAGAACCTCTAGATCCATCAGCAAATGTCTTCAGCCAATTCAGAGCACCGAAACGGCGCAGAGTTAGTACAACATCAGCTTCAACAACTTGTTCGCGTGTCCCGGAAGAAGAGCTCTGGTTGTCCCCGAGCTCCCCAGTCTCGAGCAATCTATCAACAGCGCCAACAACTCCGGCTGAATCCGACAACAACAGTCTATACTCTTGGAACAATGAAGACAATGAATATGGTGACAAACAGGTTACCATACCTGACATTGACTCCTGCTATACATTCACCGTGGCTTCACCCATGCCAAGTAGATACTTCAGTCATCTTTCGCATCACGATACGCACTATCTCCAGTATCACACCGAGCTGGGCTCCAAGCTACTAGCCAACCTTGAGAGTATCGACAACCCTCTTCGATCATTTCTCATACCGCGAGCCCTATCATCGCCTCTTCTGATGAAAGCCTTGTGTGCGGTATCGGCAACACATTTTGCAAATCGGTCCCGAGACAAAGAAGAGGCCCAAACAGCGGCGACGGACTACTACGTTCAAACGTTGAGTGGACTGCAGTCGACAATTGCCAAATATTCAGCGCGGACCCTTCCTGATGAGGCCATCCTGGCGGTAGCCATGCTTTGCAAGTACGAAATCGTTCGTGGAAGCGTTCAGCAGTGGACCGCTCATCTGAACGCCCTGCAAGAGCTCATAGTGGCCCGCGGTGGAGTTAATGCCCTGAAAGATGACATGAGGGAATTTCTAAGCGGCTTGTAAGACTTGTTCTACAAATTACCTCTTTTGAAACCAAAGCTAACCACACCATAGCTACATCTATGCCTATAACATGGCCAGAATCAGCAACCGCAAACACATCAACTACGACCTTGATATAGGCAACGTCAAAATCTCCAAGCTCGACATCTACATCGGCTACGCAGAAGACCTCATCAAGATCTGTGCCCGAATAGCCGACCTCCCCACCCTATCTCTAGACCCTGTAGCCTTGGATCTCGAAGTCCACTTAATGTAAGTAACCCTCAACAACATCCACAGCTCCCGCTAACCATCAACCACACAGCGACACATCCCTCCGAGACTGGGCACCCACCAATACCGAATATATCCTCCCACGGGGCATAACCGAATCGAACCTTATCCGTCTGCGCATGGTCGCCAACTGCTTCCGCGATGCTGCGTACATCTATCTCCATTCCACTCTGGAAAGACTGAACCAGAGAACGGCAGCACCATTATCACCACAATTTGCTGCCCCATTACAATTAACACTACATACGCCATTCAAACCAGTACCATCACCATCAATCTCCCTCCCCCGATCAACCGCATTACATCAGCTCTTGTCCAGAATCAGGGAATTCCCACTCGACGAACACTGCGAATTCTCTGCGCTTACATTCCCACTCTTCATCGCTGGCTGCGAGAGCAAACATCCCTCAGACCAGGAGCTCATTATACATTCATTGGATAAATTAGAGGCGAACTTCGGCATCGGCAATGTGAGAAGAGCAAAAGAGATGTTGAGTATCCTCTGGGCGGGAGAAGGGGATGTACATTGGCTGGATATGTTGGAGCGGCTACAATGGGACTTGATTCTTGCTTAGATACTATAGATACTGTATATAGACAATAAGTGAACACCAAGCATATATGATAAGCACTGAAATACACTTCTGATACCACAGCTTGACAAGTCTTCGACTTACGGCACCGCTCCGAGCAGATCTTCTCTTGGGTAAACAAGGGTATCTCCATTTCATCAAGGCGTTAAACCGCACAGAGTAAAAATATAGGCTAAGAAGAGAAGTACCCAAAACACCCGTCCACCAGACGCAAACAAAAGCCCGAAATAAGACACTAATTAATAAGAAGTCCGCTTTGCAAGGAAAAGAAAATGCCATTCTCTTGAGACGCCGCCAGTTGCAGTGTTGCTTCACCTCTCCTCCATGACTGACTTAAGATCAGCTCAATCCCATATTGACCTCATCACCTAATCCCATCTCTCGCTCGGCTCGTTCAGTACCCCCTGTGGCGCGAGTGCCCCAGCGGTCTAGACGGTCCTGAGCAAGAGACATCTCTTTCTCCCTGATACTTCCGTCGCGGCCGAAGCTGCTGCTGTGACTGGCGCTGCCTCCCGAGTAATTGGACGTCTTCCGGGCGTGCGGAATACTGATGGGTCGGGTTGCAGTTGCGGTGGACTTCCCGGTTGGCATGTAGCTTCCGGTAGGGGTGGCGGACTTCAATTTTCCGAGATCTACGGAGGAGTTATTGGTGGACGTTGGTGGAGCAGAGGAGATGCTGCTGGCTTTGTCGCTTACACTCTTCGTACTCCCAAACCAACGTCGTTTGCGGGACTTGGATGAGGTTGACGGGGCGAGACTTTCTGCGTCGGCGTCGACCGTAGATGAGATCTCCTTCTCATGGGCGTTGGCGGCCTTTTCCTGCTCCAGTGACTGGGCGATGCCGGATTTGGTTCCCACTGAGGTGCTCTCGCCCGCTGATGGGATCTCAACCAGTTCGGCGTCACGACACCACTTCCGACGGCGGGTGTATCGATCCCAACCATCTTGGCCACGGCGACCGTCGTTCCACTGTTCCCATGCTGTTAGTAACCCTGGAACCTGGACATTTGTCAGAACATGGGAAACAATGTGTCCCACCTTGTTGTCATAGTAGACCCAGCCCCCGCCATCAGCTTTGGCGTCTGACTTTCCTGACTCGTCGGCGCCTTCAATACGCCAGTCACTCCCTTCGACCCAGCGCCACTGAGCATTTCCGTTTGCGACACCGGGCAGCTCAAAGTCCTCCTTAGATGGGACGTGATTCAAATGCTCGTCTGTCCAAGCAGCTCGCTCGGAAGGGAACAGAGAGTACGTCCAGCCGATTCCAAGCCAACGACGTTGGTTCTCATAGATGACAAAGGTGAATCTCACACCGGAGGAGTCTCCTCGACGTCTTGTCGCAATGCTCATCGCATGGCCCTGGCTCTGCATTAACAGCGAATGCGCCTTATCAACTGTGGAAGAAAAGGATAGGCCAGTGATTATGGAGCATATCCGGCGGATCGTTAACGATCGCCAAAGAATGACACGGGACACTCTTGCCGGGCGAGAATGATAGGTAAGAATGATAGTGCCGAGGGTCATGATAACCCGGCGAGTGGTAATAAGATACAACGGGGGAAGAGTCAAGGCGATCCATATTGGTGTGACGAAGAGGATTCGAATGAACAAGGTTGTAAGAGCCGGTCGGGTGGTGGCAGAAGTCGCTGTCCTCTGCGTGGACAGGAAGTCGGTAAATTCCACGAGTGGCTCTAGGAGAATATTGCAGCGTGTGGTAAATGTCCTTAGCGTCTCCACGATTTCGTCCAGCGTTTCATGCCGATGGGGGAATGTCTCCGAAGCAGCCCTTTGATGACCTTGCTTCTCACTCAAGTGAGCCCTGGACGACAACGGGGAGTAGCGTCGCCAGTACATGCCCAAAATAAGGCCGATGACCACGAGGAGTGGCCCGGTCCAGGTAATAATCACATCGCCATAGAGAACAAGCGACCAGAATACTGCTACCAGCAGGAAGCTCTGCCAACCGTCTCCAGTGGTCCATGTGAGCAATCCAACGAGCTTGTTCAACGGGAGAATAAACGGATGCGAGTAGGCCAATGCCCGGGTGATCTGAGGGGGCGTGGCCACCAGTAGCGGCGATTTTCGATGCACGATGATGCTGGAACGCTGCCTCGATGTGACGGACGAGCCTGAGATGGTGGTGGGGGAGAAAGCAGCGACCGTCGGAGGCTGAGAGTCAGCATGGTCCTGCGTGGATGATGATGGGGCCATGGAATCTATCCACGGAATATCTTCTGTCGCGACATTAGTATTCAGGGCGGTAGTGGATGAGAGCGGCTCGTCCACGTGGACCAGATATTCGAAGAGAATAGGAGGTGGGAAGTCGTCAGAGTCAGAAAGTGGATTTGTTTGTATCACCTACCGAGAGCTGCCATCCAACAACAGAGACGTCATATGCATCCAAGGTCATTGCGGGCGGTGAGACGCGGAGAAGAGAGAGGGAAGAGGAAAAGGGCGAGAGACACACAATAAATGCTGATCAGACCCAACGAAAGATGGGGGACCAAAAGTTAGAGACAAGGTCCCTGGAGGCCGATCATCTGCGGGGATGGAAGGGGGGAATAGCCTGAGATCCGCGGGTGCAGCTGAGAATTGAAGCTTTTCGTCTGCTGCTCGGAACATGTGACAGCCTGCCTCGCCCGGATATTACCATACCATACACAGATTACACAATTTACAACAATGTGGGCACCAGTGACAGGCCGGTATGGATACCGTCAGTGACCGTTACATACGTATAGATGCGATGCATCAGTCAAGGAAGATGAGGTGGGAGACACACAGTGAGACCCTGCAATAACAAATCATAGTTCTATTGAATTTGACAAATCAGCAGATACACAGCAGCTGAAGTATCAGGTAGGGGGTGAGTGCTTTCTTTTTGACGGTCAAATAGTATCGAGTCCAATAGTTGGTTGGTCTACTTTACATCCAATCCAGGAACCAATCAATCCGGGGACGCCTCAGGCCGCGGCGGTACGGCAAAACGGACTAAAGCGCTGCCGAATTTTTCCCTCTCCGTCTGTTTCCATCGCCATCGAATCCGCTTTCCGCTCCCCTTCTTGATCCAGCCAGGGACTCCCTCCACTACTCCCCGGTCGCATCATTTCTTTTGTTCGCCGTCGCTCCTGGAGCTTTGATTAATTCTTGAAGTCCGTTCATCGGCTATAATCTCCAGTCATCATGGTATGTGGATACACCCTCACTCCTCTGAAGCCAATATGATGCCTTCTCTATCCCGATCGGCCGCCATGCTCAGGTATACTAACCTTGCTCTCTTCTCACCCAACAGGCTCATCGTATCGTCACTCAAGTCGTCGTCACGGGCGCCCGTGTCTTCGGCAAGGCTTTCGCCGAGGCCTACAAGCAAGCCCAAGCCTCCTCCAAGTACGCCGCGCAGACGGGCAAGAAGGTCGGCGCCAGCATGTCTTCCGGATTGACTCTCGACGAGGCCTGCAAGATTCTCAACGTCAAGCCCCCGCAAAACGGCGAGGCCAACCTGGAGCAAGTGATGGAACGATTCAAGAAGCTGTTCGACCTCAACGATCCCCAGAAGGGTGGTAGTTTCTACCTGCAAAGCAAGATTCTTCGGGCCCGGGAGAGGTTAGAGATGGAAGTCCGACAGGCCGAGCGCAAGATGGCCGAGGAGAAGGAGCTGCGCGACGGCTGGAAGCCCAAGGTATATAAGGACCGGTGAATGCGTTTCTTTTTACCTATAGCACCCGGCTCAACTTCTTCAGGAATGATTGATTGCTCTCGGGCTGCCATCTGGGAGTTCTTACGTTTCGATCGATTTAAGCTTGGCTCTCATCAACAGGGTCGAAGCATTTGCACCGACCATCGGAAGCCCCTCTTAACGATCTCCTCGACCTCCTGTTTTTCTCCCTCTCGGTTTTCGCGGCATAGCAT
This sequence comes from Aspergillus costaricaensis CBS 115574, assembly GCF_003184835.1. Lineage (NCBI taxonomy): Eukaryota > Fungi > Ascomycota > Eurotiomycetes > Eurotiales > Aspergillaceae > Aspergillus > Aspergillus costaricensis. The sequence continues at coordinate 464,340 of NW_020291819.1, forward strand.
GGCGTTTTGGTGATTCCAACTTGCAGCTTGGAAAGAGTTTAGAATTCCTATATTTATATGGTGACTTGCATCTCGTCGAGACAGATGGACTCGGACTTGAATGAAAGGCATATGGCATATCAGATTCCAGGCTGAGTCGACAGTCTGGGTTGGTTGCGCCTTGTTCGCCGGGCCATTCTACGTCCTGACTGAGAAAATATGTGTATATTATTCGAAAGACGAAGGGCCTACGAGCCTAGCAGGGCACAAGGATGATCCTATCTTTGTGTTCTCTTTCTTTTTTTCTGTTCTTAATGATCCCTTCTCCCCTCTTGTGTCCTGTTCAGAGGATTGATACCTGTACTTTAGTACCTTCCACGATTGCGTGGGAGGTCATGATTCCACTGAGAGTTGTGTACAAATGCTAGCATCGTTCACAATCAATCATGAGAAATAATCTTCCATCATCTTAAGAACATCAAGCAATGCTCATCGGTGGCCATCATGGCGCCATCGCGGAGCGGAAACGCCCCAGCGGGGAATATTGCCCGGGTGAGATTCCCTTATCTCCGCCGCAGATTTTCTTTCCCCTCCTTTTGCTCTTTTATTATTTCCCCTCGCCATCCTCTCTTTCCCTCTTCCTTTCTCTTCCTTTCCTCACCCTCTTTTTCTCATTCCTTCTTGTAAATACTTTCTCTCCTACTTTCGACCCCATCTACACAGCAAAAACATAAATAAAGACCAACAATGCCCCGTCCCTCCACCCCCCTCTCAGCGGCCCTCCCGCCACTGATAATGGGCACCGCAACCTTCAACAACCAATACAACCACGACCCCTTCGCCCTCCCCACCACTGAACTGGTCCAGCGCGCCTTCACCTCCGGCATCCGCGCCTTCGACACATCCCCCTACTACGGTCCCGCCGAAGAACTCCTCGGCCGCGCCCTCGCCACCGACTACGTCCGCACCCATCACCCCCGCTCATCCTACCACATCCTCACCAAAGTCGGCCGCATCGCCTCCTCCTCCTTCGATTACTCCCCTACCTGGGTGCGCCAAAGCGTCCGTCGCAGTCTCCAGCGCCTACACACCGACTACCTAGACGTCGTCTACTGCCACGACGTCGAGTTCGTCTCCCGCCAGGAAGCCCTAGCAGCTATTCGGGAACTGCGTCGCATTCGCGATACCGAGGGCACCATCAAATATGTCGGCATCTCGGGGTTCCCCATTGACGTGTTGGCTGAAATAGCGGAGCTGGTTCTCCGCGAGACCGGCGAGCCGTTGGATATTGTGCAGTCATATGCGAATTACACGCTGCAGAATACGAGACTCTTGTCGCGCGGACTGCCGAGGTTTGTGGGCGCGGGTGTGGACGTTGTTACGAATGCGTCGCCGCTGGGGATGGGTCTGTTGCGGAGACAGGGCGTGCCGATTGGCAGTATGGGTGATTTCCACCCCGCACCAGATGGATTGCGCAACAAGATCCGGGAGGTTTCGGATTGGGTCGATGGCCAGGGCGAGAGGTTGGAGGTTGTGGCTATCCGGTTTTCGTTGGAGAGCTGGTTGCGCGAAGGAAAGCAGGTTGGAGCGCTGGGTGCCCCGCTGGCTAAGGCCGGAGATGCTGATCCGGGATTCATTTCCGTGGCTAGTATGGGCACTGGGGAGAGACTGGGAGTTAGTGTGATGGGAGTGAGCAACTTCGGAGAGCTGGATGAGACATTGCGTGTCTGGCATAGCATCGTGGATGGATTGGAGAACAAGGACGATGACGAGGACGTTGAACCGAAGTCCTCAGAACTGCAACCCCCGTCCGCTGTGCCTTCTGCCGCACAGGCGCCTGCTATCCTAACCCCTTCGGAGGGGATCATTACCGACCGTGCTTGGTCGAAAGACAGACGTGGTCGCATTTCGTCTCTGGCTCAGCATATCCGGACGATTCTGGGCCCAGAGTGGGCAGATTATGCCTGGGACAGCCCGTCTCCGGATTTCGTCAATTCGTTGTCTGCTGAGCATCTAGCTGCAAGAGACAAGGATGCTGCTGCTGCTGGCGCTAATGATGAGTCCATGGTGACGCCGCCTTTGGAGGCAGTTGATGCGGATGAGAAGATACCCACTGCTGCAGCGCCTGATGTTGCGCTGTGATGAAGATAGTTTATCCCTTATACCTTATACATTCCAGGCCTGATTGATGATGACTTATGCATATGCATTTTCAAGACATGACTTCTTCAGTTGTTTGCTTTAATACTTCCATCTATTTGCTCACTGCATAATTATGCCCGTCATTGAATATCGAGACCGCATATGACTCGCAATATTATCTGTACAAAATTATTATTCACGATCCTGACACGCCTCCAGCACACATGCATAGAATAGACTACCTACCTACCTATCCAGCAATCAAACTCCAAATCCATAAACCATCCACCTCCCAAACCTCGCTCTTCCTCTCCAAGCGACCGCATATAGCGCCCCCTTGATGAGAAGGATACGGGGAAAAAGGGAGTGAAGTAAAGTAAAGGTATTTGTGCAAATCCACAAGAAGAACCGCGAGGGTCTCCGTGTGAACGTACGATACCAATTCGATTTTTCATGCTTCTAAATTTCAATCAATAGTTGCAAGTTTTGCTGCTGCTGCTGCTGCTGCTGCTGGCGTGGCCAGGTAGGTCATTGACGGGAAATCTGTCTCTGTTTGACTGACTGATCGATGGCAGGCCGGTTGTTTGTGGACTCACATCTGGCCTGAGATCATCACACAGATCTTTTTAACCTATAAAGAGGTGTGTGTGTTAGCGAAAGACGTGGCGTGGCTGTTGGCCAGTGGGGTTATGATATGATAGGTAATGTGAATACCAACCAGATTTGACAAATTAATTGAGTATCCAAGCACAGCTTCTATTGAGCTTGTTAGTTAGACGTCTTCAGAATAGTCCATATCGCGCTCATAGCCCACAGCACAGTGTCATCCACATTTAGCATTGCTCCGATATCCCCGAATGAACAGCAAAAGAAAACCACCCCAGTGTAAACCATGCTCCCAGATATCTTTTTTGTAGCCAAGGAAAAAAGAAGGGTATCAGACGCTCAAAGGCGGACAAGAAATCAGAAAGTGAGAGAAAGAGAAACTATCCCAGGGTATAATACAGAAAATGTGTGCCCACTGGTAACCCAAGACGAAAGAAAACTGTACAAGTCTTAAGTCGACTTCTTTGAAGGAAGCCCCTAGTTCTGGCTGGGAGATATTACATCCCCTTCTCTCGCATCAAAAGGTCTCTGTCCATATCTGATTGCGACTTGTAGCCGCCCAGACTGATGGCCTGCTCATTGCTGATCGAGTAGGGAATGGACGGTATGTCAGGACGCAAGCGCTTGAGACGAGCCGAACGTTCCCGCGCAGCTTGTTGCTTCTTTTGCAGCTTGGTCATTTTATCCTTCTGCGATTTTGGCGCAGCAGGAGGGGGGTTGGGAGGGAGAGGTGGAGCAGCATCAGCCGGAGGAGAGTCAGGAGGAGGGGGCGGAGGAGTGGAATCCCGACGGTACCGCGCAAATCGTTCGTCGGTGTCGAAGACCTGCCTGAGCTGCCACCGCTGCTCAGTGTACTCCTCATAGTTGGCGGCAATAATGGCTTCAAGGATGCTGGCCTGCGTCTGACCCGCTGTGGCTGTGGAGATCATGCGCTCCTTGAGGCGTTGATAGGCTTCTGAAAACGCTCTGAAAATCAATGCAATTTCCCGTGTTCCGCCAGAGACATCGTTGTCGGCATTGTTAGGATCCTCAATTGACAGGCGGGGACTGTTATTGAAAGAAAGCTTATAGACCCTCTGCACAGGAATTCATTAGTCGGTGTACACACAAACCATCATTGGGAGAGCTTACCTTATTGAAGTAGCCCGGTGGATTAAAGCGAATTCCAACGGAATCATAGTCAAAACCGTTACCGTAAAACTCGAAGAAATCCATCAGAACGCTGCCCAGGTTCGGCGTCCCATGTCCATGCGGTAGGTGCTGCAAGAGACTGGTGACAAGACAAGTGATGGAAAACCCTCCCAAGCCTCCAGTTGGGACTTCATTGAGGCCGCGAAGGAGCAAGAATTGCTTGATGACGGACACGATAACAGGCATCGCGGGATACTCAGCCTTCCACTGCTGGAACGTCTCGTTGGCCACTAACCCGCTGTCGTTGTCGAACGACAAGTCCACCCTCAGGCCAGTCAACTTGTCCACGAACTTCAGAATGGGTACTCGGGCATGTGCGATCGTCTCGATCGAGTTGGGCACCGCAATGTTCAGATTCTTCAGGAATGCAGAGAATGCATAGATTTGGCCTTTCCGTTCACCAAAGGTCTTAATACCGTTGCGCATGAAGTTCGTGGAGAGTAGTACAAGGTCGATATCGGCAGTGGGCAGGTATAGACCAGACGCAAAAGAGCCAAAAGGCCGAAGCTGCACCCCATAGTACCTGCTCTGGAACGCAGTCTGTAGCCTCGCCACCAAGTCCTCTCGCACGATTTGTTCATAGCGCACCGGTTTGACCCAGTGATAAAAGCTTAGAATCTCGTTGTGCAGCCTGCTTTTAGTCAGAATGATTGCTCCTTCCTTCACCATAGATTAACACGCACCTTGCGCCCACATGTAGACTGGGAGCCATGCTACTCGCCCACGGTGTTGCATTTTCCGATGAGCGGGCTCTCCACTCGTCAATGATCGAGCCATCATCATAGTATTTGCTCAACGGCTTCCCAGTCTTCTTAGAGACACCCTTGATCTCATCATCGTATGTCCTCTTTCTGTTTCCAAACGCCGAGTCCTTGCCCTCCAGCTGGCGCCTTGGTCCGGTTGGTGCACCTTCGGGCGCGTTTCCGCCGCCTTCATCTTCATCAACCAAGCCACTCAGCGAGATAAAATCTTCGTTGGTCTTCACCGCATCTTCCTGTGTGGATTGTGCCGCCGCGGTTGCAGCAATCCGGGCCTTGCGAATCAACTTGACAACGTCCACTCGCTTACCCTGAGTCTCATCCGGAGGAGGCAAGACCGTATAGGGATCTGGGTTGGACCATTTGGGAGCGGGTGGTGGTGCTGGAGCAGCCGTCGCGGTGCCGGTATTGTTGGGATCGACCGCACGCTTTTTGCGCGGGTGGGCTGCTTCATCCTCATCCTCTGAAGAGACGTCCATATCGGCTTCCTCGCTATCGCTAAGGTTCGCCACAGGCGCGAACTTCAGAGCCGGTTTCGAGTCCGCAGCGCCGGAGGGCAGTAGCTGTTCTGGGGTCGTCTCTCGCTTAGATCTCAAAAGCGGCCGTTCGGAGGTTCCAGGGCGCGCATAACGGAAAGTGAACTCATGTCGGGGTTGGTGTCCTGACCGTCGGTCATTTCCGCGGAACTCGAAAGCCGGCGGCATGACGGGAGATGGGAAGGAACGAGAATCAAAAAGTTAATGTCAAAAATTGGGAGAATGACGTGCAGCGACAACACAGGCTGAGATGCAATCAACCCACAACGACGCGCCTGGCGGATCTTTTTTTCAACGGCGGCGGCGGAATGAACGTCTTGGGCTGCGTTGGGAAGGCGGTGAGGATAGCCCTCCATCCCACTTTTTGCTTATCGCCGCCGGCCCATTAACTATAGTTACTACAAGTGATTTATCTAGATAAACCTGCTGTTTACGTACGGAATGACAAGCATAATTTAAACGGCTCTGCATTCAAGCTCTGTCCCCAAATTCCTTCAGTCCATTCTGCAGGTGTTTGATCAAGGCCTTATCTGCTGCCATCTCCGCAAAACTTACTCTCTGTGTGGCCCATTTCAACCACCCACTGGCCCTAGAACCCTCTTCTGCTCGAAGTAGGCCAACACTCACATCTATCAACAATGGTCTTTCGTCGTCATGCCAGAAGATGGATGCGCCGCAGCGGCCGCAGAACTCGCGGTAGACACCTGGGGAACTCTTGTACTGTCGCATCGTGCCGGCGCCAAATGCCAGCGGCACCTTATCCTTATTGTAAATATTCGATAGAGGAATAAACGCCCATGGCTGAATAGGGAAACCGCTGGCTAGGCGACACGATGGACAGGCGCAGGTGCCCGCCAGATACTTAGTATTGTCATCCTGCAGCCACCACTTCACGTCCTGGGGATTGCTTGAGGACTGTGAATGATACGGCGCAAGCAGATCAGACCACGGGGAAGTCGGCTTGGTGGATGAAGAATCGGGCCGCGTGATATAGAATTCAACACCCCCGCAATGACAACGGGCAAGTAGCTCGTCCGGATACCGGGACGAGGGCTCGAGTCCGGCCTCGGACTGGCTTGCTTGGTTGCTGGCAACCGTGCGTAGCCAACATGCTGGAGCCGGTTCTTCTGGCTGTCCAGAGAGAAAGGGTGTCAGGCCACCATCACGCGTCTCGGCAGCCCGCCAATGCCGTATAGATTTGGTTGGGGGTAGTCTCCCCGCCAGCAGTCCGGCTGCAACAAAGAATTGCCCTGTGTGTTTCGAATGGGAAAAGACATGAGCGCCACAGGTCTTACAGAAATAGCGGCTTATGCAATCAGCTTCCTGGTACTCCTGGAGGCTGTCAAGGCTCTCTGGCTTCGCCTGCAGGAGGTAGTATGTCGAGCACAGCATTCCGGTGACCGTGCGACAGGCGGTGCAATGACAGAAATTGAGTGCCGAATGGTCGGTGGATTGCTTCAGCTCGATTTCCTGTGCCACACCTCCGCACAGGCAAGAAATGGGTGTCACTTTGTCTTCCTGCATGTTTGAGGGCTGGCCAATAGCGATGGAAGTAAGTGGGTTTATTTCACAGTAGAGTAGTAGTACTGTTAATCCATCTCAGCTGCAGGCTCATTTACTATTTGGGTCAGGATCATGTTAGCTGGGAGAGAAAACAAGAGTAAAAGACAATGATGTAGTTAGTAATGCATGCATGCGTCTGCCCTGCTGCATCATCCTCTTGGGCAAGCATAGAAAAGAGCTTACGACCAACCTGCAGCAACAGGAAGATTGAATACTAGTAGTATCCAGTCAGGGAATTGAATGGCGGATGGTGACTGGAGACGAGGTGCAGAAATGTGCTCAAGTTGAGACCCGCTAAGACCCTCGCAACTTAACTATAAATACCCCGCTCTCTCTTTTCTTCCCGTCTTCCCAAATCACTGCCACTCTGACCACTTTTCTTTCCAATCTCCAAGGAAAAGAAGACTTTTTGTCCTTTTGACTCCAAATCTAAAAGACTTTTCCCTCGTCTTTAAAACCAGTCATCATGGGTAGGTGGTTTGCTTAGCCCTCATTTAAGTACCCTTGTTTTGTTTGTTTATTAGTGCGGGGTACGGATAAATGGGACTTGAATCTGTTTGATGTTTGCTTTTACGCATCACTATCCTTGTCCTGGCGAATACTCGTGCTTGAAATGACTCTTCTAATATTCTGCTATTACCTGGGTATGGTATACAAGGTTGCTAACCTCAATGACCGACAGGTAACGACCACGGTTGCAGCTGCGGCGCCTCTTGCCAGTGCCCCGCCGGCCAGTGCCAGTGCCCCGTACGTTTCCACATTCTAACTTACTACTACTTGTTGACAACCATACTGATATATCTATTCCTTATCATACAGAAATAAACATCTCGCTCTGTAAGGGCTATACGAATAGAATCGGAGGACGACCTGCTTGTACCTATCTGAGTCTAGATCTCATGGAGTAGTAACAGAAGATGCTACGCTGATTGTCCTATGTCTTGTTCCACCATCTTAATATGTCATGTCTAGATAACAAATAAACGTAGATACTACACAGTAAGAGACATGTGATAAAATACGAAAATGCTAGTGGTCATAGCATCATGCATGTAGTATGTCCTGCTGACCCCTCTTCATGGCTCGGTTTCTTGAACTCTATCGTACATGGTATATTAGACATGTTATAGTCTTCAAGCTAGTTTAAAGCAGTTACCAGTAGAAGAATAAGTGATCACTTGGTAGCTATACATACACAATCAAGAAACAAATATAATAGCAACAATTGCAAATATCCCGACCTGGTAGAGATCAACCTACAAAATCAGTTGGCATAATTAAGAACCCTCTTGTACCCCAATCCCCGACTACTAATAAAATCTACACCAATACCAACAATCCCAAAGAAAGCAATATCTCAATCAATAAGTCAAGTAAACCATTGAAATAATATAATCCAAAAAATATATAGGTCTGAACACTCAAAACATCACAATATAAGTAAAATTCATAACCTCATCACCCATACCACTATGTAACCAGAACCAATCTCCCCTACACCGATGGCCCTTATCCCCCCACTCCCCTAATGATTCAACAGTCGCATCGAAGTCGAAGAAGCCATAATAATCATGATAATAGCGAGCAAGACACCTGCACTCGACATCTGTTTTTTTCTCTGTATTATTTCAACGATGGCAAACTATGCGAGGCGTGGCGAGTCGAAGCGAAGCGAATATAGAAAAGAACGAGACGTTGTTGTCATAGTATAAATGTATTGGGGTTGGTTTGTTTAGTGCTATAGTAGGGGACTATTGTTAGATCTCTTTCCACATCCATACTGTCCTCTCATGGCTAAGATGGAATATAGTATTCGAGGATGAGTACACACCTTGCAGTTAGCGCAAGAGCAGGAGTTGCAGCTGCCAGAGCAGCACTTGCACTCGCAGGGGGCCATGGTGATAGGTAGGGTAGTAGTATGTATATATACTATGAAAGTATTTGAGAAGAACTAAGTGAAGTATACTTCGTAATGAACTGACAGCAGTGGATGAGCGATAATAAAAAGAGAGCGAGGATGTGGGATAAAGGAGGGTCTTTATATGCTTTTCTTGAAGAGCAACAAATGCTATGCTGTACGACTGTTTGCTTTGCTTTGCTTTACTTTTTGCCCCTCCTCAACCCATCCTATCCATCCATCCCTGGAATAAGAATCTGCCAGGTGACGGATGGGGATAATCGGTTTTGAGTTGTAGTGGATACACGATGGGTACGTACTACTACTTGTTGTGATCCACAGTTGTAGTAGTGTACTCCATATATTTCAACTGCAGGTGGAGGTGGATTAGTGCTATAGATGACTGGGTCCAAGTTTACTTTTGCTTGCTGCAGCGAGGCGTGGGTGAGCATGGTTTGGTAGGAGTCACTTGTACTAGGGACTTTGGATTGTATTTTCTTGTTTCTATTTTACTTGTTTGTACTTGTACTCGTTACTATCACTACTAGTAGTGTGTTGTGTGCATGGATGATATCCATACCACCCATTCCTCTATGAATAGATAAATGCCCTATAAAGAAAAGGTGAGTAGATGAAACAGGCCACTGCGTTAATTTACCAGTAACAAGCATGGGACATCCTGGTCACTACTATCCCCGCTTGCTCGCCGGTTTATTTTCTTCTGTCTTGATTCCGAAAGTGCCCTGGCTGGAAACCTAGTCCTGAGCATGTAGACCGATGATGTTTGGTCTACTATGGCCAAGGTGGGGGCAAGTTGGGAAGGGAAGCAGATCAACGACCAATCGGTCAATAATATGGTGTGGTCCTGCAACTAAGATGCTGGGAAGCTATCATGCCACGTTGAATCAGGAGGAGAAGTAGGAGGGTGTGGTGGAGGTGGAGTCAAAAAAGGCAAAGCAAAGTGAGGCAGCAAGTCGGAGATGTAGGAGGGGTTTGCTTTGCTTTACTTTGCTTTGATGGGTGGGGGACCCGTATCGGTGAGATCATATTCCACTTCCTCTCTGACACATTTTCTACATATCTATTCTAATTGTTTGTTTGTGATAACCATCACTGCATGTAGAGGATGTAGCCAGAACTGGGACATGTCTTATGTACAACTAGTATCTATGCTGGTAGTGATAATGGTTAATGGCAACCCCTCCATCCACAGACTCCACCACTGTACATGCCCTGCTGCTTCCAGGACGATCATGGTATGATTATACTGATTATACCTCGTATCTAAACTTCCCTACTAACTTCATTCAAAGTGATGTCTTGCTCCATTTACCTCTTTTAGCGATGGAGAATGAGTCTTTTTTTCTCCCCCCACCAGGTGTTTCAAAACCCTCGATCGTGGCAGGCCCCGGAAAAAGTGGAACCCTGAATTCCCAGCTTGCCTGAGAAGGCAAACTTAAGTAGATACGTAGTAGTAGTATCCCCAGCCGCGAAAGGCGCGCTAATCAGAGAAAAGGTAGAATAAAGTAAGAGAAAAGTGAAAAGAAGGTTCGTTCGCAGTCACCACCAACTAATCAGCAGCCCCACGGGCGGGGTATACTTCGATACTATGGGTCGAGAGAAATACTAGAGAAGCAACACCCAAACAACCAAGCAGCATCGTTACGATTATTCCACCTGCTTATCATTGCCTGGTTGGTATGGGGTTTGTCGATAGACGAGGCGAGCCGACAAAGTGAGTTGCTTGCAGCATCGTCTGACCGGTGTTGAGGGTTGTGGGGTTGCTACACCAAGTTTTTACTGCGTCTACTGTATTGTTGGGATTGCAGGATGGGAAAATCTCATCAGGTCAGACGGACCTATCTGATCCTGTCTGCTGCGTCAAAAGGACACTACTCCCTGGTCGGCTACACCAGGGATTGGGAGCCCGGGATACTGATAACCTCCAGAAGATACTCCGATGCCATCCGCTAATCAGCGGTTCTGCTAATTAGCAGCTGCCTAATCAATGCTAGGCCACTAGGTCAGTAGCTTCATGTATAGTGTCAGTACAGCAGATGCTGCGTATGCAATTCGAATAAGCAAAACCTATAAAATTGTAGCGCTCTAATATAACCCTGAACATGGTTCCATCGCCGCTCACAGCTCATCCTTGCGGTTCGGGGCGGCTGCGCCCTCATCGCCTCCGGGACACACAGCCGGCGACGTGACATGCATCGAGTACACGCACTTCTCATCTTCCGCCACCTTCAGGATCGCGTCCTCTTCGCCGCATGTCAAGATGACCGTCGTCGAGCGGGCTGGTCCATTCCAGCAGCCTTGTCCGTTGGTGTACTGAAGTGTGACCCTGTCTTCAGGGACAATCTCGCCCGCCTCGTTGAGCACATCGACACTGATGGATCCAATGCCGGTGTACTTGCCCATGCGTGTGGATCCGCCGCCCTTCTTCGGGATCTGCTTCGTCTGGTCCAGGAAGCAGTGCTCATACGTGTACTCACCCGAGTCCTTGGAGATGCAGACACCCTTGAGAGCACGGAAGATGGACCCGACGCCATAGTCCGTCTCAAGATCGGACCTGTGATCCTTCAGCTGTTTCTGCTTGTTCTCAAGCTCCTTCTCCGCTGACTTCACGGCTTCGCGTGCTTCCGACACAACCTTGGACTCAGACGTAGACGTCTCGGCCGCCTTGGGTAGGATTCCGTTATCTTCCAAGAGGCCTCTGACGAAGAGCACCTTGCCTTCAATGAACTCAACCAGGGAAGGCGGAAGGTAGGCTGCCAGCTGGTAGACTAAATATGATGTTAGCGCGGGAACTCGATGGCCCCTATTAGCATAGATCACATACCAAGACCAGCCTCACACCCATCCTCTTCATTCTCCCACTGCTCCCAGTTGATGCCCGCCTTCTCATTATCGGGCTTAGCAATTTCATCCAAATCACGGTCCTGAGCGTTGTTCACAGCGCCCTCAAGAGTGCCCTTAGCGGCGTAGTCTTCCCAGCTGCGCACAGCGCGCTTAACACCCTCGTCGTTGAAGTTGGGGTTGTATTCCACCTTGAACTTAGACAAGATCTCTTCAAGCTCCTTGACACGGGCACGGGTATCGTCACGCTCCTTGCGAACGTCCACCAGGGCGTTCCGAAGTTCCTCGACCCGGCTCTTAGCCAACCCAGCAAGCACATTGACCTTGCCCGCCGCCTTGCCCTTCACAACCTTGCTCGCTTCCTGCTTCTCCACCTCCTCCAGCTCCGCCTGAAGATCATTGACCTTCAGCTCCTGGGCCTGAATCTCCACTTCCAGACGCTTGATACTGTCCTCGACCTCCTTCTGCTGTCTACCAGCCTCCACGAGCAGATCCTTCTTCTTTCTCAAAGCCGCAGTCATAGACTTCTGTCTCTTCTCCTCCTTCTTCCGCCATTCCTTACCGATCTCCTTGCACTTGTCTTCACACTTGGTGCCGCCAACGCGGGCCCACTCGTCACTGCCGTCGCAACAGAGCTCGTAGTCGCAGATGCCGTCATTGACCCGCTGGAAAGGGACGTAGCCGGGCTTGTGGCCCTTGTTCTTGCAGTAGAATCCCGGCAGGGCGGATGCCAGCTCGAGATCGTCGCTGCCGGGGCGCTCACCCGGCGTTAGGGCGGAGTTGCGGGACAGGAACGCGCAGGCAGAGGTGCCAGGCTCATCACTGCCATCCGGGCAGTCACAGTAATCATCGTTCACGGCGGAGAAGGGAATTTGGATGGCCGGGTGGGAAATGCACGTGAAGGTGGTGGTGTCTTTGTAGAACTTGGCGACTGTCAAAGACGAAACCAATTAGCACGAGCAATGCAACAGATCATGATTGAATGACGAGGATGCAGCCTGAGGTAAAATGGGTGTGCGTGGCACGACCTCAGCCTAGATATATAGATGGCACTTACATTCGGGACTAACACCCCGGGGACGAGAGGAGGCATCACCCGCCGCAGCCACGACGGTCGAGCAAGCAGCAATGCTCACCAAGAAGAGCGATCCCTGAGGAAGTATCATGGTGGCAGTGGCAGCATTGAGCTCCTCACCAATGCTGTGTAGGGGCACTAGAGGACAAACTAGCGAGAACAAGAAAAAAAGCAATCAATCAATAAATCAAATCAATCCATCACCAGGAATGCGGAGAGAGCTTCTGGCCAGCTGGTGATAATCTCCCGCCCATTCTGGGGCTCGCTGACTCAGCTCCTTATCGGCCTGCCGCTGTTTCTGTAAATGAGTGGCGAGCCCGCAACAAGTCGCATTCATTTCTCATTCACAACTACTTACCATAGCACTTCGCAGCGACAACATGGGTAATGATGGTGGCAGGTATGCTCAAAAAACACTCTTACACACCCTCCCAGTCTACCAAAGAGCTCAAAACTAACCACCCACACCATCAGTATCCCAACCCGTCGCGAGCTCGTCCGCGAAGCGGCCCGCAACCCCAGCACAGCGCAAGTAAAAGAAGCGCAGCGCGAACAACAAGAACACTCCTGGACGACGTGTCCGATATCGCACAACCAATTAATGCGACCCATTGTCTCCGACTGCGTCGGGAACCTCTACAATAAAGACGCCATTCTCAGATTCCTTCTCCCCGGCGACGAAACCGACGGCATCAGCTCGAAGGCCGATTGCGAAGAGATCCTCTGCAGACGGGTAAAGGGACTCCGGGATGTCGTGGAGCTGAAGTTCGAAGTCGACACAGAGCGCGAAGCCCATCCCGCCTCTGGAAAGCAGGACAGGCGTGAGGGGTGGATCTGTCCCGTCACGGCGAAGCAGTTGGGTCCGAATGTCAAGTCGGTTTATTTGGTGCCGTGCGGTCATGTTTTCTCGGAGGAGGCGATTCGCCAACTCAAGGGGGATAAGTGTCTGCAGGTATGTTATCTCATCCTATACTTTGCTTTTTGGTGTTGGTATTAATGACCTCCAGTGCGACGAGCCATACACCGCCGACAATGTGATCCCCATCCTCCCGACCAAGGAGACCGATAAGCAGCAGCTCATTGAGCGTGGACACAAGCTCGCCGAGCAAGGTCTCACGCACTCGCTGAAGAAAGCCCCCGGCTCAAAGAAGCGCAAGAAGAACGCCGCGAATGGTGATGCGACGGATGCGGGCAAGGAATCAAAGCCCGCAGAGAAATCTTCAAGTGCCACTGCCAGTCGGAGCAACACATCTACACCCACGCCAGGCGGCTCGAGTGGTATCAAAAATGCCGCTACTGCGTTGTTGACACAGCGGGTGCTGGAAGAGGAAAACGAGAAGAAAAAGCGGCGGAAGATGTTGGGGACTAGTGACAACATCAGCAGTCTTTTCACGAAGGAGTCTAAGGACGCCCATGCCAAGAATACGGACTTTATGACGAGGGGATTTAGTCTTCCTGCGGCAGCTAGGAAGTAATTGTTGGAGGTGGTTGTGCTCTTGCATTTTCTATACAAATATCTGGGTGTTATTTCATCGGGCGTATGGGGGTTCAGGTCCGGCTACGGAACCGGTCTTTTCTATTTCACTATATTATATTACGCTTGAGATACACTAAAATGCTAGCCATTTATGATAGATCTCGCTGCGATCTGTATTAAAGCCAATGAACAAAAAAAGACGTCAATTCCTATTGTACAGCAAAATTTCGTACTAGATATAACATGCTACAAGAACTAGAGATAGATAATCTTTGAGCCAGCCAGCCAACCAAACAAACCTGCAAGATATGTATGCCATGCAATCAGTCTATGCAAGGAGTCCTCTGGAACGAAGCTCGGCTTCAATGATCTTCCTCCGGCCCATCTCGTCATCGCGGTGCAAACGGGTCTGTCTCTTCGAGAAGACCTTGATGTTGGGCAGGGACTGGAGCCGGTCATTGTGCTCCAGAATTTCAGCGAGCTTCTTAGGCTTGGGGTTCAATTGACCCTGGACGTAGTCGATGGCCTGTTTGACGGTGGTGATCTGGTGGACGATGTTGTCGGGGAAGAAGTGGCCGCTCAGCTGGGAGAATCTCTTGAGGAACTATTCAAAAAAGGAATGTCAGCGACTGTCTGCACAGCAAATAAAATAGTAGAGGGAAAACTAACAGCAAACTTCGTCTCCTGATCCTCCAAAGACAAAGTCAGGAATCCCTTATCACGAGCATCCTGGTATCCGAAGAAAGGAACCTTAGAGGCCTCCTCTTCCTCACCCTCCCAAGCGGCCTCCTCGAACTCCTCGACCTCGGCGGTCTCTTCAGCAGCCTGCTGCTGCTCCACAGCCTCGGGCTGACTACCACCGATCTGCTCGAAGATGTAAACGAGGGCCTCCTTAGCCTGCTTGTTGTGGTAGTCCAGCGCGCTGCCCCAGCTGCCAGCCTCATTAGGCACGATCTTAGTCTTCCAGATCATCTTAAAAACGGCCTTGTCATGTTCGGTGACGTTGCAGACGCTCGTCAACGGCTTGTTCAGCGCATGCATCAGACAGATTTCAACAGCGGCCTGATGCGCAGCAAGAGACAGGGGACCCTGTTTGCGGAGTTTCTTCTTGAGACCGAACCTATCCATCAAACAAATAAACCAATTAGCCAAAAACAACCCCCAAACCCGCGTAATCCAAAACCATGCGGAAGAAGAACAACAACTTACGTCCCAACCCGATCAGCCTCAGCCCGAGGAACATTCTTCCAACCTCCCAAATGACCCACACGCTCCAACCCCTCCCACGTCGTCGCAGGCTCATAGTCAACCCCAGGCTCCAACTGATCAATAGCCTCAGCCTCAGGTGCCGCTTCCGCCGCATTCACCACCTCCGTCTCGCCCTCCGGCTGGGCCTTCGCCTTCCCGAACCTCTTCTCAAGCAAACTCTCTCCATATGGATCCTTCAATCCCGGCGGGTTATCCGTACCCCAGAGTCTGCGTCTCACTCGCTCACTCAGCGGTGTGTTGGAAGCATGGCGAAGGAATTGCCGGGCGACAATTGGCCGCGGCCGCGCCTCGTTTCTGCATACTGAGCAAACGTACAGGGTCCGCGAGGCGCCCTGGACGTCGAGGCTCAGCAATCGCACGGACGGTCGCATGGTGCTGTGCAATTGGGGTGGGTTGCGGGTTTTGCTGGCGGGTGCCCGGACGGAGGTGATGGGGGTTCGAAAAGTTTCGCGGTGGTGAGGTTCCGGCCGGGGAGGTCACGTGATGGGAGCGTGCTTGGGATGGATGGGGCTTGGCGGTCGGGAGTTATTTGGTAGTATACTTTTACACGGGACTATAGGATTGGATATTTTCAAGTTGTACAGAGTACTGTTGAGGAAGGGGCTTCTCGGGTCTACTTTGTTCCCGCTTCTATATCCCTTGAAATGTCTGTCATCCCTTTGTAGGAGGAGTATCAGTATGTCAATTTGCATCGCTGAATCTATGCTTGTCCCTCAAGTAGTCATTAATGCTAGCAACGGTATGTTTATGCAGATAGTCTGTTGAATATCGTTCTGGAGATATAAGTCTTCATACAGGGTATAAATAGTATTTGTGCGTGTATGTATTTACATGCGTCTCTACGCTGATATCATAATAAATAAAGTCGCTATAACCTGTACAAGAAGGAAACGCCCCAAATTTTGTTTCTGCTTTTTGTTATGCTCATCCTTTACTCCCGGACGAACATACCAGCCATGCCCATACCAGTGCCAATGCACATGCTCACAACGCCGACTTCCTGGCCGGTGCGCTCCATCTCAGGCAGCAGAGTGGCAAGCTGTCTGGCACCGGTGGCACCGAGAGGGTGACCAATAGCAATGGCACCACCCTTGGGGTTGACCTTGGCCTCGTCAATACCCAGCTTGCGGATAGAGTACAGGGCCTGGGAGGCGAAAGCCTCGTTGATTTCCCAGACGTTAACGTCCGAGACGGTCATGTCAAGCTGCTGGAGGAGCTTGGGGATAGCAACCGCGGGACCGACACCCATCTCGTCGGGAGCACAGCCCGCAACGGCAGTACCAACCCAGCGGCCCTGGATCTGAGAGGTCAGGCCGAGCTCGGTGGCGGTCGAACGGCGCATGAGAAGAGCGGCAGCGGCACCGTCGCTGACCTGGGAGCTGTTTCCAGCGGTACTAGCACCGGTGGGAGAGAAAGCGGGCTTCAGGCTAGCCATCTTCTCAACCGAGATGTTGGGGCGGATACCGTCATCCTTGGTGACGGTGATCTCCTTGGGAGGAGCATCGGGGTTCTCGGGGTCATAGGAGAGGGTCTTGACGGGGATGATTTCCTTGTCGAACAGACCGGCGTTCTGGGCGGCAGTAGCCTTCTTGTGGGACTCGGCAGCGAACGCGTCCTGGTCAGCACGGGAGATGCCGTAGCGCGAAGCGACGTTCTCGGAGGTGATACCCATGGGCATGATGCAGTCGCGGGAGTCCTGGGAGTGAGACTCCTTCAGCTCGGGCCAGAGAACGGTGGGGATGGCGCGGGAGCCATAGTTTCTGGTCATGGACTCCATTCCACCACCGACACCAATGTTAATCGCTCCAGAGCGGATTCCGTTTCCAATTGTGGAGATAGCAGCCAGACCGGAGGAGCACTGTCTGTTGATCGTGTGGAAAGGCACGCTGTGGGGGAAGCCGGCGTGGATCTGAGCCATACGGCCAGCCTTCGCACCACCGAGTTCCTGGAGAACGGAACCGATGGCGACATCGTCAATGAGAGCAGGGTCGAGGTTCGGGTTCGCCTCCAAAGTGGCCCGGAGGACGTGAGCGAGCAGCTCTTCGGGATAGGCGTCCTTGAAACCGCCCTTCTTCGCACGAGTAACCGGGGTACGGAGGGAAGAAAGAATGACAATGTCCGAGGGAGACTTCTGGAGGACCTGGCGCAGGCCTCGAGGAATTGGAGAGGCCATGATGACGGATATTTCGACTGCTGAATCAAGCAAGAGACACAGGGAGGAATGGAAGGAGAGGATCTCGACTTTCGCTTCGCCCCGGTTGAAAACCGGGGCCCGGCAACATACTTATATCAAAATATAGCCACCCGAAGGGATTCCGGGGCTCGGGATGGCTCGCGTACGGACTGAGCCAGTTGCACGCTGGCTTCGAACTACCGGCAATGAAGATCGGCTAAGCGCACTGCCGCGGAGGACTCTGGACGAAGGCAAAATTGGGAAATTGTGGAGTCGTCGGCAGTCCCGGTCTGGGGGTTTCCCCGTCTTCTGCTTGAGATTCTGATTGGGGATGTGTGTCCGGAGAACAATCTTACAATGTCAACCTTCGAAGATCACTACATCCTGTCGACCATCAAATAATCTCCAGTGTCCAATATAAGTGTAGCTCTCTCTCTCTCTATCTCTGTCGGATTGATGTCCGACAAAGACATCCGGTGCCAGTCACCTGCTCTTCCGCCATCGGATGCGGACGCTTATGTCAGCCAGATCGGAAGGGCAGCTCGGAAAACACCATCAACTAATGAACTAGTCACTAGTTGACAGCAGGCCCTGATTCATAGCCCGAACTCTATTATTGAGGGAGATATTCGCCGTCAAATGCTCCCCAAGGCTGAGAAAAGACAATAATATGCATTATCGAAGGATAAGCTTTGATTCTTCCGATACATTCGAACCAGTCCTCCGTCCCAACTGGTCGCATCTACAATGCAAGTCATGTTAATAAAGCCCCACAATCCCGAAAACCGTTGGTATCATAGTAAAAACAGCACAGCCGCCTTTCCCTGTGCATTCCTTCCATAGCGCCTGGTATCATGAACTCGTCAAGTGATAAGAATCAAGCAGAACAAATAAAGAAAACAGCAAAGGAACAGAAAGGGATAAGTGTGTCAGTGACGGATGATGTGACTGTAATGACCTGGGACCCTGCGCCGACATTTGTCGCAATCCGCTCGGTAGCCCATGGAAATCGCTGCCTTCTTCTTCGAGGAAGAGGGAATATGTTGCTCCCGTTTCAAGCTGCCCATCGAACCCGCCGGCTGTAACACATCTGGCGTAGTTTCTGAATACCATGGTGGCGGAGACGCTGGCTGGGACATGTATGTCATATCAGCGTCGCTCACAGAGTCTTTGCTGCTGATCGCCATGGCGTCGCCATTGTCACTGACCGGACTGGGGAGGCGTTGGCCGCACCACCAGACCCTGTCATGACTCGCGTACGGACCTCTAGAGACGCCCTGCGACGTATATGATGTAGAGTTTTGCACCATGTCTCTTACGACGGGACTTCTTGGGGCAGGTGTGTTCCCTTCCGTAGAGTGTGTAGTCGGCTCTTCGCTTATAACCAACGACTGGTCAACAAGACTATGTGGGATCGGCGACGGCTGGAGACTGTAATTGCTATATCCAGCGACAGATCCCGGGTTGGAATGTTCAACATTATTGGTCGAACATTGGGCGTCTTTTCCGTTATCAATATCCATGCTTGCACTCATTATAGGAATACACCCTTGTTCTGATGGTAATGGCTGATCCCGAGGTTGTGTCGAACCATGATGGGCAAATTTGTCAGCACCATTATCCTCCTTGTCATCGTCTGAGGATTCCACTGGGGTCAGAGTCGAGAAACCGAAGCCAGATGCAAGCCGGTTGCTTTGTGGGAGGGAAGAAAACTGGAGGGCACTTGGGGACGCGCGGAGAGGAAGAGACCTGTGTTTCTGTTGACTACCATTAGTTGCGGGACGAGAATAGCAGGGGTCCTTCAGTCTCAAATTCACGGACCTTTGTCTCGCGGAACACATTTCCATCGAAGTCCTCTTGTTCCTGGTCTCTCTGGCGCTTGGTGGAAAATGCGTACATGGCGCTTTAGGCGCCAGGCCGTACAAAGAGGGCAGTGGAGACCAAAATCTGGAGTTGGTTAAACAGAGTATTGCGGTGAGTGTGATTCGAGCCAGGGTCAAGGTCACATTGAGTCTGATGAATCTACTCCGTAGGAATGTGGAAAGCAACACGCGTATGAGAATAGGGGCTCCAATGAGGAAGCAAGTAATATAGAAAAGGAGGCTAGTAATTAATAAGATGACAGGCCATGGCTATGCAGCACGCTGAATAACTGGTCCAAAGCATGCATGGAGTCACACTAGTAAGTAGTTGAAGAATCAAAGAAACCGGAGCTGGAACGTGGATGGATCATCGCAGCAAAGACCGGGACTTATCGCTCAATGTCCAGCCGGGGTTTAGCGCCGTACGGTTGGTACCGTCACATGTTACGGATTCAGTCCGATTACTACTGATCAATACCGCTGCGGATGTATCAGGTACCTTGAGAGTAAATTCTTTCTAGTTACAACTTTCTCTCGTCGGTGATGGGGAAGACAATTACTCGTAGAGTACCAAGTATGTATTTGTTGACATTTTCACATATGTATTATCCTATTGCAAATAGTAAATACACCAGTCCAATAGCTTTTTCAGAAGCCTTCTTGTGCAATTATTGGCTAATAAAGCAAGACGATTTTAAACTCCGTAGGCTTAGTAGTAGTCCGTCTAGAACCTACCCATGCATCTGATGCTGTCTGCGACCAACAACACTCGCCAGCTTACGCTCGGACAAACAATGGTGTTTTACTTTGCGAACAGATGTATATACACCGAAGGCACCTGTTTTTCCAGCCATCGGACAGCCATCAGATTGAAAATTCATACTTTGTACAAAGTACAAAGTCCCAGCCATGTGCATGACGTCACGGAAATCTAGGCTTCAACCTTCGACCTTCAGAATAATCCTCCATGTGGACTCAGTCTCTCTCGTCTTGGTAGCTCAGTTCCTAATATATGCAATCAAATTCGTGCCATTCAAATGTCACCTGCAAAAAGTGGGTTCGCCCTCGTCACTCCGGCTTCGAAAGGACTAGGATTCGCCTTTGCGCGACAGCTGCTGTCCAACACGGACCTCCCCGTTATTGCGACTGCGCGGAGAGACACCGGACAACTCCGTAAAATCTTACTGGAGCAAGTCAATGATGAGACTGGAAAGGCGGAAGAGAGGCTAAGAGTCTTTGAAGTTGACGTGACTGGTACTGAGTACATCATCCCCTCATGCGTTCTGGTCCTGAACAATGTCTTAGATGAGGCAACCATACACGCCATGGCTGCACAGATACGAGAAGAATTTCCACAGACTCCCCTGCGTATTGCAATCACCGTACCTGGCGTTCTGCATGTGGAGAAGTCGCCGACGCAGATTGATGCTGCCAATGCTCTGCACAGCTTCCAAGTCAATGCTCTTGGTCCTATGCTTCTGATGAAGCACTTGGCACCCTTCTTGCCAACGAAGTCGTCTGCAACCTTTGCGGACGAATCTTTGTTGGCACATGTACAGCGGCCGTGGAAACTTCCATCGCATGCGATCTACGCGATGATGGCCGCACGAGTTGGGTCCATATCGGATAATGCAACAGGGGGCTGGTATTCATACCGTGCTAGCAAAGCCTCCGTCTTTCAGCTGACCAAGACTTTCGATCTGTATTTGCGGTCACAGAGCAGAGATCGAGCTTTTGCGGTGGCGTTGCATCCCGGGACAGTCCAGACTGATTTCACGAAAGATTACTGGGACGGCAGGCATATGTTGCAGCCAGAAGAATCTGCGGTGAAGCTATTACAGCATCTATGTGGTATGCAGACCGGTGACTCCGATGGGCGGGGCCGCTGTTGGGATTGGAAGGGAGAGGAGGTTTTGCCTTGAAAGATGTGAATGATAAAATAGAAAATGCATGCCTTGGGTCTTTGTGCGCCATGTATCGGACCGATTTCCTTGACACACTTGTGATTTCCTTTATTTCTCTTTTTAATCTCGTATGTGGAGTTGCGGTCAGTCAAGGTGTGGAGCGAGATTTATGAGTTTGAGATGAACAGCACAATGCTTGAGAGTGGTAAGTGCTGGGACCATACCAGATACAGGTTTCAATACGAGCATCTTAGCTGATTTTCCGTAGCAGCAGTTTTGGACACAGTGGGCCACGGAAAGCACCTTAATTATCCTAGTGTGTATTCTGGTTTTTAAGGCACCGACACCAGGCTGCATGCAGGGAAACCCAGTAAGGGCAATTCTGTGGGGATGAAGGGGCTGGGGGTCGGCCGTGATGGGGAAGCGTTCTTCCCTCGACTCGGTGAGTGGGCGGCAAAGCGATTACACGCGAGCCGGTCTAAAACGCTATTCCGGCTCAGGATGCCTCAACACCCCCCCAACACGAATTTTCGACTGGCTACCAACACTTCTTGGTCATTCTGAGTTCTTAAAATCTAGCTGAAGCATCCCTGAAGACCCACAGGATCTGTCTGACTCGCCGTTTTCCTTTGCAAGCTCGACCATAGGTCCAGTCAGAGTCCACTGAGATCGGAGCCCTTCCCCTCAAGCCGTGGTAATGGTTCTCCAGTGGAGGGATTCAGAATGCAAATTGATTAGATCGAGTAGATCTACGGTCTAACGGTCAATTCCCCAGGTCCACACGGGAACTGCCGCCCAGGGCCACTCTGTTTTACGTCTAGCTCAACATGGGGTACATACAGGGGCTTGTTACCATACAAGGTGGGCGAGTTACTGGCCTCCCAACTTCCCCTTCGTGGGGATACTCGCACCAAGTTTGCCCCATGGGGTCGTCAAGCCTAACACTATACTCAGCTAGGAGCCGGGCAGTCTCGCAGGAATGGTGCTTGTTGAAAGTTAATTGAGCGACATACAGCATGTCCCATCCTAGTACTGTGTGACTGGGCGTATCCAATTAAAGCAAATAACATGCGAGGCTCAGCCGAAGACAGAATAAGCCGCATGCATGGCTATGCGCATTGCTTACTCGTTGCTTGGCTGACAGTGATCGAACTGCCCAGCAGTTTCGACAAAGGCCCGCTGATGTGGAGGTCCTTACCCCGTACGAAGCGGGCTCACTCGATAGGCAGTGTTACTATGGAGTACATATGACCCTGCATGCATAGCCGTCCATCCCATACCCCCCCTAAGGTGGTTCAATTCTCCGGACGGAGTACTCAACAAGACGATTCGAGAGATACGAAGCTTATCACACAGGCCTCGTACTTGTGGACCGCAATCGTTTATCGGATGATCTCATGCATCAGGAAGACTAAACTATCCAGATTATGTGATCAAATGCAGGCGAAAGTCTAGAATCCCGACACGAACCTACGCTACAATGGCTCACTTCAATCGCTCTCTCTTTCGGCTGCAACATCTCAAGCATTGGTTGTCTAAGCCCTTGAATCACAAGCTGATTGACGTAAGCTATCTGGGACAGGGCCTTGGAACAATGGTATCCAGCGGTTTAAGAATCCACGTTGAAAACCGGAAATCGGAGTAATCCGAATCATGATGTGCTCTAGATAGCATTAAGTCATGGAGTGACCGATCTGGAACGGTAGGCTATCGTTTTCGATAAGGCGCTGGGGGTTTGAATTGACACAACCTAAAGCGGGAACCTTATTCGTACCATGAATGACCATCCTGAGGTGGAGAATTATGTGAGAAGGGGGGATAAGCTGAGTGTGATCGAATCATGCAGTATCACACACCCCGGAGCCTTGATGCATTGATCACATCAGACTCGAGGGCAGTGGTTCTGGGCCATGATGGGAGGGGAAGGAGACCCGTGGATGTATCAAGAATGGGTGGTGGGGGGGGAGGGAGGACTATTGAACTCTAGAAGCGGGTCAATTGAAGCAGCATCTACCTCAAGTGGTGATGGAGGGAGGGAAGTTAGAAGAGTTGATAGAAAGGGAGAGAGAGATGGACGATGGATGGTGACATACATGGGACAGACAATACGGTACTGATACCGCCACCGGTAGGTTGCAGCCAACCAACCTTAAGTTTTGCAAGTGTGTGAATCATCGGCTGGTCCGCGCTCCCGCGGCCCACACTTTCTGTCTCTTCATGCCATTTCCATCTTCTCTCATTTGCTCCATTTCCCTGCTCTTTTTTTTTCTTTTCTCGCTTGTGCCTTGCTCGCTTTCTCTTTGACCCCCGATTTCGCTTCGGTTGTCTTCTCCCCATTGACTCATCTCCATTGCACACTTCCTGGCCCTTCTAGACCCCTTATAAAGGCTGTATTGTTGTCCTTTTCCATCACTCTTCCTCTTTCTTCCTTTCCCCTCATACAGAATAATCCCTTCCACACAGCCAATTCCCCCCCACCATGCCTTTGATCAGCACCACAGAAGTCAATGAGGACACTCGCGGTTAGTAAACAAACCTCATTTTGAGTGCCAATGAGCCTGTACTGATTTGTCAATCCATTTAGTCCTGGGATATGATCCCCTCCTTCCCCCTCAGTACCTCCAGAATGAGATCCCTGGTGTGAGTCACATCGTCCCCCCTTGCTTTTTCCCTACCAATTTTCCCAAGTCTTTCCTGTCATGTTGGTTGGGTTCTTAACCCGACCACATTCTGAGTTATTTTCGTCGTCAATGCCTCGGTTCAGACCATTGGGGCTAACAGAAGACATGATTAGAAAAAGGAATCCCTCGAGGCCGTCCGCTCTGGCCGTAACCAGGCCATGAAGATTATCGAGAAGAAGGATGACCGTCTGCTGGTTGTTGTCGGCCCCTGCTCGATCCACGACCCTGCCACGGCCCTCGAATATGCCGGCCGTCTGAAGGAGCTTTCCGAGAAGCTTTCCTCCGACCTTTGTGTCATCATGCGTGCCTACCTTGAGAAGCCCCGCACCACGGTGGGGTGGAAGGGTCTGATCAACGACCCCGACATTGATGAGTCCTACAACATCAACAAGGGTCTCCGTGTCTCTCGTCAGCTCTACTCTGATCTTACCAGCATGGGCATGCCCATTGCCAGTGAGATGCTGGATACCATCTCCCCTCAGTACCTGGCCGATCTGATCTCTCTCGGTGCCATTGGCGCCCGCACCACCGAGTCGCAATTGCACCGTGAGCTCGCCTCCGGTCTTAGTTTCCCCATTGGCTTCAAGAACGGTACCGACGGCAACCTCACCGTTGCCATTGATGCCATTGGTGCCGCTGCTCACCCCCACCGCTTCCTGGGTGTCACCAAGCAGGGTCTGGCTGCTATCACCAAGACCGCTGGTAACGAGCACGGCTTCGTCATCCTCCGTGGAGGCAACAAGGGTACCAACTACGACCGTGAGAGCATCAAGGCCGCCCGCGAGGCTCTGGCGGGCAAGAAGCAGTCCGAGGTCGTCATGATCGACTGCTCCCACGGCAACTCCAACAAGAACCACCGCAACCAGCCTCTGGTCGCCAAGGAGGTCTCTGACCAGCTCCGTGAGGGCCAGGATGCCATCATCGGTGTTATGATTGAGTCCAACATCAACGAGGGTAACCAGAAGGTTCCCCCCGAGGGTCCCTCCGGCCTGCGCAAGGGTGTCAGCATCACTGACGCCTGCATTGACTGGGAGACCACCGTCCAGGTCCTGGAGGACCTCGCTGATGGTGTTCGTGCCAGACGCGCCGCCAAAGCCGCTCAGGCCAAGTCCACTAATGGCACCCACTGAGCGATTGAGGATGGATGATCTGCGTTTACGAAACCCCCCAGCGAGTGTGATTCCCTTTTCCTTTTGTTCCGAATAATCCGATCTAGATACCATAGCCAGGGTGCTTTATTTTACCTCATTTTGGTTTCATTATCTGACTTTGCGGGCACGAGTTCCTGAGTTATGGGTGTGTTGGACAGACAGCCTCTGCCTGTTGCGGGCAGCATTTTCGGTCTTTGTTCCAGTAAAAGTCTTGACTGCTTCTTTTTACACTTTTTGTAATTTCTTTTTGCCTGTCCCTGTTCACTTAGGTTCTGTCCACGGTAGACAGTGATGAATCAATAATAGAACGATGAGTATGACAAGATCTGATTGCCCATGTAGATTCAACTTTGCTCGATTGACCGAACCCTCTTGATTAAGTTAATCTTGAGCCATTGACAGCACTATTCTAACCAAGAGACGAGAGAGATACCAGAGATAGAGAATAGTAGATATGTATATGTACACAAGAGTAAAGACAAGAACTCTAACCCAGTAATACACAGGTTGAGGAAAGCAAACAACAGCAAGATAAGAATACAGCTAGAAAGAAAGAAAAAAAAGACGAGACAAAAATAAAATATAACCCGCATAGACGCCGCAACCCCAGATTATGGAAAAACAGGGAGAAGATGCCATGCAAACCAGAAAAGCAGCATAAGTAAATGTGATAGGCGTCATCTCTGAGACATTCCTTGTTTTCCATCCTCACTCACGTACACACACCCACACCCACCTCCCTCCGCTCTATATGTCATACATCCATTTCCATATACCAAAGGTTTCTTGTTTTCCGGACTCCTTACCGTCCAGTGAACCAACTCTTCCAGCTTCGCGTCGACTGCTTCGCAGCATCTTCGGCGTTCTCAGCCAACGCATCCAGCTGGCCCTTGGGAACAGCAGGAGCAGCAGACTTGGCCGCATCCTCCGCAGCCTTAGCATTCAGCGCCTCCAGCACTGCGGACTTGTTGCCGCCCTCCAGGACACTATCGGGGATAGAGCTGCTGCTATCAGCAGCGGCCTTCTCATCCTGCTTCAAACCACCAAAGATGAAGTTCTTGACCTGATTCCAGGGCCGCTGCGCCTTAGCCTCCTCCTTCTTCTGCTGGAAGATCTCCCCGATCTTCTCATTCTTCAGCAGCTCCAATTGCTCTGTGTTGGCCGTACCGGCAGCATACGCCGTCTTCGCATCCTGCAGTCTCTGCATTTCCTTCTCCACCCACAGAGCCCGCTGCCGACGGTTGTATAGCGTTAGAGAGATGACGGAGTAGACTGTTAGAGCTCCGCAGACACCTGTTTTTTTTCCATTCCCGAAACGCGTCAGTCAATGATTCTATAACCCTCGCGGCGACCAACACATGTGTGTAGTCCATTTGTAACACCGTAGATGATATAACATACCAGATGCAGCAATCAGCGTGTACACCATCGTCTTATGCGCCTTGTTCGCAAATCGACGTCCTACTTCAATCATCTGATCCACCCGCGACGTCGACTGAGCTAACCGGGCCGCGCGGGCTTGGGCCCTCAACCGCTCGACCTTTTCCTTGGGAGACTCCGGTCTGCCATTGGCGTTTAACTGCGGCTGTTGCTGTTGCTGGGAGGTGGGCTTTGCCATCGAGCTAGGGAGCTTGTAGGGGGCCGCCGCGCTGGCCGAACCGGGCTTGGAGTGCGCGTAGGGCCCGGTGGCTGTGAACCGGGTCGCGTCTGCAGCGGAGCGGGACATTTTTTGGATTGAGTCGGCGAGGATGGATTGTCGGTGAGGATGCTCGAGGATGGTAGTAGTAGTAGAAGTGGTGGTGGTGATATGGTATGATGTGACCGGGATGGAATCAGTCGGAACGGTACATTCGGCGGTGGGCGGGGGGTGGGAGAGACGAAGGGTTGCGCGCGCCAAGGGAATAAGTCGGGGTTAATTGGATAGGACGACGGAGGGTCAAATCCAATAGGCACGATATGGAAATGTCGAGCTGGCGAGGGGAGAGCAGCTGAAGCCAACGGGGGTCAGGCGGAGTTTGGAGGAGGAGGAGGAGGAATTGGGAATGATTGCCGGCCGGGGAAATTTTCAGCGGAAAGAAATCCAACCTCGTCGATTCGAGGCCGAGCCGGACACTAACTTACTACAACTCCGCTTTCGATTTACTCCATAGCTTATCATCTAGACAGCTATTTGCCTTGACACCACTCTAGTTAGCTTCATGGTCGAGCTACAGAAATCATATTTTTCATCACATCTCCTATGATTATCGCACTATGGACTACAACGCAGCAGACTTGAGCTCCGTCCTCAGAACTCTCTCCGCCTTATCCAACCAGCAACAACCACAAGCTCAATCACAACTACAATTACAACCACAACCACATCCTCCCTACTCTCACAACCCAGACTCAACAACACCAGCAGCACCAACAGAAGATAATGATTCCTACGAACCCAGCGAATCCCTTTCCCAGCTCCCTATCCCCCCGAAACCCACATCCTCACGACCCCAACATCACCAAACACAACCACACCCACAACCACGACCGGCACCAGCAGGATCCATCGCCGAAGACACCTCCATCATAACCACCTGGCCAACGGCCCTCCGCTACGTAATGCGCACAGTAGCCCAAAACGAAGAGATCCAACGTCGCCTCCGCTGGCTAATCCAACGCCAACACGACCACGAAAAACAATGGTGGCAGGGACGCGAAGCGCTCTTGAAGAAACAGTCCGCCCGGACGGAGAAGAAGAAGGAGTTGGATGCTGTGCTGTGAGTCTACGCTATTCCATTTACTCCCCAGTCATGAATCTACAAAGAACAACAACAATGAGAAAGAAGTCAGGCAAAGAGATGAGTTAATCATTCATGGAATTTTGATAATTAGACGATCCGTCGGCGCTCCCGTTGATGAGAATAAGCAAGTTTCTGTATGTATTTCCCATGCCATGCATACATACCATACTATACTATATGGATATGGATGCAAAGAAAGAGAAGAAGCACAAGATCATCCACATTCTCACACACAGACAAACAAAACACAACAGAAAACTACATACACAGCTAATACTCAATGATGAATGAAACAGACAGCCGAAGAAGACCGCGCCGAACTAACCAACTACGACGCAAAAGTATACAAAGCCTCCAGACAAATGTCCGATGCTATGATAGCAGAGCTCAAGGCACTCAGGATTCCCTTTTTCACTATTAAGAAGGGTCTTGTTTTGGACTCTGATCCCTCGAATATGGGAAGAACAACAACAACCACTGCCCCGACTGTCAAGCAGCAGCAGCAGCAGCAGCAGCAGCTTTCCCGAGAGGAATTGTCGGCGCTTCAACTGAGAATGTTGGAGTTGTTGCAGGATCTTTGTCGGGAGTGATTTGTCTTAATATGATGATATGACTGATGCTTGAAAAGGTAACAAGTTGATGTAGATTTTACCATCATGGGGCCAGATAGTGTGTCTGTCCCTTTTTCATTGCTTAAATTGATTCTCCTTGGTCTTGTGCCTCTTCGTTGGCAAGGCCTTGGCAGGATGCACGCTGTGATGTGGGGATTCACCCAAAATCCCAAACCTCGGCTTCGGCCTCACTGGGGCCTCAGTGCACCCAGTGGCTCGATACTCTTGTATTGACGATTAACATTATGTACACACGCACAATCCCCGCTTCTATCTCAGGCCATATGCCTAACCGTCTAGTCCGCCAAAAGGTCAAGAAATGCTCCACCCCCGTTATTGATGAACCTGTTCTGTCTATGCAAAAGCAATGAATGCTCCTATGGAAGCACAAATGCATGAATCGGGTGGCCTAGGAGGAGCCCCAATAGAACAACAAAATGGAAATGACAATGTCCGACACCCAGAGCCCCAAGAGCGAAATGGTGGCCAAGTAAATGCAAAGCTGCCGCACAACACCTCGGAATGCGAATGTAGCCGATGGGCTGATGGATCAAATATAGAGATAGGTATGAAGTTCAGATGAGAGACAAGGGAATGCTGGATAACGTAGTCTACTCGAGCTTCTTCTCCGCAACGGCGACAGCCACTGCTACGGCCGCTCCCAATATAGCGCTTTCAGGTGCCGGGTCCAGGCACACCTGAGGTTCCGTGGTGGTGTCCGACAATGGCCGCGATGCGTTCGTCTCCTTTACAAGGTCATTTAAATAACCCTGGCAACGGTCCCGGAACCCAGGGTATTTGTTGATGACACTGCCGTCGCATGCGATTGACAGACTCCGGTGATTCTCTTCGCTTTCTATCACGGTCACCTCTTGAGTTTCCTTGATCGAAGGAGGGGCCGTCGCGGGAAATTCTGCCTCATTCCGCAGGCACCACATGCTGTGGATTGCCGTTGCCAGATATCCTGCTGCTCGCTTAGAGACGACCTGGCAGACTCGTCGGAGGAAGCGCAAATCCTCGACAGACGGTGACACGGTAAATGTATGTTCCTTCTGTAGAAGCGCCGCAGACGATGAGAGAAGCGGGGTTGTATCAGCTTCCAGCGCTGCAACGATACTGGTGTCGAATGAGTACGCATCGCGCATCGAATGAGGCAACTCCCCGCCGAAGAGCTTGGCAGATTCCACCGCTTCAACAATGATGAGACGGATGATCTCTCCCAGATAACGCCCAGTGATCATATACTCCAGAGGTTGGTAGTCCGGCCGGAGGTGTGTCCGGTTCAAAACCTCATCCCAGCGAGTCTTGGGGAGGATGCTGCCGCCGAACATGCTCATTTCGCTGTTGACAATAACGTGCTTGGCGTAGTCAAACCAACCTGGCGGTCTCGTACCGAACTTGGTCAGTCCAATCTCATGAACTGGAAAGTGGATCGCCACATTAGTTCCAGTTCCTAGAATAAGCGACATGCGTGTCTTGGGTTCGATGTAGGCGCGTGAGAGGAGTGTCGCGGAGCTGTCGTTCACGATCCCATCCACCTGGACATTGAGGTCTCGCTTCCGACAAGACTGAACGATAAGATCACCCAGCTCTTGCCCAACGGTGCCATTTGAACAGTGAAATCCTTTGCCCATATGGATAACGAGACCACTACTGTTGGACGTTTGTTCAATGGGGAACGACCACGATAATCCCATCGACAGTGGCACGGCCTCTCGTCCATAGTTGGTGCCCACTTCGCGTAGCATCGAGTCGATCTTCTCCGCCATCCAATCAAAGAAGAGAGTGCCCTCCAGCAACTTGACATCTTCGTCAATGTACGACGACGAGACGTGAAGGATGCGCATGTCTCCCTGCCCACGTAGTTCAACCAATGCTACCCGCAGCGTTGAGCCACCGACATCCAGTGCGAGGAACGTTCCCGTCTCTGTTCCGGTGGGCAGGGCATGGTTGTAAGAAGGTAGCATGCAGACGGGGCTAGATTGTAGACAAGACTTGAACTGCGCACGGATCTTGTCTGACATGGCGACCATGTTCTGCACAGACAAAGGTGCCGTGAACAGACGATCCACCTCATCAGCAAACGTATCAAGAGAGCGACGTCCCCAATACGCTCCATGGAAAGGCTTCCGCCGCTTACGGGAGGGGTCGCGGAAGAGGGAAGGGAACAATAGCATAGCCTCCAAGGCGGCAACTATGTTCGTAAAGAGTTCTTGCATTCGATGCAAGACTTTGACCAATGGGGCCGACATGATTAAGAGAGGGAGAAGTTGGTTTTGATAAGAAGGAAGGCGATCAGAGAGGGTTTCCCAATCCCAAGCTGATGGTGAGGAGGGATGAGGGGGTGTAGTTGTATGAGCGGGTAGTGGTGGTTTAACACAGATAAGGGCTCATACGGGCAAGTGAAACTTGGAGAGGGTCAAAGAAGCATCGATACGAGCAAATGCCACTTCAAGATGATAATAAAGAAGTCAAGTCAAGGCTTGTGGGCCCGAATGATGACAATCACCGAAGCGGGAAGGATGCGCAATGCAAATGCAGAATAGAACCAGTCTCTATCCCAAGGCAATGAAGTAATTCAAGAGAAGTGGACAAGATTTTAAGAAGTACCACTGATCACCCGAACAACGAATCCTTGCACAGGGTGCAGCGGAAAGGGAACCAATGTTGAGACGGGGATAGTCTGTGCAAAGGGAGTAGTAGTAGAGGTAAGTAGTAGTAGGTGGTAGATGAACCTGGCAGGGAGAGAGCGGATGGATGGAGTTGGATGACGAGCGGGCGTTCCAGTGCCTGGCGGGAAGATAACTGAATCGAGTTGCACGGAAGGAAAGATGGAGGTGTAGCCCGAGAGAAGGTAGCGTTATAATTCCAGGGGATGTATGGAGTAGATGAATTTGATTGAAGGGAGGGGGGGGAGAAAGAGAGAGAAGGAAAGAGAGGAGAGGGGGGAGAGAAAAGGGAATAGAAAGAGTGAAGGGAAAGTAGAGGTAGTAGTCGTGAGTGGTATCGATTGTATTGTAGTTTTGGGAGTCGCAAAGTATTCTTAGCAGGAGAGTAGCGGTGGTAGTAGTTAATAGTAATAGTGGTAACTAGCAGTAGTAGTATTAGTGGTAAGTGGTAGTAGCGGTACTACCGGGTTTGGTGGGAAAAGGAAACGGGAAACGAGAGGGACGATGAAGGAAAGGGAACCAACCTACTACGCGTGTTTCATTCCTCGTCAGGAACCAACGTCCGGATTGGCTTTCCCGCAGGCTGGAATGGCTTGCTTGAGGAATCTGCAATTCAAAGGGGGGGGAAGATAAAGAGAAATCCCATCCATCACTGTAGGAAGGCGAAAATAAAAATAAAAATCAGAAAATTAAAATTGAAATTAATAAAAAAAAAGAATAGAAATCCATAAATTTGCAGGCCATGGGTATCATACTTTCCAGTGGTTTGCCGGTCAGGTCGCAGGGTGGTAACTCACTGACTACTACTAACTTACTGCGACTGCGACTTACTTTGGGTGGTACTACTTCCTCCCTGCTCTGTCTGTCTGGTATGGTTCCTGGCAGCTGGTTCGTTCCGTATTGTATTTACCTGTGACTCCATTACTTACACAGATGCCGTCATTCAATCAATGACTCGAGATTCACTTGAAGAAATCAATCCATTGTGAACGAGACACTATTTAGTTACCTAATCAATTTGATGTACTGATTCAGAGAGGATCGATTGCTACCTTGTCGGCTGGTAATTACTCGGACTTTCCCCGGAAGTTATTGATGGCGACCGAAAGAGAACCTCTGCCGTCATGAACCCCTAAGGATGATGCGATGGTGCATGATACAGATACTACTACTGCCTACATAGTAGCAGTGGTGGTGTATCGTGTAATACTTAAGAGATGGTATAGTTATCTGATCCATCTTCCCGGCTAAAAGACCTCTCCGTAATCAGTACTACTAAGATTGGGTTTTATGTGAGACCTGGATCCATGCCTGGTCTAGAACGACCAGGGCTAGCTTCGGATGCTCGGAAGGTACTGTTTCTAAGAGGAAGACAGATTCAAGGATCATTTGAACACCGCATGGAAACGAAGGAGTTCCAAAATAGCCATCGAACTGCGTTATCATCATCATCGTCATCTAATCATCCGCAGAGATCGGGCGAATGCATGATCTAATCATCAACTTAATACTCCGTAGTTCAGTAGTCAGTCTTCAGGGGTATAAAGAATAAGCATAACTCATTGGAAGTTTGATCTCAACTGCAGTCAGCTTATCCTTACTCGTGAAGATAGGTGACTGAAACAATGAGACACAAGAAACACCCATCAATGACATTGACATGGTTTCCCGTGCTGAGGAAAGGGTCTCCCTATACTCACTCAGTAATAGATCTAAGGAAGGGGAGAGTACCACCCGGCGTGATGGGAACAGATGAACCAAGTGGGGCCCGGTGAAGTTTAGAAGCGACAGAGTTGCATCCAAAATGGATCGGGGAGGTCATCGACCCTCCGCTTGGTTTGGTCTTCAGTACATCAACCCTGTGTGTGTCTGTGTCTGTGTTTGTGGATACGGTTTTGACATTGTTTCGGTAATCCTTATACCGGTTCTCCAACAGTTGGTCGGGCAGAGAAATTATTTTAATTCAAATCAATTCAATCTCTTCCGGCTAGTCACATAACCGAGTATGTAGGTATACTGTGACTCCTCACAGACAAACGGGATGAGCGGGATGAGTAGGGTTCAAGGAGGATGATCGGATATACTGCAGCCTCCCTGGCATTCCCTTATCCTTTCCCAGAGTCCCCCATGATGGACTTTTGATGCAGCCAGAGGGAATTGGAATGTGACACCTTCGTTTGGTCGAGGAGCGACTGGGTGCAACGGTGGTAGTGGGCCCGCTCCCAATGGCCGGGAGTGTTACATTTTACCCATCCTCCTCCCCACCAATCATCGTCTCTCCCTCGGCAAGTTACTTTAGTACTCACTACTTACTTGCTACTAAGTACTTACTACTCAAGCTTAGTACTAAATACACTCACCTGGTATCTGATCGGTTACTTCATCCGGGTGTTTTACTTGCCATGGAAGTGCCTGGCCGAATTAATTTTAATCATCATAGCACCATATCAACTTTAAATACCTCTAAGTAGGGGTACTACATTTCTACCTCAGTGAGAGAGACTGCGCATTCCTGGGATTCCGCCAAGGAACGGGACATGTGCTGAGACGCACAAAGTCAGTAAGGTAATCGTCGACAACCACACTAAGAATAACAATCAGCAACAATATCATCCATCTCCGCATTTCAGGAGTGATCGATCTCTATCGGCAAGGACAATTTAGAACAACTTGCTACTAGCCCGATCTGTTATCTACTCCGGAGTAGTAGTAGTTACTCTGCGTTTCAGAGTCCCCTCGCTACCACTCAGACAGGCCAAGGTTGGTGCAAGGGACCAAATGCCTGTCAAGATACCCAGGAGATTTTGATCCTGCAAGGGGCGCTATCCCCGCTAATTTTCCATTCTGATAGATGTCGGGGTGCTGTGCTGCCCTGATGCAATCAGTCATGACTCGGCAGCAGTGTCCAATCTGTAAATTTCATCTAATCATAGCATATACCAACTACTACTTGTATACGATGAGTCGGGCACCTTTCAGTTTCACTCCCATATAGCAGCCAGAGGATAGGTGCTGCTGATACGGCCCAAGACACTCTCTGCCCACGTGGTTTTCATGACTTCCCAACCATCCATCACCCCCATATCTTCACGGAGCATGCAGGACACCTCAGCCGTGCCATGAACGCCTTAAATTTAACCCGTGTGTCTGTGTACCTACGTGGCCCATCAGAACACCAGACCTTGATCCTAACGATGGGAGCTTTGCTTACGGGAGAACCTCGACGACCACAAGTCCTGCCCCGGCAGGTCGTAACATCATGGTCATCATCATCATCATCTCCTATACAAATGACGCCAAAGTCACTATAACACCTACTAAGAGGAAACCACACTCTCCCTCAGCCCACGTCACTACTACTTGCTCTCAAGCGAAGATACCTTGCTAGCAAGACAGAGCTACAATGATGAACCATCTGATACCGTGTCGACAGTATCCTCTGCCCCAGGACCCACAATCCTAGCACCATCTGCCCATCTACAGTGAGTAGTCATGCAACCCAAGCCCCGGCAACGTGATCTACTCACTCACTAAAGATAACGCGGGTCGGGTACATATTTTCCATGACCTCGTATCGAATGAGCCAAGTCCAAGTAGTCCGGGTCATCCGAGAGGGGAACACCACTGACTGCTGCAACATTGTAAGACCAGCAAGAGATGGCGACACCACTCACCACCATCATCATTATGACTATCATCAATATAATACTACTCACACCATGTCGGACTTATATTATACATTCAATGAGACTGTCGTGCTCAACTACTTGGTCCACCCGACTTTTAGCCTTGCACTACCACCGTCATCCACTCCCCATCTTGCATCACTGCCACTGTGTGACAATGGCTCGGTATCCGCGCTTACTTTCTAATTTTCTGTTGGGAGAGGGGGGAACATGGGGGGTTTTAGGAGAACTGCTGGTAGTGACGTGGTTCCTATCCCCATTTTCTCTCAGATCCATGTGTTTGTGATGGCTGCTTCATTTTCAAAGGCAGTAGTCCAGTAAACAGTAATCTCATCATATTTCTGTCATAGGGGGCCCCATCAGTACTAGGTATATATTCCTATGGGATTGCTGTGCGGTGTGCTTGCACTCTACATTAGTTGTGAATAGTATCCAGTCGAGCCTTGACTACTAGTATCCATGCGCCCATCATATTCATATTATAAGTAGAGGGATAATGGCACGAAGAAATTCTCCATGGTGAGTATATAGGTTATACTTGACAAGGGTGGTCTCAATACTCGTGGTATAGGACCGTACCGAAGCCAATTCCC
Organism: Aspergillus costaricaensis CBS 115574; assembly: GCF_003184835.1. NCBI lineage: Eukaryota > Fungi > Ascomycota > Eurotiomycetes > Eurotiales > Aspergillaceae > Aspergillus > Aspergillus costaricensis. The sequence continues at coordinate 499,805 of NW_020291819.1, forward strand.
CAGATTAAATCTGTGCTCGGGGATCGAGAATAATATCGACATGCAGATGAGAGATTAACAGCGGCTATGTGTGTAGATTGACATTCGATACTTGTGTAGTTTTTTTAGTATAGTTTCAGGCTCCAGCGGGAGGCGTTCGTTCCTGCCTCATCATGACATCACCTCCAGTGTACACTCTACTCAGTCTTATGCTTTTCTCGAGTAACTCAGTAATCTACATATTGCTATAAACACTGAAACCACTCTCGCATCATGCCGACGAGAAGAGTTCAAGACAAGACGGGAGAACAGATCAACGAAGGAGACTACGTGTATACAAGGTATCGTGGAGGAACCCACGAGGGAGAAGTAAGCCTACCGTTCCCCATCTCGGTGCCATTGTCGTTGTTGAACGGCTTATGTTAGCTTCGCAATTCAGTAATTAGTCTTAGCACACGGCTAACTGAACCAACCCAGGTTGACAAGGTCGTTACGGACGAGGCTGAAGCACATGAAGAAGAGGTAGCCAATCCACCCAAAGTAAGCAAGTCCCCGCAGACCAGACTCGAGGCATCGAGCACATGCGGCTGACGGTCCTTTTCTCCCCTTCTCAAGGTCATCTTTCACGATCAGCATGGGCATCGTGTAGCACATAATCCGAAGACTTTGGATAAGACGGAATGAAGTGGGATGATGTTGTCGGAGCGGAGCCACGGAGGTAAGGTATGAGGGGTTTGTAAGATAATGAGGCCATGCAGAATACATCAATCACTATTGGATCAAGAACCTCTTGGATAATACTGGAGCGATGACAGCTGGGTGTTGTTGGCTTTGTGGTGGTTGCACTTGTGGTCTTCCCCGGACTGCACTGCAATGCAGATGACTCGAGCCTGGGGTACTGTTACAGTGCTTTGGGTCTCCATTAGCGATAGTATATCCGGGGAACATGGGCGCCGGTTGGGATCTCAATCGCTCTTTCCATCCTTTCTCAACTACCTGCTTTCTCCAAGCTTGATCTTTTTAAGGCCCTGGAGCAATGGCACATCAGCATCAGCCAGCCACTACTGCTTAAACCGACCAAAGTACCGGTCCAAGAAGCCACTGAGCTGTTCATACGTCGCAAACATGGTCATTTGACCATCATTTTCACGTTCCCGTTGCCCGTCACTGATTTCCTCCGACTGGAAATAGAGTGGCGACAGGGAGATCAAGTGAACCGCTGCAGACGACGTGCTTTGGACCAATTGTATGACAGATACCTGCTGATGAGCTTCATACGCCATACCTCTTCTATCAACTCATGATGACTTGTGCAGGCTCGGTGTTAGTGGCAAAGCATAAAAGTTGTCTTAGTTTCCCGATATCTCACGGGTGGCCCGCGGAGTGGGAGACCGACCATTTGAAGGTCAGACAGAATGCTGACCCTTGAGTGATAATGCAGCTACTCTCAGCAAGACGCATCCAATCGCTCCATTATCCAGTAACCAAGGGCTTGCGATTCTGATGCCTGGATCGCGACTGGATCTTGGCTCTCTCCAGGTCAAGACCGCAAATCAATGACGAAGGAGTAAATCAGCAAATGAGACCGAGGCCTGTCAAGAAGAATCGGAACACTCTGTGCTGTCAAATACGAGGCACACTATTGCTGGCTATATCCGTCAGCAGTTTCTCTCTGCCCGGTAAGCGCATTCATCGCGGGTGCACCTCTCAAGTCTCTATCTTGCATCACTGAAACTGCATAACATGCGGCTGTCTGCCCTAGCTAGACATCTCCTTTACGGGGTACTCTTGAGCCCTGTATGCCTCTGCATCTCAATTCCCCAACAACAGGCGCCTGTGCCAAATTCGGAACATGATCTTGTCTCAATTTTGTCGAATGCAGCCAAAGATCCCCTGGTGAATAAGAGGGTATCGTCTGTGGCTGCAGGCATCAAATCAGGTCTTGCGACAAACGAGGTTTTGCAACAATCTGGAGATGAGCAGGTGCAACTGGCACTGAAAAAGATCGAGGTAATATTCACCAAGAAGAGCAGCTCGACAATGCTGGATTTTGCAAAAGACATGGTGGCCTCCGGCCTAGTTCCTCCCAAGATCCTCACCGTCTTGAATGGTTATCTGAGCGCCAAAATTAACTCGGCTCATAACCTAAATCCTGACCTCAAAAGCGGGCGTATATACCCGTCTAAAGCAACCGAGGATGCACCGTATTCCATCCCAGAAGCAGCTCTTAGAGAGGCTATCCATATGCCATCTTTCTCCCAAGAGGAGAACAACAGTGGAAGGAAACCAGTGATCTTGGTTCCAGGAACGGCCGCACCTGCTGGAACATCGTTTTATTATAATTTCGGGAAGCTGGGCAACGCTATCCCGGAAGTTGACATGGCTTGGGTTAATATACCCCAAGCCTCTCTGGGAGATGTCCAGGTTACCGCTGAATACATCGCATATGCCATTAACTACATGTCCAGTCTCTACCAGTCCAAGGTTAACATCATCTCTTGGTCCCAGGGCGGGTTGAACACACAGTGGGCCCTCAAATATTGGCCATCCACCCGGGCCTCAGTGGAGGATTTCATTGCAATAAGCCCTGATTTCCGAGGGACTGTTGAGGCCAGGCTGGTGTGCCCCTGGCTTGCGGGGATAATGTGCACCCCCGCACTGTGGCAGCAGGGGTGGGACGCTAAGTTCGTTCGCACCCTGAGGGCACTCGGGGGGGAGTCGGCTTATGTTCACACAACGACCATCTACTCTTCATTTGACGAGGTTGTGCAGCCGATGGATGGAGACCAAGCATCCGCGATCCTCGAGGATGCGCGTGGAGTTGGCGTGTCCAATAATCACTTACAGTCTATTTGCGCCCACAAGCCCGCAGGAGGATTGTACACGCATAAAGGAGTGCTATACAACCCACTTACATGGGCGCTTACCATCGACGCGCTAACCTATGATGGGCCCGGTAACCCTTCGCGAGTCAACGTCACCACCGTGTGTCAGCAATCAATTCCTCCACAGCTTGGTCTGGACGACTTGCTAGGCACAGAAGGACTTGTACTAGTAGCTCTGTCGGAAACCCTGAGGTATAGACCGAAGACATTCGCGGAACCCGAAATCATAGGCTATGCCGCTTCAGCGCCCGGAGTAGGGGTGAAATACCGAACTTGAAGGATGAGAGAAGTAGTAGGCAGATAGGTGGTCACTGCACCCCATACGTACACATCTGTATTTAGGTTTATACTTGGCTACAGCCAAGCACTCTCTGCGCAGGCCAACGATCACTTCCCAGAAGGGGATCCCTGTGGCTCGAGATGAGCTTGACCTTATAGGCTAATGCATTCGTTTCACGGAAGTCTTCAACAAGTGGATCAGATCCAGCCGGAAGAACTGAGTGGCAACCGTCATCGTCTCCCTCACCCAAACTGTATTGGCAGAGATCAACCCACCGCAACGGAATTGGCGGGACTGTCGTTCAGTGTATACGTAGTCCACACACAACCGAAACCGCCTGACCCAGGTAGGAAACAGGGAATAGGAATTTTCCGCATTTTCTACTCCGGTGCTGAGAAGTCATGGTCGCAGACCAAAACCTATTTGCCATGGTTTGGTAGATCGTGCGACGAACAGTAGTTGATCGCAGCAAAGATAAAAAATGGATGGCTGGACGAAAGCCAATTTCAAAGGATTGTATACCCATCACGTGGCTTGTCAGGTGGTCACGCCAGTCCATTTTCAATTGCACACCTTCCCTCACCTCGCCAATTCAAGCGACTCTTATCTTTCGCCATACTTACTCCATAGCTTGTTGGGCTACCCCGGAAATTGTGCATCGTGACCTCTCAGGATTCCACTGTATCCCATTCCAGGGGTCCATCTGAGATCGGGAAAAGAAAAAAAGAAAATAAGAGACTCATTTTTTATCCAGATCCTTCCTTCTTCACCCCCCCCCTTGCACCACGCATACCATCATACCAGATCGCCCAAGCTACGGAGCAAAACTCAGCTTACCACCACCGGTGCTAATGGAGAAGACCCGCTGATCAAAGCAAGCGTATCCATGATAATCACTAAGATAATCTGTCTGGGACGATGGAAAAGAGAGCCTATATCTATGGACTGCCGATCGCTTCTCCTGGATGGAGTCGGCGGTTAGCCTGAGGCGTCCATGGGTCTGAGAACTCTGAAATGGCAAATGACACCGACACCGGCATGCCATGGATCCTCTCATTCGCCAATCCGCCAGGAATTTTCTCCCCAGGCGGCACGGTTCGCTCGTGGTTGCGGGTAACCGGCTTGGAGACTCACCATAGAACTCTTTCCAGAAAAGTAAGTCTTAGACGGCCAATTTCGCTTAGTGCGCCAAGTCCGTGGGAAGAAACTGGGAGTACGTGGACCGTCGCCAATTGACAACTGATTTTGCGGGTAGAATCAGACAACCGGCCATAGCCATGGGTCTCCCAATAGTCCATTTCAGCCACACACTCGCGACTCAGTCGGTCTAGATCTCCGGAAGGGGTAAACTCGGGGTGGAAAAGAGTTTAATGTTTCATGCCCAAGGTCCGAATCAGCTCGGGGTTAGTGGCGCTGCTGCTCACATACATACTCACATAACGCAGCCTCCCCTCCTCCCCCCTTCCACGTTTAGGGGGGGAACAAGAGGGTTTGGGGGTGGCCGGCTCAGAGGATTCGTTATATTCACACCTCCAGCGTAGAATTGCCGGGTCAAGTCGCTTCATTTGGCGTGGCCACCCAGTGGGATCATGGGATGACCCGTCCACGAATCTGGGCGACTTCCGGCTGCACCTTATCCAGCAATCAGAGCGTCTCCTGCGCTGATGAAGTTCGCAGCGTGGCCCGCAGCTCCACTGTCCGAAACGCTGCCAAGAGTGTCCGCCTCGTCTGATCGTCAGCGGCCGTATCAGCACTTACGTTGTCACTGGCCGTGCCCGACCCAAATTATGGAGATTCCGTAATGCTTTGCGGAGTCTTAGCCTCTCCCAATCTGTGCTGGCTCATGGGATTCCGTTTCGACGGTGTCGTGGATGGGGTGTGCTTGCAGGGGGCACCTCCATACTTGACTACTGTTCCCTGCGCGCCAGGGAGAAGATCTTTCGGATAGATACCATCGACCGACGTCCACTTGGCTGCTTGACAGACAGCGACCGTCTGTCTTAATGACCCGGTCGTCTCCCGCTGTCCTCCTTCCTTCCTTTCCGCTAATCGTTGCCCTTTTCCCTAGCTAATCGTCACAATTTTTTTTTTCTTGGGGGAGGAACTCTTCCTCTCCTAGCCACTCCTTCAAAAAATGTTGTTCTTCTGGGTTCTGTTGTTTCTTTCTTTTCGCGGGATTGTCGCGGAGGCGGAGGCGGACGATGATTTGATGTCCTTTGTGACGGTAGGAGAATTTCCAACGTACTTATATATAAATGATCTTCTTGCTGACGAGCAGCCAGCTTCCGGAAGTGAGAGCATTGAAGTTTAATGTTGCATACTACGATCGCGAATCGGTTAGCCCAGGCTACTGGTTCGTTGCGCCATATGGCGTGATTGACCCAGAAGCTCCCACGAAGCAATGGAAGCCTTGCCAAGTTGGACCCTACATCTATGATGCAGATGGCGTACGTTTCCTCATTCCTTATCCCAGAAATTCATTTCCCCCCTTTCGTGAGGAAAGGGATGTCTCTCAAAAATGAGTGAGATCCCCGAAAGGAGTAAGTAGCTTACTAACCGGCCATACGTAGACTCTGGTTTGGGCCGGATCTTGCATGTTCGACAACCGCAACATTTTCGATTTCAAAGCCGTCAACAATATCGACGACAAACCTCACCTGTCCTTCATCCTTCAGCATGGCTATCAGGATGGTGGTAGAGACAAAGGATACGGATACGTACTCGACCAAAACTATGAGGTCGAAACTGCTGTGCCGGTGACCAACGATCTCTCAGCATTTAACATGCACGAGTTCAATGTCCTTCCTGGTGGAAAGACTGCTTTGGCTTGCGCATATCGCAACGAATATGTCGACCTGGGAGACCTCGGTCGTCCCAACGAATACGGCTGGGTTGTCGCCGGTGGCTTCGTCGAGCTGGACACCGCTACCGGCGAAGTCCTCTACGAATGGTCTTCTCTCGGCTACATCCCCATTCACGAGTCCGTGAAAGTCGATTCTCGCTCGCCGCCCGCTTCCCAACCCGGCTGGGATTATGTCCACGTGAACTCCATTGATAAGAGTACGACAGGAGACTACCTCTTGTCTGCGCGATTCACGAGCACCCTCTACCTGATCTCCGGCGAGGATGGACAGATCAAATGGCGCCTTGGTGGGAAGTACTCCGACTTCGTTCAGGACTTCACCTTCTCCAAGCAACACCACGCACGTTTTGTCGAGTCCAATGCCACCCATGCCATTGTCTCCTTCCTGAACAATGCCTCTGATGAGGCCGAAAACGAGGAAGACACATCCGCAGCGATGTTCGTGCAGATCGACACCACGACGACCCCCATGACCGCGCGTCTGCTCAAGCGCTACAACCGCCCAGACAACGGCCTGACCCGTCTCCGTGGTAGTGTTCAGACCCTGCCGAACGGAAACGTCTTCGTGGGCTGGAGTGAACAAGGCATGCAGAGCGAGCATTCGCCCGACGGCAAGGTCCTCATGCAAGGCCGTTTCGCATCCACCCGCTTCTCGACCTACCGGTCGTACAAGTTCCCCTTCGTCGGCCGCCCCAACACTCCTCCGGATGTGATCGCCTCCGTCTACGGTACCGATGAGACCGACCTGGCGACGATCTTCCATGTCAGCTGGAACGGTGCCACCGACATCGCCACCTGGAACTTCTACGCGCGAGCCGACCGCCACGGCATTCCCGTCCTGATTGGCAACACAACCAAGTTCGACTTCGAGACCATGTACATCGCAGACGGCTACCTCGACTGGATCTCCGTCGAAGCCGTCGACAAGGACGGCAACGTCATCGGCTCCTCTCCCATCCACCGCACCGAGACCCCACAGAACTGGCGCCTGGCCGGCTTCCAGGGTGACACGAAGCCTACCGCCGATGACCCGACCATTCTTTACGGCCCCAAGCAGGCCGAGGTGGAAGAAGATGTGGAAGAGGTGGACCCCAATGCGGAGGCTAAGGAAGCAGCCAAGCAAGCAGCCATGGCCGTGGATAAGGCGTACGAGGTTATCCACGGAGTCGGTGGCTTGCTGATCTCTGTTCTGGTCATCTGCTCCGTGGGCGGGGTCCTGGCGGGCGGTTATTGGTTCCTTCGTCGTCGTCGTATGCAGGCATACCACGAGGTTCCGTCCGAAGAGGGCCAGTCCTTGACGGAAGTTGACAGGTCGAGGGAGTAAACCCGAAAAAGAAAAATAAGAGGGAAGCACGCTGTGAATAGAAGATGATATGGGCGCGAGCAAGACTTGGGGGGTTTGCTCGCTTGTTTGAAGGACATTAAGGAAGGAAAAAGAAAGGAAGGAAAGACGGGTCATTATCTTTTGCATATCGCGGGCGTTCATGCATGTCTAGACACCCACCATTTTTGTACCGTATATTCCCCCCTTGACGACTGACGTACATATTGACTACATTTAATCGGACTTGCATAAATAGACAGCCAGTGCACTTTGATTCAACTCAATGGAGTGGTGATTTCCAGTTTTTTTTTTTCTGTTTACGGTATTTAGAAAAGAGACGTATCATAGAAACATGTTGCGGTTATCTCATGAAACCATAAATTAGTAACTCGAAAAAGAAGGAGGAAGTAAAGAAGGAAAGAAAGAAAAAGAAGGAAAGAATATCACTCCGATCAATCCACTCCCACCCTTCGAACACACCAGATTAAGCTTCATCTTCTCTATCAAACTGACGAGGACATTGACGAAAGAGAAATATCAGTCATTTCCCTCTACCCGCAATTCCATGAAAGAGCAACTCAACTCTCTAGCCAATCGCTCATCCTCCCTGATCTGGAACGCCTTGGGCTTCATGAATCGTTTTTCCAATATTTTGGCCATATTCTTCAACTTCTGGACCCCAAACCTCGGCATATCGAGATTGATGGTGACGACGTCTAAGCCACCTTTACCTTTGTATTCCGCAAAGGCCATCATTGGCAATGACCATGTTTCGCCGATCTCGAGGCTCATAGGCCAGTCACGGATGCGGAAGTAAATGTACAAGACTTGCAGTCCTGAACAGCACCTCACCAAGTTCTCACATGCCATTGTGAAAGCCCAGTCACTTCGGACCTTGTGGATACGATGCTCGGTCAAACTTGGTTCACTGTGCATTTCCTGGTTGATCTCGACATGTCGAATTGCAGGCTGTACTTCCGAGGGGATGGTGTTGAAGAAGCGGTTCATAGTCTTCGTCGAAGTGAAGACAAATTGGGTAGTGGAGTACAGCCACCAAAGGGTGTCGCAATAAATACTGCGACATGTAAAAACCAGTGCTATGGGCACAGGGAGTTGAGTTTTCCGACTGGGGTCCTGAATTTGCTGCGTGATGGGATTGCGCGATCGAAGCTGGTTATGATATAGGCGGTAGTACACTCTCTTTGGGTGTTTAGTCGGATCTTTCTCGCTTCTTCGTATGAGCTCGACACGGTGAGGCTCAAATATATGTTCATAGATTTGGTCTCGAATTTCCGGTGGGAGCCGTTGAAACGGTGAAGGTATCTGCGCTACTGCTTTCCCTTCAGTCGAATTGGAAGATGGGCGTTTGAGATTGAAAAATGGAGCTGTAGACATTGTAGTAAGGTGTCTAGTGTTTTGAGTTCTCGTATTGGCTGCAAACTTCTTCCTGGATCTGCGACCTCTGTAGTTGGAACGACTACGGCCGGGAGCTCCGTTACTGTTTGGTGCTCCCCATGATGGCTGAAAGTTGGCTGTATACATCTGTCCTCTAGGACGACCTCTCTGACTTTGGTAGATATGTGATTGTCCTCCGCGGGACTGGGTGTGTTAGTGTGTGCATTGCATGCTGGGAGAATCACTCACGTTCACAGGATGGTGCCGTTGACCTCGGGAGAAAGGCTGAGAATGTACAAGAGGCTGTGCATGCAGAGCTGATTGAATGTGACCTCTAGGTGCTCTAGGTGCTCTTGCATGTGTACGGTTGTTTCTTGGAGCTGGGGGGTGAGGATGAAGCATCTTGCTGGCGGAGACTGCACGAGCAGGGGGGAAGAAGCTATGAGATGCCGAGACGATTGGGGTGAATGAGACAGCCAGAAGACAAAGGGATATGGTTGGAAGACGTGCAAGAATGATGCGATACAGGTGGTGGCAGCGAGCAATTGTTCACTAAATCAAGGACGAGTGGCAGCGAGAGATCGTTCACTTGGTGAGATGCTGTAGATGGGTGTATTGAAGTGATGAATGTTGGCAAGAAGAGTTGTCAAGAGGTGAACGTATAGTATCCTACCTGTCCATGACCTTTATTAGATGCCACAATCCAATGAATCAAATTATTCAAGTGACTGTAGAGAGAGGAAGAAGATGAAGCTATACAAGTGGAAGTAAGTAACACAACAACTCTCAGATTGTATAGATCAGGCCATCCGCGCTAGTCCCAAAGTAGCGAATGCGAGATGAACTTCAACTTTCCTTTTCCTGCTTTTCTTTTTCCTCTCCTTCATCTGGCTTTGTCCTCTTCTGCGTTTACTTCTTTGCAAGTCTTGCAGTATAGTAGCTCAATCTGTATTGTCATCAATTCCCCTTCAGTTCCCCCTAATATTTTCTCCTCATCCCATCCCATCCCATCCCCATCTCTTCCAATGTCTATCAAGTTACTACTACAGCGAGGAGCTACACTGCCGCCCGTGGTGGCCCCCCACCGACATCTCCGACTGTCTCTCCATCGCCCCTATTCGTCCTCTTCTTCCCTCTCTTCTTCCTCTTCCTCCTCTCCTCAATCCTCCAACAACCCTACCCAATACAGCCGCTCCAACTTCAAAGTCCTCCCCTTTGTTGCCCTCTTCGCTGTGGGCACCGGTTCCTACGTCTTACTCGTGAAATCCCGCACCGGCGTGCATAAACCCAAGCCCGGTTCCAACTGTATGTCCCTCTTCTCTGTACCTTGAATCCACACCACCACCCCTCTTCTCCCCTCCAACAATAACAACTTCCCCTGTCTACCTACCTACCAACCAACAAACAAACAAGCACCTAAGCTAACCACCTTACCTCCCTTCCTCCCCAGAATTCGATCCCACAAAACCAACCATCACCACCACCACCACCAAAATGACCACCCAACCCCGCTTCTCCCCCACCGACATCACCGTGGTCTTCATCCTCGGCGGCCCCGGCAGCGGCAAAGGCACACAATCCAGCAACCTGGTCCGCGACTACGGTTTCACCCACCTGAGCGCCGGCGACCTCCTGCGCGCCGAACAAGTCCGCGAAGGCAGCCAATACGGCGACCTCATCAAGACCTACATCCGCGAGGGCAAGATCGTGCCCATGGAAATCACCGTCGCATTGCTGTCCAACGCCATGGCCGACGCCCTGGCCTCCGGCAAGAAACAACAGCAAGAGGGTGGCCCCAAGCCCCGCTTCCTCATTGATGGATTCCCCCGCAAGCTCGACCAGGCCGTGTTCTTCGAGGATACCGTGTGTCCGTCGGAGATGACCCTGTTCTTGGATTGTCCTGAGGAGGTCATGGAGACGAGGTTGTTGAAGCGTGGAGAGACCTCCGGTAGAGATGATGATAATGCGGAGAGTATCCGGAAGAGGTTCCGTACGTTCGTCGAGACTAGTATGCCTGTTGTCAAGGCGTTCGAGGAGCAAAATAAGGTGGTTTCGGTGACGGCGACGGGATCGGTTGATGAGGTGTATGAGCGCATTCGCGAGGGATTTAAGAGTAAGGGCATTAATCCTTTGTAAGGTTGGTTTTTTGGGTTCTTAAAATATTATATCATGTGTGTATGGTTAGGTGGTACATAGATGGATAGATGGCAGGTAGATACGTGAGAGCCACAGTGATGAGTAGTACATTTAACTACATCCTGATCCTAGTAGCAACTATATATATGCTTATATCTTGAGTAATTTACCCTTGCTGCAACACCCCAAATTGTTCTATGTATGTATAAAGTAGTACTAGGTACTTGGGAATATACATAAAAACTCAGTTACACACTCGGCATAACTCGTATCATTGTCAGTCAGGCTTTCCCCCCACCTTCTCATGATGAAATGTGGATATAAACCTGTCTAGAATCCAATAGCTACCATGATAAAATAAAAAAGAGAAATAAAAGGAAAATTGAGCCCGTGAGATGGAAATAAAGGGAAAATGGGGATAAAAAAAAGTGTAGACACAGCAGAACATTAACATAGAAAGAACACCTTCCAAGCCCACAACTCACAACAACACACAGAAAACTTTTTATTCATTCATCCCAATGTGTATGCTTCTCTGTGTATCAATCAATCATTCAACCAGACGGTCATCAGTCCTTTACTCCACGGCAACGGCCTCCGGGGCAGCGGCGGGTGCCGCAGGTGCTTGCTGCTGCTGCTGCTGTTGCTGTTGCTGCTGGTTGTTGTTGTTGTTGTGACGGCGACGGTCACCACCCTTCTTGTCGTTACCCTTGCCCTGGGCAGCCTCCTCGGCAGCCTGGGCCGCCTGCAGCCCCTCGCGAACAAACCGCTCCCGCTCGCTGCGAACAACACCCAGCACGTTCTCCAGGCTGCGGCGCCAGACCATCAGGCGACCCTGCACCTCGGCCCACTGCTTCTCGCCAAAGACACGGTAGGTGGCCCGGTGGACCAGGAACTCGGAGCGCAGCTGAGACAGCTTGCCCTCGACGAGGCCAGCACGGATGGTGTCAATAACCCACTTCTCAACGTCGGTGGGCTCCACGCGGAGAGCCGTAGCGATCGTGGCGTAGGGGAGGGAGCGGGACGGGGTGGAAGCAGCCAGGGAGGCCAGAGTGAGCAGGCGCATCTTGTTCTGCAGGGCCTCGCCGGACTCAGCCAGAACGCCGCCGGAGATGCTGGCCAGGGGAGTAGCGGAGATAAAGGCCTCGTAGGCGTCGAGGGTGTCGGCGGTGAAGATCTCGAGCAGCTCAAAGAGGGTGCTGTCGCTGGACCGGAGAGCCTGGACGGCGTCGGAGGCAGTCAGGGGGGTGAAGTCGAAGACAGCCGGGTGGGTGAGAGCGGAGGTCAGGGCGCGGACAGCGAGATCGCGGGCCTCGGGGGCGCTGGCGTTGGCGGCAGGGATGGTCTGCAGGGCCTGGACGACATGGGTCTGAGCCAACTCGGGGTCACCAGAGGCCTGGGCGGCATCGGCAATGGCGAGGTGCAGGCGCTGGGCCTCGTCGGCGTCCAGCTCCCAGGCGGCGAGCCAGCTGGGCAGCTGAGCGACCAGCTGGGACTTGAGGGCGTCAAAGGCAATGGACGAGCTGGACTGACGGATGACGGCGACGGTAGCCAGGAGAACGTGGTAGCGGCTGGAGTCGGAGGGAGCAAGAGTGTTGAAGATGGTGGACAGGATGGAGATGGCCAAGGAGGGGCCGAACTGAGGGGAGGAAGAGATGGGTTTGGCGAGGTAGGTACAGATGCGGGACAGGAACATATCCGGGTCGGAGGCCTGGTGAACAAGGTGGACAAGAAGGTTGTAGGCGGAGATGATTTCTGTATAATATAAATTATTTGTCCGTCCGTCAGTCTCTGGATCCACGTCTCGTGTATAGAGGGGTGTTCTATCGATAATACGTACCCTTCTCGGGGGCGCTGTTCAGGACAACGGCCGCGGAGACCAACTTCTTGAGAACCTCATCGCGCTGCTTGCGGTCGGGCTCTGCTTCGGACTGTTCCTGCTCACGAAGGGGCTGCAGAAGCGGGGAAATCTCGGACTGGAGGCTGCTAGAGGCCTCGGACTTGCGCAGGGCGTCGATGTACTGGGCGAACTCGTCGGCGAGCTCGGTGAAGGAACCCTCGATGAGGAGGGTGGTGGAGGGGGCGGGCATGATGGGATGGGAGGTGGTGAGAAAAGGGTGAGGGGGGAAAAGGGAGGGAAAGAAATCAAAGGAAGAGGGAAGGGAAAGAGGGAAAGAAGCGAGAAGAGGCTTTGGGGATTGATCGAATCGACTTGGTGTTGCGAGACTGACTCTGTGGAAGGGATTTGGGCGGTGGAGAAAATTCAGTGTGGGAAAAACTCTTGGCGCCGCTGCATCGGGAGATCGTCTCGACATTTACTACGGAGTACTATTATTGTTCAATTACTCCAAAGGTTTTGAAATAACAATCACAACTTTTTTTTTTTCTGGTTTCATTTCATACTAATCAACTCAGTACTCAATCTGCAATTATTACAAGAATAACTCCCAGGCGCGCTTGGGGGAATCGTACGAGAATAAAATAAAAAGAACCATCAAGTCGTAGAACATGCAACTGCAACTGGAACCCTCCTTCTGTTCCCCGGCCATCATTACAACATCTTCCCCCTTCTCATTACAACACGGCCAATTGCGACCCCAATGTGATTATTACATCCAGCAATAACAGTACTCCCCATTTTCCTCTCGCCCAAGACTGATCATTTACAGAATCAGGCGCAAACCAACGAACAGCACGGTCGCCAACAGGCCCGTAGCGTGCTCCTGAGCCAGACGCATCGCCGCGTTGGCAGTGGTCGAAGACGAGCTGCTGCTGGAGGTGGTAGAGGCGCTCGATCCACTGCTACCCGAACCAGTGCTGCTGGACGAGCCGGTGGACGTGGTCAGAGAGGCGGCCGTCGTGGTGGTCGAAGAGGTAGTGCTTGAGGCCGACGCATTCAACGTGCCACAGTCCTTGTCGCGCGTCTCCTGGCACTGTTCCTGCTCATCGAGAGAGGGCGAGTCCTCAATACACTGAGCGTAGGTGGCCTCGCAGACAAAGAAGGGGATGGTCTGAGTGTACTCCGCGACATCGGCAGTGGAGCCATTGGAGCAGACGCAAGAAAAGTCCAGGGTGCTCTGCCAAACCGGTTAGCGGGTGCAAGGGTACAAAAGCGCCGAGAGTGCTGGTGCCACCTACCGGATCACACGAGTTGCTCGTAGCAACACCTCCGCAGATTTCAGGGCAAGAGTTGCGCTCAGCAGTGCACCAGGAGTCTAGATGGCAGTAGTCAGTAAATGAGTGATGGTCATTCATTCACCAGAAGTGTCTTACTTCGCTCCGACAAGCTGATGGCGCTGATGTTGAAGTCGCTGGGAAGAGTGTAGTTGCTGGACGCGGTGGCCGCGACAGCCAGAGACATCAAGACGAGAGGAAGCATGGCGAAAGAGCTACTGCCGGTAGAGCTGAGCTGGAAATGCAGAAAGTAAGATAGATTGTTGGGTGAGGTATGAGATATTTATCTGGGATTGGATAGTCTGGCAATGAGATAAAAGAGGCAGACAATCAATGGATGGATGGAATGGAAGATGAGAAGGGAGGAAGGGAGACCAGGAGGAGAAAGAAGAAGAAGAGGCAGCAGAAGAATGGAAGAGGAGAAGAGAAGAGAAGCGAAGAAGAGGAAGCGACGGAGGGAAGAAAGAAGAAAGCCGGCGATAAGAGAACAAAACGGGAAGGGGCAGCAAAAACAAGACAGGAATTCCGGCTGTTTATTTATTTTAGTGTCTTTTATTTTATTCGAGCAGAAGATTCTTGCTGCCGGGACGTGAATGAGAACCAGTGGAGGAGAGTGATTGGATGCGTTTAAACTAGCAAAGTAGTATAGCTAAAGGAACTAGATAGATACTGCTGCTAGCTGGACTAAGTACGACTAAGTACTGACTGGGTCTGCAGGAGGAGAGACGGTGCAGGAGTCCTGATCATAATAATTATAATAATAAGAAACAATAGTATAATAATACTCAGACTAATAGATAATATCCATACGTCGTGTGTTTCAATTCTCGAAAGCAAATTGAAAAAGAGTCGATAATCATCTCTGACTGTTTCTCAGACTTTCCCCCTCATTTCTGGCTCCAATTTCCCGTTCCTTGTTTTGGTGCAGCAACGGACTCATGATTTGGCCGGCGATTTGTTTGTTGCCCTACGCGAGGGATACTAATTAACCCTCGAGGAGGAAGTCGCAGACTTGCAGATGCCCTGTCTGGTTTCCATTGGTCCACCTGCAAGAGAGACAACTCCTCTCCAAGACATACTCAGTCCTCACCACAGAGACAAGAGAGACACCAGTAGAAAAGAAAAAGGCAAATGTAAAGAAAATTGGAGAATTGAAGAATTTTTCTACCCCATTTGTCGCTGCCTGGAATGTGCAACAATTCTCCAATTTTTTTTTTTTTTTTACTTCTACTGTTTCTCAGTTTTTTTTTCCCCTCTTTTTTTTCCTGAATGGAATGGCATGAGAGAATGCTGGCGGCTGGTTGATCCGGGATATTCGGTGTGAGTGAGTCCCCTCTTGGGGTCCTCGCAGGACTGATTTCTCCTCTTTGTTATCGATTCATCCCCGGTAGCGCCGTGAGCTAAAGTGACCGGCGCAACAGATGAGTGGCTGCAGAACTGGAGCCTAAAAACTAGTCGAGCGTTAGTCGCGACGGGCGTCCATGGCATACGTAGCTCGGGCTTCAGGTGGTTTCCAAATGTTTATCCAGCCAGTCAGTTCGGCAGAAGGGAAGCAAGCAGTCTAGTCAATTCTGTCCGGTGTGTCAGGGGAATGGTGTTGATGGGATGATATTAATAGTTATCATCAGACAACTACTAGCAAATAATTGGGCGTGGCGACGGAGATATGTTTAGCCAAATATGAAGTCGAATAAATAGATGGTGGTTTTACTGTATAGAAAAGAAGCGAGCGATCCTGAATGAAAATGAATAGGATTTACTCCGCTTTGCTTTTGCCGAATTCAAGGCTGGGCACATGATATCAAAACAGTCATGCCCCAATCCGGCAAGGTCCTTCCGGTATCCCAGTAGTAACCGGTTCAGTACCGTCCGAGACAGACGTTCTTTACCAGGAACCATACCAACCTGAGTAAATTGACGGTATTGTACCTTGCGGGAAAAGCTGCAACAATGTGATTCCGCCGAGTTATCCCTCGGCTGATCTCCTCCACTCATACCTTCCATCCAGACTATTGCTTCCGTTCCCCTCATCCCTCTCTTCTACTCTGAAACATCATATCATCTATCTCAATTCGACACCTCACACAACCACACCACCTCCTATCCCTCTAATTCCACATCAATTCATACATTACCGACTTGTAAATATGTCCTCTTCAATTCTCGACACCCCCGACCCCGCCTCCTTATCCCCCTTCCTCAATGCCTCCTCCGCATCTCTCCGATCTCTCCTCCACCACCCAGACTACCTCCCCATCCGCACCTATTCGCGCATCCCTAAACCCTCCACCGGCGAAGATGGCTACTTCGCCAACACCTTAGCCACCGACCGCACTATCCCCCACGTCCTGACACTCCGTCGACGTCCGCACCTCCTCTCTCTTCTCCCCAACTCCCCGCCCATCTGGCCCGCTCCCACCGGTGCCCCGACTCCAATTGAAGATCCCGATTTGATCCTCATCCTGGACATTGCTGCCCCCGGTGTCTCGGGCCATCCGTCTACTGCTCATGGCGGAGTCCTGGCTACGTCTCTCGACGAGGCCATGTCCTATGCTGTGGCACTGTATGCGCCGGAGACGGGCCCGAAGTTGGTAGAGGATGAGCAGCCGGATGGTCCGCATGTCCCGCCGACGCCGCGCGGAATGCTCTATACTGCCCAATTGGACATCCGCTACAAGAGTCCTGTTGCTGCGCCGGGGTACCTGGTTGTTCGGACTAAGGTCCTCGCTCGTGTGGGCCGCAAGTTCTGGGTGCGCGCGCAGGCCTTCCAGCCGCAGGATACATCTCCCAAGGCAGAGGGCAAACCAATGCGTCTTACCACGGATGCGATGGCGTTCTGGATGCAGACGGGACCGTCGCTCTAAGTCTTTCTTTTCTTTTTGCTGTTTGTTCTATAGATCTAGATTCTATTACCTGTGTATATAGTATATGTACATATTGCATCGACCGGTAGATAGAGCCAGTCGTTCGGAGATAGAAAGACAGAGAAAGAAAGGAACAGGGTCGAGGATGATGATGATGATGATGAGCCAGAAACAAGGGTGGAAGGAAGGGAAAAAAAGAAAGCGAAGCATCTACAACTTCGCACGAGACCCGATATTGCGACTGGCACTCAACACCAAGCCCACCTGCGTACTCAACGCCACCACATCCCCCTTATCATCCACGACCGTGACATCCAAATCCGTGCGTCCATCCCGCACCTTCTTCGTATACACCCGACTATACAACCACTCGACCCCTTCCTCGGGCAACCTCTTCTTCAGATCAATATTCAACGTGACCGTGGGGAACCAAAACAACCCCTTCCCACCCCCGACCGCCGCCTCCTCCGCCGCATCATCAAACCCAGCCAACGCCGTAGGAAACATATCCGTCAAATACACCAGCGCCTCATTAGTCCACCGCGCATTCACATCCCCCGCAGGCCGGAACCTCGCCCACTGCTCCGCATTCATCTTCCTCTGCTTCCTCTCCTCCTCACTAAGCTCAACAGGCACATAGAACTCCGTCTGCCCCGTCGCCTTCCGGAACTCCGAATGCTCCGGTATAAGCTTCCCCCACGCCCCATCGCGCCCTGTCCTCCCTAACGTCTCCAAATCCACCGACCCATCTCCTTTCGACCCAGCCGCCGGCACAGGACTGCTAACCTTCCACCCAGTCGTAGCACTAAGTCCCTCTTCGGCGTCCGCGGGACTAACGGTAATGTATCCTGCCACCTTGACTTCGAGGTCCTCGTCATCCTCACCCTTCTTCCCTTCCGTAGTAGACGACTGCGATTGCTTCCGCTTGCCGCTATCAGGCTTCTGGAGCAGCATCACATGCAACGTACTCGTCCGCCGTCCCAGCTTCGTATCCTCGACTTTCAGCACGGCGGGACCGGCCGCTGTGCGGCGGAGGAAGGCTAGTTGCATGGAGATCGGGGTCGCGGGACTGTTCTTGTAGAGAGCTGGGTGGGTGTGCGCGAAGTGCACGAGGGCGAGACGGTACAGGACGGAGGTGGTGTAGCCGCCGTGGGGGACTGTAGTAGACAGTGAGTATGCGATATGTGGAACTGGGAGGCAAGGTGTATGTGTATATCCTACCTGCTCCGATGCACCATTCTTTGCGAAGATGGGCTGAGTAGCGGTGCGAGCTGAGGGGAGTTACTTGGATCGCGGACTCGAAGGCCGGGCCGTGGGCTGGAGGATGAGGGGGAGACATTATCGGTATGTAGGTCGGTCTTCTATGTAGGAAAGAAGGTGGTGTGGTGTATGTATGTGTAGGTATTAGAGAGAGTCTCTGGTCAGTATGTTCTATTCATGGAGGAAAAGGAGAGACCAAAAGTTGAGAAAGATGAAAATCTAGCTATCTGGTTATCTGGCTGTTCTATCTAAAACAAAAATGGATACCGAGGGAGACCAAGTCCGAAGCGGGAAAATGCCTCGGTTGAATCTTCCACTTAGCGGATTACTAACCCGTCACAAGATTTAGTTTATCTATAAACCAACTATACAATGAGTTAGTTATCTATTGATTGTTACTGTGTAGATCACTATCAGGGACATAGTTTACGGCCTCATATTAGACTATGTGGTTTGGAGATTCTGCGTGTATTATGGCCTCGTCTATGTGACCCCTTGAACTCCCGCAGCTGCTCTCTTTCCCTCTCATTCTATATTTCTCTTCACCCCCCAAATACATTAAAATCCAGCCCAGACGCCTGTCTGCTTGTTTCTGCTATTGTAATTGGAGATGTTCAAGTAACAGTGTACTGATATGCCCGAGATATGTACCCATTTCATGCAACGCAAGTCCATCATGTACGCTTCAAGTCATGTACTCGTAGATATGCTCATTCCGCATCGTTCGTCTTTTTATGGCCCACTTCGGGTTGCCGCCAGCTTCTCCAGACACGACAAGACTCCTATCCATCACCGTGCAGTTAGCATCCTTCCACTCATTACAATCTAGGGAGAAAATCTTACCAGTCACTCCTTGTGTCAAAGTTGCCTTTGCCTCTGTGCTACGAGATCCGAGCGTCACCGTCATGGCGTAGTTGACTGCCCGCGCATTGTCCAGCTTGTTCGCCCACCGGAATACCGATTCGTCATCGCGACCATCTCCGATTGCTAGCAGGAAATCCGGCCGCGGCACACTCTCGTCCCGTTGGCTCTGCTTGAGACATGACCGCCATGCCACTTCCGCTGCCGACGCCTTGTTGATTCCCGCCGGCTCCACCACCAGCGCACGCTCCACGGGCACTGCATGCACCCCTTGACTCAAACAGGCATCATTAATGTGGCCCGCACACTCCGACGCCAGCCGCGATGCTGCCACCTGGTCCTCCGCCGACTCGTAGTGGAACATGAGCGAGCAGTGCCGCTGTTCCACCCAGCTGCCTTCCGCGCGTTCCTGGTAGTACTCTAAGATATGTGACACTGCTGCCTTCCACGCGTCCGTCTGAACCTTGTCCGTCAGCTTCAGCCAGGTCTCCGAGTTGGGCTCGCGCACGAAGCACCCGTTCTCGGCGATCAAGCCCAGGTTGGTGACCAGCCGGAACAGCCGCTCCATCTCCTCAGGCATGCGGGCGCTCATCACATACACCACGTTCCGCGGATCCTCGGTTAGTTCGGCCAGCGTCGTGATTGCACGCTGCGGCGTCGTCACGATGATACTCTTTGGTGAGCCCCAGGAGGCGAGTGTGCCTTCATAGTCCACGATGATCAGCCGGCGCGACGACCGATGGTACATTTCCTCCAACTTGTTTGTCTGGAGCCGAGGCACGGCCATGATTTCCCGGGATGACTGCTCGTTCCAGACCCGGCTCAACGTCTCACTGAATGACTTGACCCAGTTGTGGGTGGAGTTCTGCAGCACTGCCTGGTGCATCTTCGTCCACACTTCCTGGCGCTCTTGCTCATCCCTCGATAAGGCGGTATGGATGGCTTCCGCACATTGACGGTAGTCCCAGGGGTTGACCAGAAGGGCATGGTCGCCAAACACAGACGCGCTGCCAGTGAACTCGCTCAGTATCAGGGATCCGTACTTTTTGTTGCCCCATTTACCGTCCTGACAGTAGACGAACTCATGGCTGGTCAAGTTCATTCCTTCACGCAAGCTGGTAATAATCAAGGCATCTGCCACGGAAATCAAGGCAAGATACTGGGGGAAAGCCAGATCCTGTTTCAAGAAGACCAATGGCTGATGCGCAAGTGTGGAGTGAGTGGAGTTGATCCGCATCGCAATATCGGAAATGGTTGCTTCCAGCTCAGGCTGCTCGGTGGTGCTGGTTGCCACCTGGATCAACACCACCTGGTCTCGCCATTCGGGATACGTGTTGAGGAAGAGTTCGTAGCTCAGCAGTTTCTGTCGAATTCCGCGTACCTGATCGATCTTGTCTCGCGACACGATGAGTCGCTTGCCCTCGTAACGCTCCGAAATGGTCTTAATCCATCGTTCCACGTCTGCGGCCTGCCGGCGTTGATCCCATGAAGTCGGGTCAATGCCAATCGAGAACTTGCTCACGTTGACAAAACGATCCTCCAACTGCAGTCCATCATTGGTAGCCTCCACATTGAGGATGCGGCTGCACGTCTGGAGGAAGTGCCGACAATACTCATCCGTCTGGAATCCGACTAAATTAGCACCCAGCATTCCCTCGAGAAGCTCCTTACGAGGTGCCAGGCACCGGAACACCTCCGACGATGGGAAGGCAATGTGGAGGAAAAAGCCAATCTGGGCATCGGGAAGCAGTTTCCGCAGCATGGCCGGGACCAGCAGCAGGTGGTAATCCTGCACCCAGATGGAATCACCACGCTTCCAGTTCTTTGCGATGCGTTCGGCAAAGGCTTGGTTTGTTTTGACGTAGTAGATCCAGGAATGGTCCTCGTAGGCCTTGCTCTTGGGGTTGTCCGGAATCTGATAATGGAACACGGGCCAGAGGATCGTCTTGCAGAAGTGTGTATAGTGGCCATCAAAGTCACCATCACTGACGTAAACGGTCACGGAGCCGTACTCATCTTCGAGCTTCTCGGCGATGGCCTCCTTGGTGTGCTCCGGCAGCGCATCAGTGGGCATCCCCAACGTACCCACCCAGACCTTGTCTTCCAGCTGTCCGGCGTCCGTGGCCGATCGCACGGCGTTGCGCAAGCCTCCGTTGCCCTGCTCGGCCGTTTCGATCGTCCAGTCGGCGTATGAGAATGAGCCTTTGCGGCTGTGGTCCGCCCAGCTGTCCCGGATATGCGAGGTTGGCGTCTTTGGGACCGATCGCGGCTTTTCTTTGGGCGCTTCTGTCCCCGAAGGTCTGATTTCTTGATGCTTGAGGATCGAGGGCGAGGCCGGAAATGCCGCTCGCGGGCGAGGTTGGTTCAGGGCCAAGGTGGAACCCCAGGCTGGGGAGTGAGCTTCGCTCTCCGTCAACAAGGCCACATCGCCGTCGGTCTTGGGGAAAGGATATCCGGTGTGCTCTTGTTCCGCCTTGGAAATATCTGTGGAGAAAATGCATTCATGTTCAGTAGTAGCACCAGGTGTAAGGCCGACTTGGGGCGCTCCATTGTTCCTCTCGAACAAGCTCAGAGTCGCGTTCGGGTTAGGAGTAGGATTCTCAGCGGGATTGGTTGGCTGAGGGCTCGTCCCCTCCGCCGGACGAATCTCGGGTTCATTCTGATGGAAATTAACCGTGTAGGGTAGGAAACTGAACCACCACACGCCGGTCAGAGAGCACCCTAAGAGTGGTGTATAGTGGGTAGTCACTTACAGTGAAGCGATGTAAATAGTCATGTTGACAGCGGGGTAGCTGGGACCCCGGGACGAGTCAAACCCAGTAACCGAAAGAGAAGAGGGAGTAGAAGACGAGGGCGAGATGTACAGAAGACTGACAATTAACCTACGACCAAGAGGCAGATCGCGACGGGGCAATGGGAAGAAGAGGAAGGGATGGACAGGGAGGAAACGGGGAGAGAGAAGATGGAAGAAGGTGAATGGAAGAACAAAAAAGTGCAAGTTCTCATGGCTACGTCATGTGCTGGTGAAAGGAAAAGCAAAGCAACCAAGCGGGTTTTTTTGTTTGATTGTGTTGGGTATGTCTGGTTCCAAGTTGACACCATTCTTAGGTAATTCTCTCCATTTCCATCAGGCGATTCTCTTGTCTAGCAAAATCATTTTCAGTACTATTCTGGCATTCCCTGTTTTTTTTGCCTAAATGATTCCCCTGCTTTGGGGGACTTTGAACAAGTCTTTCTGCTGATGTTCTTCACGGGTCTCCACTCGGTCCCGCCATTGGCCCAAATCATGCTAGTCGGTCACATGACCTTATCTCCGCCGATCAGTTTCGGCTGCCTCAGGCGCTTAATCCCTCCCTTCCATTTCCGGCGCATCGATTCTCCGCTTCTATCTTTCTTCCTCTTCTTCCTCTTCGTTCCCTCTCCTACTACTGTCTAATTCCTGATTCCCCTGTATACTCACCCTGCCATGCCCTTGCGCGTTACTTCGGCTCCCGTTTCTGGTATCAGGAAAAACCGAAAACCCGCTACCCCGAGGCCGCGGGCCTCTCCCTTCGCCGCCCATGCCCGTCGCAAACCTTCGGCGCCGTCATCATCCGGCATCTCCAAGATCTCCAGCGAGCAGGATGAGTACGAGCAAGGCCCCCTTCCAGATCTTGGGCCATCACGATACATCCCTGAAACTGCTCCCGTAACAGATGTGGTCGAGGCTCTCCAGTACATTCGCAACAGCATGTTTGAAGATCTGCCCCGCCGAGCGGGCATGAATAGCACGCGCATCGCCGAGGTCCTCAACTTTCGTCGCTCCCTGCCTCCTCTCGCCTCCGTCGCACACGTTCATACTCTGTTGGAAGCACCCACCAAGGTCGAGAAGGAAATCATGGAGCTAGTTCGCGCCGGTCGGGTCCGCCGCTTGATTGTCCCCGGGAGAGGGAATGATGCCGCGGGCTTAGGCGATTGCTTAGTGTTGAGCGAGGAATGGGACCGCTTGGTGCTAGATAGCCCTGCATTGGAAGCACCCCTAAAAGGTGAGGCTATCGCTTTCATTTAGTCATTCAGACAGCAAGCTGATCCGTGTCAGAGAAATTTCTCGCGCTGCTTGGTCGAATCGGAAACACATGTGCAATTCCCGGAGCCGCTTTCACTCCGCCGGAGTGTATGGCCCTGGTCCGGGCTGGATTTCTCGTCTCTTCTTCGTCCCTAGCGAAAGGCTCATCCAGCTTAGCTTCCCTCCCTATTCTCCCTACAACCTCGATTACTCCAGCTTCCGCAAGTCGAAGTGGCGCTTTCCCACCAAACGAGGTCGGAGCGAACCCTCGCTCATCATCAACTACCGCGACACTCTTTCTTTCGCTTCCAAACACAGGCCCCTACCTTCGTCTGCTGAGCGCTGGCCGCTCACACCTCCTTTCTCTTCTGAAAAGGTCTAGTTCGAACGAGGTCCCTGTCTACCTCCTGCGTGACCGCTGGGATGGGGCGGTCGAGAGTGAAAAGAGCTTCAGTGTGGCGAAGAGAGTTCGAGGCGAGTTTTCCGGCATCTTGCCAGGCCGGACGAAAAAGTACAAGGATCTCTACGGGATGAACTTCCGCTGGGCTTTGGAGGAGGCGCTCGGGGCGGGGTTGGTCGAAATCTTCGACACTGGTAGCGTTGGCCCCGGGGTGCGTTGCTTGTGATCAAGAGGTTGTCCAATCAAAGGATGATTCTAGACCAAAAGACTTGAGGCACGAAGTGAAGCATGCTGCCATATAATCTTGGCTGCATTGCAATGCGTGCTTGACAGAGCCGTCTGCCACGGAGGCGATGCCGATAGGCCCGTAGTCGAACGGACCAGACGGCTTCTCACGACCAAATGACTGTCAATGCTCCAGGTTGCTCTCCGGAGCATGTGAGCTCATGAATATATGAACCAATAGAACATGTACATAGCCTAGCATATACCCAGACCAATCTATCTATCTTTAATGCGTAGAGTTGATGCGGACGATCAGATAATATTCTGGCAGGTAAGAGCCAGTGACGGTTTTCGACAGAGCAAGCTATCCAATTCCATCACGGTGCGAATATGGTGGCCTCTGACTTCTGGCTTTGTTGGTGATTCCACCATGTGCCTCGAAGCCTACTTATATATATTATACATTTGTGAAGCTGCAATGTATTGCGCCTCAACCGTGCTGGTCAAAGCGACCAGCTGAGACACGTCGCATGCGCGACAGATATACAATGAATATATGTAATACTAACCCTTAATTCTATATGAATTTGATGGCATTCTGTGGGTCGAGTCCCACTGACATATCATACTCCGACCCCATGATGAAGTCTAAGAAGAGGAATGAGCCGAAAGAGGAAGCAAGCAATGAGGAAGGAAGGAAGGATGATGAAAATATTAATACCCCCCTTCCACCCGATACTACATAGTAACATCTAATTGAGACGTGAACTCCCTCCACTTATAATCCAAACCATCACTATCCCACTACTTCAAATCTTCATCCCTTCACTCCTTATCACCAACATACTACTACTATCCCACCATCATGTACCTCCATCTCAACCCACACCCCTTTTCCATCCTCCCCTCTCATCCCGCCCTTCCTGACGAAACAAACACCACTAGTTCCTCGACATCATCAACCCCATCTCGTCCCCAACTCCGCTCCTTCCTCCACGCCTGCCTCACCGAATCCCAAGTCCTCCTCTCCTCCATCCCCACCACATTCCGCCGCGACCGCAAACCCCGCCGCGCACCGCCATCCACCGCCGCCGTCCACCTCTACACGCGCACCGACAATGAAACCGGAGACTACTGGGTATGTCGACAAAGCACGCACCAAGACGCAGCAGTGACGGGGTCCGCCTCATGGGAAGAATTCTACTCCGGACTACGAGAAAAACACTCCGAAAATGAAATGGATTACACGCCCAGTGTGACGTCCGTGGTGAAGTTGCTGGAGTGGCCGTCTGAGGTTGATGTAGAAGGTGGTTGGGAGAAGGTGGATGCTCATGGTTAGTATTACTCCGTACTTTTCTTTTTCTTTCTATTTTTCATTTCCCTTTCAATTTTCCTCGTTTGTCTGGCGAGATCTTTAATCCCCTTTGGATTTATGGTGTGTTACGCGCGCGCGCGCGTGTGTGTAGGGATCTAGATATATTAATTACATACTATAATCTATGCAGTGAACCTAATCACGCATACCTTCCAACCCACAGTTCTAATTGCGCCTCGCTCGTTCCTGGTCTTAGTGATCTCGGCAGACCGAGCAGCAGCAGCTGGGGAGCAGCAAGGGTTTGTGACAGTTCAGATCCCACTTGCTGTTGAGTCGAGTCCCGACGCTATTCGGGAGAAGATCATGGCGGCAGTGTCCCGGAATACGATCTTCGCGTTCTATGCGAGTGTGGAGGAGGTCCTTGCGACGGCGGACGGGCTGCAATGGTCCATGGCGACTACTTCCGATGCTGGCGGGGCGATTCCTCAGTGGATCCAGCGGAGCTGGACCATGGGCGGAGTCCCTAAGGCTGTTGTCGCTGATGTGGGCTTGTTTCTGGCCTGGACGGCCCGCCGGAGATCATAGGCGACTCTTAAGACAGTGTGGAGGTAATTACTGGGTACAATGGTGCAGAAGAAGAAGTACTACAGATGGATTGCACTTCGAGACCGCTTCATGTGTCACGGTCTCGAGATTGTACTGGTGCGAAGTTGTAGATTACGATTCCATCACTTCTCGTTATTGAATAAACAATTGAATTAATCAAGCCAGTCGCTCACGCGTAGTGGTCTCCTGAGCTAATAAATCGAGTTTTTGGCCTCCAGACTCCCGGCTCCTCTCTCACGGCAATGGGATGCTGATACATACAAGGCATGCGGCTATGAGACGCCCAATAGAACAACGTGATATAAAAAGACAAGGGTTGCTGTCATCCAGCTAAAGTAGAGAAAATTTGCGAATGACCCTATGAATCAGGAACCTCCAACACGTCCTGCCAATACTCAGAGACTGGCAGGCGGATGGAATGTTACCACATATAAGTAGAAAAATTTTGACCTCAAAGAACCACAATCATGAGGAATCACACGTAGAAACGTGCGATTCGATGTAGAAAAGAGGAAACAGGGCGGGTCGACTCTGCGACCCCCTCATGAGTAGCATAGATGTATAGTCAAAGTGGAATAATGCAACGCGCAAACAGGAGATGGGATTGAAGAACCGAACCGGGGAAAAAGGAAAAAGGAAAGGAAATGGGAGTTAAGACAGTCGTCACAGGTAGGAAAATTATTCACTTGGCAATAGAAAGGGTATTATAGTGAGTCGCATCAGCGCGTTTGGAATCCATCACAGAAGGGATGGGGAGGTGATATCTAATAATGAACAAAAGGAACAGGAGATGTTTAGACATTGACACGGACCTTCCGTGAGTAGAACTGGTTCACCGCTGGGATGTACCAGCAGCGTTTGTCTCGGGTTGAGACTGAGGTGCACTCTGGCTTGACATTGCTAGTGCGTTGACGTTAGCTGACGCAAGTTGGGCTCTTAGAGCGGCGACTTCCGTTCGAAGTCCATTCAATTCGTCGTGCACCGAGCGGACATAAGCCCACAGCTTGTCTTCCCGCTCACGGAACTGCTCGATGAGGTTGGACTCGTGAGGACTGGTCATTTGGTTGCCATTATTCGAGGTCCCTTCTGATCCAGGTTTTGTCGGTAGTGGACCGCCGTGGTTGTTTGTGTGATTGTGAGGGGTCATGTGTTTTGTAGCTGTCGAAGGCGCCGGCGGCACTGATCCTTGAGAGTGAAGGCCGAACCGAGATTCAGACGAGTTCATCCCAGGGGGCGGCGGGAGCTGCGGAGCACCCGGTTGCGGTGGAGGCAGACCCAAGCCTGAAGCAGCATGATTCGTTACCGAACTCGAGGAAGATCCTGTCCTGCCAAATGTCTGCTGCTGGAACGACTGAGCCATGCCGGGCGAATGAGCACGATGATGGATGTTATTCTCCGGCCCATGGCCAAGCTGGTGCGATGACAGTGCATTTGGGGACAATGGTTTCGGGCTCCCCGTGATGTTTGTGGGGAAAACCGATGCCCCTGAAGGCTGACCAGGCGGTGGGAATGTCATGTTGCCGGACTGCGATACGGGAGACGTGGACGCACTAGAGCCACCATGGCTTGGAGGAGGAAAGAGACCCCCCGGGGAAGGTCTTCCTGAAGCGATCGGTGGATATGTGCTGGGCTGGCGTGGTTGATAGCTCGTAGTGTTTGAACGTGAAATGGAGTCCGTCGACATGTCATGCTTCTTGATGCTGGGCATGAGTCGCCGCTCTTCTTCCTCATCCATGCGCTCCGGCTCAGCTGTGTACACAAGTCCATCCATCGTATCATCCGCGGCTCCAGGGGCCGGAGCCTCGCCGTATTCATCCTCGGGAACGTAGCTTCCCATGCTTGCTCTGCGCCCTGCGCATCCGCCTTGGCCCTTGTTGTGGCGAGCTAAAGCGTCGCCACGGGCGAACCTGCGCCCGCACTTAGGGCAAATATGGGGCCGTTCGCCAGTATGAAGTTTAGTGTGTCTCTTCAGATCATGTAACCGACGGAAGCGCGATTGACATGTCTGGCAAACATATGGCTTCTCCTGACTATGCGTAAGCAAATGGCTCTTCAGGTTATGATGCCTGGTAAACTCCGTAGCACAGTATGGGCAACGATGCTTTTTGGCCGACGGTGACCGCTGGCCTTTGTGAAACCCAGAACCGGGTAGGCTGAGACCACGGCGAGGGTCATTGAAACTAGCCGTGGGCATCGGATACGAGAAGGCTTTGTTGCCTGTTTCTTGCGGCATTTCTCCGTCATCACGGTGGCGAGGATGGTCGCCATCTGCAGAGCCAGAATCCTCGATAGGACCAGGACTGGCCACGGTTGATGCATCGATAAGTGTGTTATTGTTATCGGCTGCCCCGAACGTATCAGGTGCATTGCCTGGGCCTGAATGTGAATCAACTTGCATTTGGTCTGACGAAGATTGCATGCCCTCATTCACGGGATTTGTCTGCTTCTCGCTGGCACCGAGGGCCTCTCTCGCAACTTGTGAGCTGTGCTGTTCTGATTCCTTCTCGTGCTCCAGCGGGCGATCTGTCTGGCCAGCCGTGGCCGGCGGTGCGGTCGTCGTCATTGGTGGTAGCGAATCGCCGGAGCGCGAAACGTTCAGACCTGCACTGGCGATAGAGGACAGGCTTGAATCAGGCTTTGACTGTTTCAGAAAAGCGAGCGGTTCCGACGGAGCGGATATTACGGGGTTCGATGGCCCTGGCAATGGTTTTGAGATAGGAACAGGTTCGTTGTTCGATTGCATCAATGCAGCCATGGATAATGGATGTTTCGCGCCAGCCTGAAAGGGTTGGCGAAGGTGTGGGAAAGCTAAGTCAACAGAGGCCATGTCAGTAGGAGTAGTCTTTCTCCGGTGATGAGTGGGGAGTCATGGAAGATCCGGGGCGACCAAGAAAGAGGGGATAAAAGGGCACCAGATGTCCGAGGGCACAACGGACATATAGAAAGCAATGAGGCAGGACAAAAGAACGAGTAACATTGATCAGAGGCACTGTTGCGTGGGGCGCTCACCTAGAACCGAGTGTGGCGCAAGCTGACGGGAGGTTCAGCCTTCGCGCGATGTCTTGTCAGACAATGAGGTCCCACAGATACAGATACGGGCCTCGCAGGAGGTAAAAACAGCGGTCAGCCTTGCAATCAGATGAAGAAGGTTGAGTCTAGCGCCCGCACGATCTGGATCCGGATCTGGTGGGAGGAGGGGGGTGGAGGGGACTTTAGTCCATCTGGTGGAAAGCCGTATGAGAATGCTTGGGTTAGGCTGCAGGGAGGAAGCTGGAACCCGCGATTGTCAAAGCAACGACGTCAGGAGAATTATGCAGAGCTATGTCGTTGAAAGCTGGTCAATGTACGAGTGACATGAATCTCCAGCAAAGCATGAAGTCTTCGAAAAGAAGAAAAGAAAAGGCAAGGGGGAGGAGAAAAGGGTGGGAGGAAAGATGGAGAGCTTTCGGGAGACGGAAGAGGGACTGTTGGCGGAAGGATGTAGAAATGAACGAAAATCCCCAAAGAACAAGGACTATTGGACGATGATGAAGCGTCAGAAGGAAGATGGAAGAGGTGGGACCGGGTTTATTACGAAGTGGATTGAATAAAGAGAGACGCCAAAGGAGGTGAAGAAAAAGAGGAAGAAGAAGTCAGTTGGTGGAGAGAGAAGCATAAAACCTGATGCAGACAGACAGTGGCAGAATGGATACAGGAGGGAAGGCAGGCAGGCAGGCAAGAGAATAGTGTAGTTGATTAGTTAGTTCACTTTGGTTCGCAGTAGTAAGCAGGAGGTGAATAACTAGCAGCAGTAACAATACTAAATAAGTAAAGTACTGTGAAAGGTTGTAATGTTGGTTTCGGGTCGCCTAGGGAGCAGCCGCGGGGATCGTTCCTGATTGGGTCAGGCGGTCAAAGCGAAACAAACTTCCAGGTGGAAAGAAAAAAAAAGATTTCTATCAAAAAACAAGACTAGAGAGGAGGGAAAAAAAGAGGTATAGTCACAAAAATGAGGAGATATTCAGCGTGAGACCAAGATAAGTCTGATATAACTCAGCGTACACATACAGAGCGAGAGGGAAAGAGAGAGAGAGAAAGAGGAGGAGAGAAGAGCCGGAAGAAGAACACGAGGAAGGCAGAGTGGCTGGAGAAGTGGCCCGTAACCCATTGATGACCAAGGGTACGGGCGGCTCTGCCGGGTGGACGCTGGTCAGGAAACCGGAAACTTTCCAACTTTCCCGTCCCATTTGAGGCGTTGCGTATTAATCACCGCCGCATGGGCTGAGCAAACTGAAAGCTTGCAGATAACTAGATACTCCTGTATGTAGTATGAAATAAAAGTAAATTCGCCCATTTGGGGCATCATTCTGAAGATTACTACTACACAG
Organism: Aspergillus costaricaensis CBS 115574; assembly: GCF_003184835.1. Lineage (NCBI taxonomy): Eukaryota > Fungi > Ascomycota > Eurotiomycetes > Eurotiales > Aspergillaceae > Aspergillus > Aspergillus costaricensis. Next base: position 529,784 of record NW_020291819.1, read on the forward strand.
TTACTGGATAGCTTAATGTGATGCTCTCCTCCATATTGAGGGTGACGATGCAGAACCTTTCCCCTCAGCATGGGCCTTTGGGGCTGAGTATACAAGATCTACGGAGTACTTACTAGTGAACTACTCACTAGTAATTTACTACAGAGCACGGTGTACAGAGTGCCTGCCTTACCAGATACACTAAAGTTCTTAGTCTCGATAACTGAGAAGCAGCTTAATATAGAGGGTGCGTCTTGGCATTCATGGAGAGGCAAGATAGTAGTCCATTCTCATGATCCACATCCACGTATTCTACACTAATCATCTTGAGTTTTGTATAATTGCTTCATTCATGGATGTCGTGTAGGTTCAATAACCTGTCTCTATCAAACAATCACGGAATAAAAGGGGTTGCTGCCACTGTACGTAAGTAATGTCCAACTGTGGAGCATCGCCTACTCTTACTACAGACCATACTACTGCAGGTTACATAGTACGTTTGCGTCTATTGGTTGGCTTCAACAGACCCTACAGCTGAAAACTTGATTTCATTAGCTGACAAGCGACGCCTTGCCACAGTTATGGGACATTCCAGAGCCTGAAGAAATGAGCGTAAAGCACAAGACACAGCCATATGGTGGGTGGCTGAACCGGAGGATACAGACAAGGTCTGCCGACTCCCATTTATGCATGAAAAAGTGGGACGGAAAAAAAGAGGAAGAGGGACAGAGAGAGAAAGAGAAACACACACAGGAGACCAAAGGGAGACGAAAGCTGAAGGTGCCAATAGAGTACGGTGTTCTCCGTATGCAGGACAGTGGAACTACAGAAAAATTCCTCTACATTGGGTCACTGGGTTGGGAGGGCTATACTAGATTCAGGAGAGGCGGATGGAAAATGAGGCTGTGTGGCTAGGCTGAAACTTCATTGTGGCTGGCAGTCCAGCTGCGGAGAAAGCTGGTGGCTCTGGGCGCCTGACCAGTTGGAACCCGTTTTCTAGAACCGAGTGGGGGGGTCACACGGTGGCTGTACAGGCCCACCGCCTGCCCGACATGCGCTTTGGGCCTCTTCTCATTTGTTCTCCACCCACCAACAGCTGCCATGTTTTATTCCTAATCATGTTACGACTACTTAATACAGAGTAAAGGAGTAGTACTTTGTGTCGTACTAACAATGCTGCTCACTACCCTTGTGACCCAGATTGGTACTACATAGGAAGTAGTCCTTCACTCATTACTTAGTACTCTACTCATCACTTTTTCATGGTCTCTGCACGCCAAACTTACTAGGTCACCACGGTAAGCGAAGATGGCTTAGAATTCCAGCACCAATACATCACTAGTCGTTAGTACTTACTTTCCTTTTTTGCCTTTTCCTCAATATCGAGACATTCAGGGTCTTACAACATGTGAATTTACTCCGGAGTAAAGCTAAGAAGAGGCCATACGCCTAATATCTGATCCTCCCTACTACTACTCCCGAGGCTGCGATCTCCGTCCGCAAGCTCCCTTATTGTCCCCCTTGCCGTTATGTCATTATCCAGCTTCTCGGAGTACTCCGGATCCCTTTGGTGTCCAAGACTGATAGCCCCGAGTCATGGCATGCGTGTCTTCCAAACTTTGTCCACAACAACATAGTTCCGACAGTAGACCCCTTGAATTACGCGCTGGGGTGTGAACTAACTTGAGGGTGCTATAACGAGTCGCTCGTTTGTTTCCCGTTAGAAAACTCTTCTTGGCCCTCTGTATCATGGAAGGTGGATCAGTAGTAGGTGATCCAAAGCATTCGTCATGATATTTTTAGGCAACATCGAGCCAGATATGTCATGTGCTAGTGGTCAAGGCATCCACGATGATGAAGAATATGTCCTATTTATACAACAGCAAAGTTGTGCTATCAGTGGGATTTCAGGGTTGGTAGTAAGACTCTGCTTACCAAGTACCTACGCACTGGTACTTGGCCATGTGGTTCAACAACTACCCGCCTGTGATGATAGTATGGGAGGATACACGGCAGATCCTTTAGTGATATCAGTCTCTGAATGTCATACGCTACATAGAATAGAACAATATACCAAGTGAATATTCAATAGATTTGCTCATTTATCTGTCATGTCATGATGCACTCAGTTTGTTAGCAATGCAGCTACAGGCGGCTCATCCGGGGGCAATTGTTATCTGTATAACCGTGTTTCCTCTTACTTGGGTAGTAGCATATGTATGACTTTCGGTTCACCTCAATAAATGATAGTTGATTTTGAGCCGTTTCCATCTCCTGGGAGAATAAGTCTAGGGTTCGTGTCTAATCATCGTTTTCTAACCTAACAACGTCGTCACCATTTTTTTGATCATCGCAATAAAGGGAGTATTCTTCATAGACCGGAGTCCTGCAATATTTGATCTTTCTTGAGGGCTTAGTTTGCTCGCTCATGCTAGCCATGATAAGAATTGCTCAGTTGACATTTGCATACCGGTGATTGAAATTTTACTATGTTCCATGCTGGGTTAAGGAATAGAGATCCCTCAGAAGATGTCTACAGCTTATGATGAGGTCGGGGAGCGTAAGGCTTCTATTTGTGATGTGGCGAAACTGTAACATCTGTGTCGAGCGAGAATTGTCTTTTCCTTCATGCGTGATTGTGCTTCTGATGAATTTGCGATGTTGGACAACAACTCGCCTATCGGAGTCCTCTATATTTCGAGTTGGAGAGACTTACGAGCACAGAAAATGCCACCCAACACTCGAGAGAAAGATTTTGGCATCTCATTTCCTGGGCAGGCCTAACTGTGAGCTTTTGTGAAAGTTTCGGGCGCGACCGAGAAGCAGGAATCGCAGGGCTGAACGTTGCGTTGATCTAGCTTGACTGTCCGACAGATAGCGTGTCCGCAGCTCTCAACCGTCAGGAGAGGGGGAAGAAAGGACATGCAATTTGAGCTAGTGCTCACGAAAGGCAATGTGCACGACTATTGCCCCTTCCAGGTTCTCAAGGTTCGTGTCCCAACACATGCAGCCCCTGATGCTGGAGTACCAAAGTCGTTGCCAAAGAGCACGAACGCTTGGATTTACGCCAGCTCATTGGTCTAGGCTGGAGGGAGAGGCCGATTCCTAGACTTCAATCTATACTGCTTCTGAGATATCACAGACACCCTAAGTCGGTTCGGTGCGCATACAGATAATACCCCTGTACCTGATCTGGTCGTCGATTGGGGATCACATCATTGAGTGCTCGCCTCCCTCGCTATTCGATGCAAGGTTCCATATCCTGGACGAGGAAATCATGGCCTGTGTTGGCACGTCAACATGGAAGAATTGCCATGGCACAGAAGAGGAGAAAAGCAGCCGGAAGAGTCCAGAGAAGAGGGCGCTTAAGCGCCGTGACGGGAATGATGGATGTGATAACCAGTGCAGCTGGCCGGGGACTAGTAGCTCAACACGTGAGGGGACGAAGAGGGGGGAAAGGGAAGGAAAGGAAGGAAGGAAGGAAGGAAGGGAAGGGTCACCTTCACCCCATCCACTCCCAACCCGTCAATTTGGTTCTCTCAATCCTCTCATTCTTCCCCTTCCCCCGATGTCACTCCCAGCGACTAAGTATGGATCAAGACAGGGTGAGTGTTCATTCTGTTCCGCTGTCTTTCCGAAAGCACGCACAACCCTCCCATATCAACTGACTGATCCCTTCCTCCAGTACTAGTAGATAAACCCCTCATGGATTTTTCTTCTTTTGGAGCTACTCGGAACCTGCAGCAGAAATCCTGCTGTTGACTCTCGCGGGCGTTGATGGCCGGCGGTTCTGCAACATCTGTGGTTGGCTGGGCCCCGAGACGATCAACAGTTGGCGCCGGGAAGAAGAAGCCAGACCGGCTGATTGACTCTCCTCATTCGCTCCACGGGTGACAGGCCGTGCATCTGGAGTGACAGCACGGGAACCTCCATGGCCTTTGCCCCGGCGTATCGCGACTTTCCCCACTGTGATAAGCCAGTCCAACTGCTCTAGTGGTGTTACTCGATATCCAGTCATCGTGCTCCTCACCCCTGTCGTCCTCTACTCACACCCAAGACCATCCCTCGACCACCCAATCACTGGCTTCCCTTTGATGTGCTGCATGTTGCCGGGCGCTTATTTTCCCCTTCACATACAGTCCATACAATCCAGCTCGCGATGTGCGCTCCCCCGCCTGGCGACGGATGGCGAGGCCAGGGCCCATCATTGATATTCAAATCGGTCATGCTGCCCAGAGATCGTCTTGCCCTCGCGGCTCCTTCATCTTCTTTTTCTTCTCTGACTCCAAACGTATCACTTCAGCCTTGCGCTGTGGCCCGCCGCTTGGTTCAACCTGTGCAGGATCCAAGAAGTGATCTCAAGTGAGGTGCAAAGCCAAGCAGTAGGCCATCGGTTCGTTCTCTTCCACGTTGATCCCTTACCCTATGTCTCCCAAGGTGAACAATGTCCAACTGATAGTCCTTCACAGTCAGGGCTTGCACGCTTGCCTCATCGTCGTCCTACATCTAGGTATGTGCCTTTTGAATATTCAGTTCACAGCTTATGGGGACATGATCCTACAAACTTTGCATTGGCTCTTTCTTTTGTCCTGCTTGGAAGCTAACTAGTGTGGCTTTAGGCTTGATGCTTGTGTAGCTGTGCTGTCACAAGTGCCTGCTGTACTCCACAGCTGGCAATCTCCCGGGCGAAGGTTGAGAGCTGGTTCTCTTCACACCTTTCGAGTTCTCTGCAAGCCTCCTTTGCGCTCAGCGACTTTGCCTGCCTGCACCGCCCGACAGTCACTATCGCTCCCCTCGGCCCTTAGAAGCAGTGTCGCCTGTGGCTCTTATCCAGTCACAAACCCGGGGTAATGGCGCTACCATCACAACCTGCTGTGACTACAGAGGACCGGAGCTCTTCCGAGTGGTCGAGTTCCTCGCTGAAGGGTGGTCGAACAGCTCGCTTCGCAGAAGCAACCATGATTCACTCCCCTTCTAGTCCCGGAGATAGCGGAAAGTCTCCTTTTGCCGACCCTCCCAGCAATTCGCAGACGCCCCCTGACGTGTCTGACCTCGGCTTCGGCTATGTAGCTGCGAGTGACCCTGCCAAGCATGCCTCGCATCACGATATTCCGGCCAATGACCAGAAGGGTGCTCTCAAGGTTCCAGGCACTCCAGGCCGGACTTTGAATCCGTTGAGTCCAACGTTTCGAGAGGAATTTTTCGTGGAGAAGCAAGAAAAGGTCACGGAAAAGGAAAACCAGAGAGACCTGGTAAGTGATTGCGAGTGTATTTGTTGACCTGCCTGGGTGCTTATCCAAGTTGCTATAGCGTATCAAGTTGCGTGTTCGGGTAGCCAAGGTGTTCCTTCGTTTCATCAACCTTGGCTGCAGTATGATTGTCCTTACCATCCTGGGAACGACATTGACTGTCTTCAACGCAACGAAGTCACTGCCTGAGCGAAACACTTCCCCTCCTTGGGAATTTGGCACAAATCCTTGGCCACAATATCTGCTTCTAGCCGTTTCATGTCTCTCCTTGATTGCCTGCCTTGGTGTCTTCTGGGGCTACTGGAGAGGTGGACGCAGACGTGCACAGAAATATGCGGCTTATTACTCGCTCCTGTCGGTGTTCCTCTTCATCTTCCAACTAGTCATGTGGATTGTTGCCGCCGCAATCTTTGAACATTCGAAGGCTACTGGAGACGACAAAGACCTATGGGGCTGGGCTTGTGTCCATAACGAGAGAGAACAACTATTCAAAGACCAAATCGACTACGCACTCCTCTGTCGTCTGCAGGTAAGTCAGCTCTCTAGCCAGTACTTGCTACATACTAACGAACATCTCACAGGACTGGGGGTTGGTCTGTGCCGTCATTGAAATCGTCCTCGAAGTCTTTGTCCTCGTAATTTACGGTGTCATTTTCTACCGCTTCTGGAGCAAGAGAAAGCTGGCCAGGTCGATGGACCGTCGAGACAGAGCACGAACAGACCTGTACATCGCTCAGCTCCGCCAGAACATGGACCCCAACACGCCCGGATTTCCCACCATGCCCAAGGCTCCCTTCGTGTCAACCTCGATTCCTCAAGACCAGTACTCTGCTGCTGAGAACGGACAGATGTGCACAACCCAGTTCGCCACTCCCCCGACTGATTACAAAAAGCAGTCGGCGTTCCAGCTTCAGCCGCCCCCGATTAGGGTGCAGCAGGCATCTCCACAACCGGTGCAGAGTGAATTCCCACCGCCACCTGCGCCGGCACCGGTTCCAAGCGCTCCTAACCAGCACATGGGTGCAGCACCCGGCGAACGAACCTATGAGTCTGTGCCCATTCCCGGTGCTTATGCCGGTCCTATGAGTCCTAGCTTTCCGCACGGAACCCACCAGTAAAATCCCTGACCGTTGCCTTGCTGGCTGGACATAAGTCTAGAAGAGAAAATAAGGAAAAGGATCATGTCTTTAAATACTGACACACCAGTCCAGCTTTTAAAGACTTGGCCCTCAAAGATTGCCTATAGCTCTTGTACTCTTTGATGATGATTGATCTGTTTTCGATATGACGTGGTCCCTCACCTGTTTCTGGACTACCTCACGGCCGTTTCCCCCCTATCTATTGATTACCCTTCACTTTCTATATAAGTGTCAGCTTTGTTGTTTAATTGTTTTTATACCAGTGATACACTCAACTACGTTGGCTTTTTGTCTAATCATTTCCTCTGTTTCCTTATGCCGTGGCCTATACAGGCATACAAGGCATGTAATTGCGGAATACGAATATTGGTTGGAGGTGGTTAATTATGGTGTTGTTGTTCTTGGTTGCGAACAGCCAGAATGGTGGGTTGCGTTAGTTGGACAAATAGTTAAGATCTTTTCAAGTAAAGAGTAACCGGATCTCTTCGTTATTATGTAAACAAGGGAGTGTCATGGCGTTCATGGCATATCCAGCAACGTATGAACATGTAAAATAAAAACGAAACCATAACGTTAACCATCCCTGACATGTAGGTCTATCACCTACCCAAGTGGAACGCGAATAAGTTGAAAGAAACGCACACCACCCACCCAGCCACTAGAACTCCCTCCCAATAGCAAACAGAAGCCTATATCCAACCGGAAGAAAAATGAACATCCCTCGTATCGCATCGTTTGGCATTCCATACAAAGACCGTGACTGTACAATCATTCACGTCCGCACACGCAAAGGCAGAACTGTCATATGAGCTCTGGATTATATGGCTCCTTCTTCGAGAACGGCATTTGCATCCTTCGAAACGAAGATCTCCTCCAGCTTACCGGCACCGACGCCGTCCGACCCATCATCGTTCCGTAAGACCAAGCCCTGCTCATTGGCCAAGTGAAGCAGACAAATGAACCCAAAGGAGGTGCTGATGTCGCGGAGTGTTTCTCGGGGATACACTGTCTTCAATGAGTTCATGATCTGGGTAAATCGAAGGCTCTCGTTTGCTTGTTTCTCGTCCTCGGGTCCATGGTCTGGGCTGGTATCCATCGGCTCCGGCTCCTGCTCCGGCCGCGCTTCAGCTTCAGCATCATGAGTTTCTGCTTCCACAGAGGACTTTGTAGGGTCTTCAGCCGGGGGAGCAGGCTCGAAATGCGTAGTTGATATCAGCCGCTCACCCATGCCCTTCCACATCTCCACTTTCAGTCGCCGGACGTCCACCTTCTTGGCAACTCGTGCATATGCCACGTAGTCAGGTCGTGCCCTACGCGCGCCCTGCGTTACCAGCTGCGAGCCAAACCCACCACTGTTCTGCGTGGCCCCAGGGGCCGATCCCATCATATTGAGAAGGGCACTAAGACCTGTTGCACCGCCGGCCTCGCCCGCGGATGTGCCTGGAGGTCCATCAGCAGGAGGAGACAACATTTCCCTGGCATCTGCAAAGGGGAGGTTGTCGTCATCATCATCCAAGCCGAAGCCGTTGGGGAATGCCAGACCATCATCATCTGCAAAGAAGTTGGCATCATAAGCACCCTGAGCGCCTTCTTCGGACGCTGCAGCATCCTCCACCTTGTGATTAGCCCAGAATGCCTCGTCCATCTCGCCGTTACCTGCCGTCTGGTCTTGTCGTCGCTGAGTGAATTGCCGAGGACCTGTCAGCTTCTTTGAGCCCATCTTAGCCTTAGGTTTCAAGAACAGACGAAGTAGCTGGCGCGAATTGAAGTGTTTGTCATCCGGAAGTAGGTTGCGTCCTTTAGTCTTCCACTGCGTCTTGGGCAGGGATATGGTGGAGTTGGAACTGGCCGGAGTGTATATTATCTCAGCAATAGCCGGGTCCAAAGGAGCACCAAAATCGATTTCAAAGGGCTCCTTCTCCTTGCGCTGCTTTGGTGCCAGATTGGCATTCGTTGTGGCCGTTTGCTCCTTGATTCGCCGGATCTTCCAGTGCTCGGGGCCAGCCCAGTTCTTTTGCAGGGCGTTATCAAAATAGCTAAGGATGTTCTCATGGTCCCGGTTCTCTGGCTGGTGGCTGAGAGAGATAGTATATGGATCTTCATTGTCGAGCTCTTCACCATCAGCGTTCTCGTCACCTTCTCTATCGACGCGGTGCACCTTGAGCATTGGTTCCAGAGCAGCCTCACGTGCCCACGCCTCACCACCGTCACCAAAACCAGCATCGCCACCTAGGTCGAATCCGGCTAACGTAGCGTCGTCATCATCGAATCCCACGGCATTATCGTCATCGAGCATGATACCCGATGCATCGTTGGGGTGCTGACTTTCCTCCTTGTCGTTACGCCAGTCTTCGGGGGCTTTCAGGAAGGGTATATCTAGCGAGCCGCTCGGATCACCGAGGTCGAAGTTCTTGAGTGATGGGCAGATATCCTGGGTCTCGAGGCGGTCCAGATCCGGAAAGAATTTGCTCGCCAGCGGAGCTATGTCGATCTTTGCGTTATCATCAAAGACATTATCCGCCGACTGGCTGGGGCCGGATGGGGAGCCTGGCTGCTGGGGTTCTTCTGACTCTTCCAAGTCTTGATTGGCATCCTCTGCATCCTTGGAGGTCTCCTCAGCGGCATCGTCACTGCTGTCAAATACGATGCGCCCTTGGCTATCTATTGATAGGTGGTTAAGGAGCAGGCCTTTAGCACCACCTTCATCAAAATCCGCCGAGGCTTTCTTAAACAGAGGATCAACTGAAAATTCCAGCTCAAACTTCTTTAGCTGGAGCGAAGCGAAGGAGGGGGCAAGGGTAGCTTCATGTGTCCGTTGTGCCTAGAAGTGCCAAGTTAGTTACCCTGAAGGATGTCTATATGTTTGATACGCCTACAAACCTTTCTCCGCGCCTTCCTGGCCGCACCTTCATCACCGTCCTCATCATCCTCGGCATCTTCGCCGTCTGCGCCAGCTTCGCGAGCCCTCTTATCCCGGCTATCCGCCAAACCACTCAGCAGCTTACCCGTCTCCGTTGCCACACTGTCTACTCTGCTTGTATAAATTTTCACACATCCATCCAAGGTGCAACTGGCCTTCTGGAAATTCACACCATCTCCTTCCTTGAGGAGAGACATGTCGTGGAAATAGTCGATCAAGGCAAAGTTCCAGGAGTTATTGGCGTTAATCTTGTTGTCGGTCGCCATCTTCATCCATTCTTCAAAGTTTGCCAAGATAGGCACGCGCTTCATTGGGGTGACTGCCCGACGGCGTCCGTCGACATCGCTGTCGCGACCCCGATGTCCCGATCCACGGGGCGTCGACGGGCTCATGTTGTTGAAGTCGTGACCGGTGTATCGTCGAGGGGGCATGGGGGTCTTCACGGCGGCCTTGATCTGATCCATCTGGCGATCATGTCGCGCCTGTCTGGCCTCCATACGGGCCGCCTTCTCGCCCATGTCATCATTGAGCGGGATCCTAGTACGGTCAGCGCCATGGCTGCATTATAGGATGAGATGGGGTGCGATAGTATAGGACATACTTCATAGGTGAGTGCTTATGAGGGGTCGATGCGCCGCCGGTGGAGCGGCGATTTTGGGGTTTGGCGACGCGGGGCATTGTGAAGTAATCCCCTGGCCGTAGAGGGGGGGGGGAAGGGAGGGGAGGAGGGGGGAAAGAACGACGGTAACTGTAGCGACTTCCTCTTTGGTGACAAGGAGAATCAGATCAATATTTGATGGGAGGGGAAAGGTAAAGGAACAATATCGCGATATCAAGTTGAGCGTGCCCCGATCACCGCCTTTCCATGTGTCGCAAAAAGGAGAGGCTGAAAGTCACCCCAAGAAGAAGCCGAAGAAAGGAACTTGGAAGACAGGGAAACAATCAACATAAACATACGGCCGCGCGGCAGCAACCACCCGCGCACTTTCTTTGAGTGATCCACAATACATTACAGGACATTACATGCACTCGGTATCCGGTACGGTACCCGGTACCGTATAGATATTCCCTGTAGGTATCGGAAAGATACCAGAGTTATTACACAGTACATGCAGTATAGTTTGGTTGTTGAGTAGTTAGAGATAAGATAAATAGAGATAGATGGACTCAAATCTAGACATAAAATGATCTTGTGTGAAACTTTCAAGCAGTTGACTCATCTTTCATAATGGGTTTTATCTCAGTCCAAGCAAGCTGTACCCACTCAATTGGTCGACTAAAATGGATCATCATCGGCATCTCAGCTCCTCTTCCCTTCCCACCGCCTTCTCGATCTAGTTTGATGTGCTTGCTTGGTCTCTCCGCTCTTCTGACATCAATTCCGTCACTTTCTCCAATCCATGTCTATCTATCGTCAAGTCTTGAAGAGTTTCCTCAAGTTTCTGGCAAACGGCCCAAATCTTAATCCCATTACCTCCCCCCTTGCTTACTCTCTTATCTTGGCTCTGATTGCTTCCCATTTTCTTCTCCTGCCCTCCCTTCTCCGATTTCCATCTCCATCCCTCCTCCCTCCAGGCTTCTCAACCTAAACTAGCCAACTAGTTCATCCGGCCTTGTGACACTCTCCACCACCGCTTGCTTATCGCCCAGGATGCCGCAATCCGATCGTCCACCATGTCTCCTCTATTGATACCCAAGTTTCTTTCTCGACGTCCCGCTTCTCGGAAGCGTGGATATTCGGCCAGACCTTTTTGGGCGTGTTTACTTGCTTTCTCCCTCCTTGCTATTCTCAGCTGGGTTTCTGGTCGCCTGGCCGAGCCAACCGAGCGGGTCTCGGTTCACAATGTCGCTCAGCTTCGGAAGCGGGACAACGCGCTGGAGGTATGACAATTGAAACACCATCTATCGAATTGGGGATTTGCTAAGCTTGCTGTGTTGATTGACAGTGTCGTCTCGTCCGTCAAGCCAAAGATCAATGTGCCTTCGTCCTATCGAACTGCGCCGATCACGAAGAGGGTCTCTTCTCCTACCTTCAATTCTACTACTGCACTGCGGCAAAGGCCAAGCCGATCGCTTTTATCATCATCGTCCTGTGGCTATCGCTTCTCTTTAGTACCATTGGCATTGCTGCCAGCGATTTTCTCTGTGTAGATCTAAGTACCCTAGCCAGTGTCCTCGGTTTGAGTGAAAGTCTCACGGGTGTCACTTTTCTTGCATTCGGAAATGGCAGTCCGGACGTGTTCTCCACCTTCGCCGCCATGCGTTCGAATAGTGGGAGTCTGGCCATTGGAGAGCTGCTCGGTGCGGCAAGCTTCATCACATCCGTCGTTGCTGGCTCAATGGCGCTGGTCCGCCCCTTCAGGGTCGCCCGGAGGAGTTTCGTTCGTGACGTCGGATTTTTTATCCTAGCAGTGGCCTTTAGTATGTTTCTTTTGGGCGACGGCCGCCTCCATGTCTGGGAATCAGCTATGATGGTGGCGCTCTATTGTTTCTATGTTGTATTGGTGGTGACGTGGCACTGGTATTTGACTCGACAGCGTCGCTCCTACGAGAGGAATCTAGCTGCTCGGTCACACTTTCACATCCCGGACAACCAAGAACTTGACATCGAAGAAGAGGAGGAAGATGACCCTGGCGTCGCGTCGGAGGCTACAAGTCTCCTTCACGGCGAAGATTTCGACGCCCTTGAGAGATCCGGTGTTCCAGCCTGGCAAGAAGGGGAGGAGGACGATGAAACCCGTAATCGGTACCTTGCTGAGATCCGCGATAACATGCACGTTTATCGGCCCACTACAAGGAGGCGCAATACCTTAAATCCCATCAGGCCAAGTTTAGTGGGTGCTTTGGAGTTTCAGTCCGTCCTCTCTTCACTTCAACGATCGCGGAATATTCATCGCAACGAGTCGTTTGATCTCGAGCGATGCTCAGATGGTGAACGATCGCGCTCGCATTCGCGCCTGTCAGACAATGCCTCTGTTGTGTCTCATCCGCGTGCCAGTCGTCCCTCGCTGGGTGACCGCCTATCTCCCCATGGAGGCACCGGTTCAGCCCGCACTCGAGCGGTGTCTGCCAACGCTGCCGCAGATCTGAAACTAGACACAAGCATGTTCACTGTCAATTCTCAGCAGCCGCTGCTCACTGTTCGTCGGCCTTCGGTGGAAACCCAATCGCCCTCAGAAACGACAGGCGCCTTAGCATCCGATCAGAGCCCAGGATCAACTCTCACCCCTCAGTTGGCCGTCTCGCAAGCCCCCAGTACCGAGTCGAACACGCATCTTCAGAGCCCAAACCTCCTTGCGCCCCCTGGTGCTTTCCATTCGCCAACTTATCAAGTGTCGAGTTCTCGTCCTCGATCCCCGCTTCCGTTGTCCCCGCGCGGAACGACCCTCTCCCCGGGCCCAGCAAATGCTTTCCCGGAAAGCCCTACCAGCCCATTCCCACCTTTTCAAGATGTACCCAGTTTTCCATCCTCTGGGGCACCCAGCCTACGCCTTCCAGCCGCATCAAGTCCGACGGAGCGGTTGCAGATTCACGATAGCGCCTTCGATGCTGGGAGTAACCGGACGGCAACCCCGACATGGTGGCCGCACCTGCAACTCACTTCCCAGCCCATCCTTCCCACTTTATTCCCGACTTTGGCAGGCTGGAAATCCAAATCTTTCTGGGAGCGGCTCTTGGGAATTGTTGCTGCCCCCAGTGTATTGCTACTGACAATTACCCTCCCAGTGGTTGAACCTGTACAACCTGAGACGGGTGCAAACGCTGTTCCCGTCATAGTAACTTCGGCTGACGGCGACGGTGCACCATCACCTGCTGTGCGACTGCCGGAAGATAGTCCACTTCTTCGTGCGCTTGACCAAGAGTCCATTTCACGACGAAACACGGTTGATCAGAATGGCAAGCCAGAACCTATCCCGAGACATTCTCGTTTCGATTCCGAATTGCCGGCCATCCAGTCAAACATGGATTCCCCACCGCCACCTGCGAAAGAGTGGTGCCTTTGGCTAGTTTGGGTTCAACTCTTCGTGGGACCCTTCTTCGTGGCCTTGATGTATTGGACGACAGTTGATTCCGATTTAGATGTTGAGAATCTTCTCCTGCCGTCCATGGTCTCCCTTCTCTTCTCCTTGATATGCACAACCTGCCTGATGATCAGCACACGGCACGACCTCACTTCTCAGCCTCCAGGTGCCTGGCGGCCCGTTCTAGCATTTTTAGGCTTCATAGTCGCAATCTGCTGGATCGCAACCATCGCCACCGAGGTTGTCAGCCTTCTCAAGACCCTAGGCGTAATCTTGAACATCAGTGACTCTCTTCTCGGCCTGACTGTGTTTGCAGTGGGTAATTCCCTAGGCGACCTGGTAGCAGACATCACGGTAGCACGCCTAGGATATCCCGTAATGGCGCTGAGCGCCTGTTTCGGAGGCCCCATGCTGAATATCCTCCTGGGTATTGGCCTAGGCGGGCTTTACATGACCATGAACGCCAACCCAGAAGCCATCGCCGCCACGGGCGGATCGTACGAGATTGAAGTCTCCAAGGTCCTCGTCATCAGCGGTGCTACTCTACTCATCACCTTGATTGGTCTGCTGATCGTCGTCCCCTTGAATAAATGGAGGATGGACCAGAAGATTGGCTGGGGCCTGGTCGTTCTCTGGGTCATTAGTACGGTTGGCAATGTTCTCGCCGAGCTTCTATTCTGAGGGTCAGACCTAAGCGTAAGTCAGAAAGAGCCCTTTATTAATTACTTTCTTTGTAAGCGTTGTTTAGGGTCTATCATGACTGGCTCTTGCTTCAGTGTTGCGAGCGCTTCTTTTCTCTCTGTTGTTTTGATCTTCGCCAATCCATATCTATGGATATACTTGTGTGTACTCATTACACATACTGTACATATTTTATGTATATATTGGCATGTTCTGGTTTTACGAATACAGTGATCATCTGACACAAGACGCAACCTTGGCTATTACCGTCTTCTTTAGTATGAAGTCCAGAATCAATACAGGCTGAAAGAAAAAGAAACAGAAAGCATCCGATGCTTTGAACTTGTAGATAAACAGAAAACCGACGAGAGAAGGATAATGAAATTTAATAAGCATGGTTCCTTCTTCGCTCTCCCTACAACCCATGACGAAGGTAGTTTCAGAGGAAAGCGCAAAAGTGTATCAACAGAATATGCGTGGGGACTTAAAGGCTCAGTCCAGAACACGCCCCGCGGAAGAGCTAATGCTGCGATCGTTGGTCTGGACCTTTCGAAGCCCCGTTCCCGCCTGGATCGACGCTAGCAAGGCACCTCTACCAGAGCCGCCCATGGGAGCAGCCGGGGGCGCAGGTGGCGGGGGAACGCCTGGAGGCGGCACTGGAGGCGCCATGGAGGGAGCCGGAGGCGGCGGGGGCGGTGCCGCAGCACTGGGGCTGGGCACTGCCGGGGCGGGGGCAGGCGGGGGCGGCGGGGGAGGAGGCACAGCAGCGGGGGCAGCGGGGGTTTCAGCTGCCTCAATCGGCGGTGCGGGGGTTGCTGGACTGTCCTGGACGGGAGTAGACGACTTTGAAGGAGTCTTGTCATCCATAGCACTCAGGGGCCGGGGAGGAGCCATGGTGCCGAACAAGATGCTTGCGAGTTGTTTCGCGCTACCACCACCCGGCCGTTCATCGTCATCATCAGAAGAGTCGTCAAACTCCGATCCAGCCGCCGACCAGTCATCATCCGCCTCGGGACGCACTCGAGACTTGCGCTCCAGTGGACCGGGCGCAGTAAAGGCAGGCTTGGAGCTCTCCTGCTGCTGTGCCAGCCGATGGAAAGGGTTGGTCGATTGAGACTCGGCTTTTGGAGCGGCAGGCTGAGGTGCAGGTGGTGGAGGCGGCACCTGGCTGTCGGACTGGCTGATTCTCTTGAAGTAAGGGTTCTTGGACTCAGCTTCTGGGCTAAGACTGGTGGGCGCAGCGTGGCTACTAGCAGACTCAGCAGGACTGGTCACGACTTCTAGCTCTGGAGCTGGAACCGAAGGCGCAGGAGCTGGGGTCGGCACTGCAGTATCTGCGGCAGGAAGAACTTGACTCTGAGTCGGAGTACTGTCCTGCGGCGTGATGTTGATAGGGCCTTCTTCATCCGAGGAACTCTCATCCAAGCCCTCCAGCTCCAATTGAAGCTGACGCTCGCGTTCTTTGGCCATTTCAAGCTCAGCACGCTGGGTGGCGAGTCTCGCTTCCTGTTCTTTGGCCGCACGGGCTGCCTCTTCCTTGCGACGCTTCTCTTCCTGCTTCTTGATCTTCCCTTGTCGGACCTGTTCTTGCAGTGCGGCAAGACGGGCCTCCTGGGCCTCCTTCTCCTTCAGGAATTCTGCTTCGCGTTCTCTGGCGGCAGTCCTGGTAAGAGTTGTTAGTTTGTGTAACGGCATCAACAGTGAATAGTAGGGCTGGCAAGGGTTACATACTCTAGGCGGGCTGTCTCTTCTTCCTGCGCCTGCTGTTCCTCTCTAATAGCTTGTTCCCGTGTAGATTGCTCTATTTTAGCTGCTTCCTCCCTTGCCTTCTTTGCCTCGGCTTGGCCTGCACTGTCAGTCCGACCCTTCCGAGAAGGCGGTGCTGGAGGAGGCTTCTTGCCAGCCGGCTTAGCAGATTGCGCCGTAGGGCCACCCTGCTCTTCGGCCAGACGACGTTGTCGCTCTTGCTCCCGCTTGGCATCTTCTTCTTCTGCTCGCCTCAACCGCTCTTCACGTTCTTTTTTCTCGCGCTCCTGCCGTTGCAGCAGAGTCTCTCCTGCGTCACTGTGGGGCTTGAGCCCTGCAGCAGCCATCCGTTCAGCGATCCGCTTCTGCGCACGCTCCCTAGCAGCCGCAACACGGTCCTCATGCGTAGAGCCAGCTGATACGACTGAGCCGGTAGGCGTCGGGGAATGTTGCGAAGCAGCTGCGCCTCCCAGTGGCGACTCATCGTAGCGGGACCGCTGGTTTTGCGTATCTGCTGCTCTTTGTTGTCTGGCCAATGATTAGTGTATGCCCTCCTGTATGATAAAACTCGAATCTTCCAAGGAGAGAGTGAAGATACTTACTCTTCCTTGCGAACATGCGCGGTGCGGCTGCTACGCTTCAAGTCGTAGATAAAGTCGCGAACCACATCTTCAACACCCAAGGCGTCCTCCCAGCGACGCCGTTCATGCTCACGCGTCGAACTTTCACCACCATCCTTAAGACTGTCTTCCAGACTCCGCGCAAACTCTCTAACACTTTCCTCGACGTCGCGAGTCATGGTCTCGTTTCTCTCCCTTTCAGCTTTAACGGTAGCATTCTCGGCCTCGAGTCGGCGAGTTGCAGCTCCATCGTCGTCCTGGCTGGCGGGAACGGGCCTTCCGGCAAGTTCAGCGGCGCGGGCTTGCATTCTGGCACGGGCACGGGCTTTAATACGATCGGCTTCAGTGACTGTGCCCCCTGGGCCTGTACCCACGATAGAGGATGCACTGTTAGGATGTTCCTTTGCATCCTTCAGGCGGAATAATTCAAGTCTAACCTCCGCGATTTCCCGCTCAACACGCCTTACTTCTGATGCCACTTGCGGGACTTGATCCTCATAGGCCTGCAGCTGACGACGTAGCGACCTCCGTTCGGCCCCGGTATCAAGATTACGGAAGGAAGCATCAGGATGGGTGTCAATATCGTCCTGTACCCGTCGTATCCGGTCCATAAGACTCTCCGCTTCCCTGCGGTCTCGCCGATCTAGAGCATCATCCTCTTCCGCTTGATTTTCGTCTTGGAAATCCACCGCATCCAACATGATCTGGGCTTCACGAATCTTCTTCTTCAGCTGGTCCACGGACAGCTCTTCCTCGGAAGCCTGGGAAGCAGCAGGTGATGGCGTACGGCCATTGTTGCCAACTCGACGACGCGCGCTGGAGCGATACCCAGCAGCCGCCTCGTCGTTATTCTTGAATAGTGTAGCATCTTTCCGACCTACACCCGGAGACACTGCACCACCACGAAAGGAGTGCTCTTTCAGGTAGCTCACACCAGTCTTCTGTGGTTGCAAGAACGCGCCAGACGCCTTTCGGCTCTCTGCATCTTGAGAAAGCATGGACTTAATCGTGCCTATCGAATCGTTCAAATTCCTGGTGGATGGGGGAACAAGCTCCGGGGGCAGACGATTCGGGACTGGGTACCCGTTCAGTTTCCGGTAGATTAGATGCATTGCCACGGCAAACTCATCCATGTTCAGGCGTCCCCTGTTGTTTGGGTCGGCTAGCGTCCAAATGCGTTCCAGATCAGACCGGTTTAGACCACTTTGTCCCATAATTTCGATAGCAGTATCACCTCCGATAAAGCCTTTGCGGAAACCATCCCAGGCTCGAAACAGATCGTCATAAATCTTCTTCTCTTCCTTGGTGATGGCCCAGGGAATATGAGCGTTTCCAGAAAGACCGACTGTAGTGAATCCACCTTCGCGGCCTGGCTGCGGCATCAGTTGCTGCTTGAGAGCTTCTATGTTAGGCAAGCCAGTTGCCGGCGCATTCACGAAGCCCCATTGCCCTGGAATTCCTGTAGGCTGCGCCGCCAGAGCCGATACTCCTCCAGTTTGAGCAGGACTCAAATTTGACCCGAAGCCGGTAGGCATTGGAGGCATTGGAGGACGAGGGCCGCTGTACCCAGTGGGCTGAGGATTGGTCATAAATCCAGTGGCTTGTGGCTGTAATTGCTGGGACTGTCCAGGAAAGCCAGTGGCTTGCGGGGCAAGGGCAGAGTTCTGGCCCGGAAAAGGGGATTGACTTTGTTGGAACCCCGTCGGCTGAGGGAAACCCGTGGGCTGCGCTGTGAGCTGTGTGAGAAGCTGCGCATTACTCGGCTGCTGTGGCTGTGGCTGCTGGGGGGCGGGGGGAGCAGATTTATTCTCTAAGAGAGGTGCATCGAAATTTGGTACATTCGTTCTCACAGCGGGTTCCGGCTGAGTATCAGGGACTTGGAAGGAGATGATGTCCACCATGCTGGAGACTTCGTTCCTGATCTTCTCAGGGAGGGCGCTTGGCAGTTCTCTACCCGTGATTCTCAAGTTGCATAGGTACATAGCCAAGGCAAATTCGGGGAAGAAGAGCTGCCCAGACTTGGTAGAATCCGAGAGCACCCTGTAATAGTTAACACCTTCACTCCGATCTATAGGATGTAACCGGATACACACCAGATCTTGGACAAATCACTCCCATTCAGCTTTGACCGCAGAAGAAGCTCCTTTGCTTTATCACCACTCATTGTCTGATTATCTCCAACCGCAGACTTGAAGAGCTGCTCGAATTTTGCCTGGTCCTGCGCAGTGATGAAGGAGAGCCGAATGTTTGGTATCTTACTGGCAGACGCCTTAGGTGGCGGAGGCGGAGCCATGCCAGCAACATCTTGGAACGAATCCGCTATTTCCGACGAAGTCCGAGGCGCCTGACGAACAGGGAGGCCAGTGCTTGCGGGAACCTGGAACTGCGGAGGCTGCGACTGTGCGGGATAACCGGTGATCTGGGGCTGCTGAACCGGGGGCTGGAAGCCAGTTGGTTGCGATTGTGGTACTGCGCCCGGAAACCCTGTAAACTGAGGTTGGAGCTGACCAGCCGGGAACCCCGTGGC
The DNA here is from genome assembly GCF_003184835.1 of Aspergillus costaricaensis CBS 115574. Taxonomy (NCBI): domain Eukaryota; kingdom Fungi; phylum Ascomycota; class Eurotiomycetes; order Eurotiales; family Aspergillaceae; genus Aspergillus; species Aspergillus costaricensis. The sequence continues at coordinate 548,667 of NW_020291819.1, forward strand.
TTGAGGCTGCAGCTGAGAGGCCCCGAAACTGGACATTTGAGGGCCATAGCCAGTCGGCTGAGGCGCAAATCCACCCTGCTGTGGCGGTTGTTGTTGTTGATGTTGGCCAGGGGAAAATTGTTGCGAGTATGGAGACTGCTGCATGAAAGGCTGTCCCGGACGTGCGCTGTTGGCGCCGCCCAGGAAGGTGTTGGATGAAGAGTACATTACCGGAGTAAGGGTTGCATCAAAGATAGGACAAACATCAAAGACAGGCTAACGAAGAAGCAATTAACAATGCCGAGGAAGCAGAAAATCAAGCTGATGGCACACAATGAGAAAGAGGAGAAGCATAGAAAGTGGCCAGGCAACGACGGAGAGGGGGGGGAATCAGGAGCATCCATCCGATCAGGAGCAGTGACGCTGTCCCCAGTTACGTAATCAGGGACGCCCGCCGATGAGGGAGTCCGCGGAGCGGCGCACTAAGCTCCATCGGGTAGCTATCACGATGAGTCCAGAAGCTATCTACACTATCTACGCTACCCCAATGGGCCTACCAGACGGTTCTCTTCGATTTATCAGTCCTAATTTTACAAGAAATGGGAACGAGACAGACGGGGGGATGAGTTGAATAATTAACGGCTACGGCAGCAATTGACATTTTGTCTCGAGGCAGGTTGGAGCGAAAGGCTTGGTCCGACTAATCACTGGAAGCAAAGAGAACAAACATAGAATAAAGGGTATGACCAAGAAACAAAGACACGCATGACCAGCTGCGTATATCCGAAGCGAAAGCGGGTATGTGACCGCTGACCCAGCTCTTCATGCTCTATCTCCACCTGTCGATGGCTAAACACCATCCTGGACGCCATTCTGCTGCTGAGCGGTAGCCCCCACCATCTTACGGAGCTCATATTCCTTGGTAAATTCCCGGGAGAGAATACCCAGGTCCCGAACGAGCTCATGGCAGGCTGCGATTACCGCATCCTTGGGGGAGACATCGCCATCGGTCTGAACTCGAAGCTGGAAATTGGGAACAAGCGGATGGGGAACCTGTGACAGTCACGTCAGCCCTGACGCATACTAACTCAATAGATCTAAGAAAAGCAACAACTAGGAGCTTAAAGAGTGCCCGGAACTAGAGGCGAGTATATATCACCATCGCAGACATACCTTGTACGCAGCGAAGAGAACATGGGAGCTTTGCAAGAGGCGAGAGCGGATCAAATTCCCCAATGTGTGATCTTCCTTGTTGAAGGTGAAGATCGCAGACGAAGGGATGCCTGGCATGAGAAGCCCATGTTAGCAATGAACGCAAGCCGTTTAGGTCCGAGGTTAAGATGACATACGAGTATCGATCTCCATCTCAACTTTGTTCTCGCCATTCGCAAGAACGAACGACTCGTATCTAGGTTTCATACTGCGTCAGTGGACTGGACGTAACGGACACTTCAAAAATGAAGGAAGTAGAATCATCAAATAAAACCCGAAGCGGACCTCGGCTGCTGGTCATGAGAAACGTTGATGGTGGACTGGCAGCGGACGCGAGATCCACCACTGCCATTCTTTAGGCGCGCATACACCATTTCCGCAGGCATGATGGACTCCATTCTGAAGATGGATGTGTCCGGGAAAGATTCGTATATGACAGAAATGCTCAAGGGTGAAGACAACGCAAAGCACGAGATCGATCCATTCAATAATAAATCTGAACAAAGGGGCATAAACATTGAAATGAACTGGGGCAAAAAGAGAGGGGCACGAGTAGAATCCAGAACATAGTCCGGCACCCTGGGGCAGTGAATCGAGCGGGAAGGCAAGAGCATGTGCCCGGTTGATAGCTCCGTCCACAATGAAACTTCACTGTCACACCATTCGCTCCATTTAACAGCTCCTGGGCCTAGAACAAGCCAAAAGAGAAGGGAAAGCCAAGTGAAATAGAACATGCTACAAGACAGATTGCGTATATGTAAAAAGAACGTTCCACCTACCGGTCTGGTGCGTTCATTTTGTAGTCTTGGTTATATCCAAAGGTGCGTATACCAAAAAAATAGTGAAATAGCTGGAAGGGATATTGAATGACTCGTGTTTTTATTAGGCCTGTAAGTGAATGGCCACCAAGAAAGACGAGCAGAGTGCTGCAGAGGTGGAGCAGGGAATGAATCGGTGTATCCAAATAGATCTGAATACAACTTAGTGTGCAACTTCTAGCCTTTCACGTTGGCTTTGCCACTGTTTCCCTTGCTCAGTTGGACCTTTAAATTGAGTTAGTTGTCTGACCAACACGCGATGAGTATGATATTTATTTAAATCACCTGATGGGGTAATTATGTATATATATGACTGGAAACTCCCGCCGTACTGTTGGGAAAATGATGCTGCAATGCTGGGATTGCAGAGTGGCTGGTCATGACAAGCTCCAATAAGGTTGAAATCCCGTGATGTTGATCACGTGATGTGCATTGTCCGAGTGGGCCAAGTGGACTGTGCTTGGTTACTAAGCTACTTTCACGCTGCACGACTTTTGACTCTAGCTGCTGCGCTGGATCTTGGGGTAAACTACGCAGTTATATAATATTTGAGCTAATGCTTCCCATCCGCGTATGGGGAATTCGGTCAGGTTATTTATTATATAGATATCAGCCACAGATATCGACTTTCTCAACCATAGATTGTAATGTTAATCGGCTACTACACATTGAGTATACAAGACAGAAAATGCATGCACAACTTGCTAAAGCAATCCAATTACAACCCTCATTGGGTTGGAAATCATCAATCCGTAAAAACGCCTGTCATGATCCCGCACCCTGCTTTAATAGTGATTAAGAAACTGGGAGATCAGGGAGAGAAGACCCCTCGTATAAACGTAGAGAAAGATCAGGTCATGTCCAAGAAGGTAAAACAATATAGAAAAGAACGGGAGGGAAAGTAGAGGGAAACGCAAGAGGTGAACACGCCAACAATAATAGGAAATAGCTGGAAAAACAATATTCACTGCTCACAAATGCACAAAGTGAGGTATAACTCCTTCAGGTCCTTATAAAGAGCACGGGACTTCGATGGCAAAAGCACAGCCAAGCAAAAATAAGCGAAAGCATAACATGCACAGGACATGATACCCCTGCTGTGAGGGCAAACAATGTCAATTGACAGCCTGTCTAATGCACAGCATTCAACAGATCTCCAAAGCTCGACGTTTCTTTCTTCATCTTCCAGTTGTTGCGTTTATTTTCTCGTTTCTTCATCATTTCGGCCCAGCCTTCATCATCGTCCTCGTCATCCTGCTCCGCACCAGTACTCGGCTTGCTAGCCCTTATCGGTTTGCTATCACTTGGCATGGGACGGTGGCTCATATGAGACGCCTGTGGCGCCGGAACTGCGGCTGAAAGCGAGGACTTCCGGTTTTCATCATTCCAGGACTTTGGTATGGAAGAAGAGCCGATATTTCCTAACTCGGGTTGCAATGTTGAGACGGGTCTGTAACGAGGCGCCAGACCAACATTACTGCGTTCCGATGGTGCAATAGACGGCGCATACCCTTGCCCAGCCGGCGTGCTTGGCCGGAGGCCCCCAGATACATGTGGCATAGCTGCACTATTGAGACGGGAGGAAACATTCGGATCAAGCATGCTTAGCGTCCGCTGATCGCCCGAGTACCCAGCATGGGCGTTATTCATATTGCCAGCTGAGGGCATTGAAGATGGGCGCGCATTCAGGTTGGCACCTAGCGTGGGTGGAGGCCCGCCAGGTGGCATTAATTGGGTGCTCTGTCCGCCTTGCATGTGAATCATCTGCTGCATCCATTGCATTTGCATTTGCACCATTTGCGTCATCTGCTGAGACAATTCTATCTGCGCCTGTTCAGTCGCAGAAATCGCCGGCTGACCGCCACCGGTATTCGGCGAGCTTAGACTCATCATCGTGTAAGGCCTCGGGATGCCACCAGGTTGAACAGGTGGCACAGGCATTCCTCCTTGATAGTCGTACATGGCTTGGGTATTAGGGCTACCTCGCCGCATTGCCCTTGCTCGCTCCTCCGTGGCAATGACACCTACTAAGCCTCCAGGGGGTAGCGCTGGCGAAGGTCCACCATGGACCGATGCTCCTCCTCCAAAGGCCAGAGACTCTCTGTTAGATTGATTCACCAAACTGGCTCCAAAGTAAGGGTCTCGCGGCAAGTTTCGCGCGAAAACAGGCAAGCTCCCGCGATTGTTTGGATCCCGTTCTGCGACGGAAGCAGGGGACGGGGAAGGCAAGTACGGTTGCTGGAAAGACGCCCGAAGGTTAGGAATGGAGCTAGATGGTGCCAGACGGCTTGGGGGGCGATTCCTGTTGGGGAATCCATGAGCTGCCAGAATGCCCAAAGGAATCTCTTCGTCATCATCACCATCACTGCTTTTCCCGCTCCCCGAGGTAATTCCAGGTTGCAATAGATTCGGCGCACTCTTACTAGCCTGGTCCATTTCGGTTCTCATAGCTGGTGTAGGAGATTCCTGACCGGTCACCTTCATCATTTGCTGGCGATACACTGAAAGATGGGCTTCTTGCTTGCGCCGCTGTCTCTCGGCCTCACGGTCTTTCTCCACCTCATCATCGTCATCGTAATCGCTCTCTGCAGAATTCTCACTCTTCGAGGCGTCGCTGTTCGACCGTCTGAGCTCTTGCTGCTGACGATAATGTTCGAACTGAGATGGGGTCATGACTTTATTCGTTGAAGAGACCGACACTGGCTGTGCTTTCTCGTATTGTGCAGCCAAACGGGCATGGGCTGCAATTGACGGATCCAGGTGATCTGACAGCACGGGGGAGCTCAATGAGTCCTTCTGAATGGATTCCCGGCGATCAGGACGAGAAGATTTTGCCCCAGGCTGGTCGAATAACGGCCCATCATTATCCGCATCCGAAGCCGCGTGATCAGCCATGAATGGTATTTGCGAGCTCCTTTTAGAGTAGAGAGATTCCATGATTAATTTCGCGTCCTCGTCTTCAACAGGTACAGAGTCCCGCCTGTTAGAGTAAACCCCGCTTCTCCTCAAACCCGCGTCCGCCGTCGTTCGAGGCTTTGCCAAAGAACGATGGGAGGTAGTAGCCAAAGGCATAGTACCGGACAGAGGCATAGATTTGCGCCGGTCTCCAACGGAGACTGGATCGAAATTGCGTTGATATGATTGTGTTGTCGATTGTTCGTTGGGTGAATCAAGGGTGGTTAGCAGGCCCTCCTCCGAATGTCGGCTATCCCAAGAATATGGTGATGGCTCAACCTCCCTTGAACGGTCAGTATCAATTGGAGCAGGACGTGAGATCCTCTCATCCTTTCGAGGCAAGGCATCTGGTCGACTGGAAGGTCCGGGTGAGTCCTACAGTAAAAGTTTAGCGTTGTGCTGCATTACTTCATGGGATTGGAAATGCAACAAGAAAGGCTTGAAAACGAGATACTGGATACAGAAAAGGAAATTCCATCTTACCAAGTCTACTGGTTGATCAAGAGAAGAGTCCTTCGACCCATAATAACGCTTTCCAATATCACCAAACATATTTTGGAAGTCGTCGTCAATTTTTCCAATTCGAAGTTCTGTATCGGGAAGCTTTGGTGGTGTTGCAGTGCTTGACGTGCTTGTTGTCATTCCCCTGCTTCTAGAAGGGCCCGGTGTAGATGGCTGAGGCGGAGGTACCGGCGCAGATGTCTTGGAGAATCTCCCGCCGAATGAGAATGTGCGACCAGCTGCGCGAATCGCACCTGATAGGGGAGGAATTGGTATATCGTAGAGGTTTCGAGTGTGTGGCGACTGCGATTCGGGCTGTGGCCCGTCTGTTGAACGGCGTGCAGATGTGCGAGGTCGCGCAGATGATGTACCTTCGAATGTACTTCCACCACCACTCCAGGTCAGCTCAGCCACTTCTTACCGGGAAGGGGGAAAGGGGTAGGAACTCATCGGACGAAAGAGGGGTCTCATACTGATGTCTTGTTGGCTGGGAATTATGCAAAGCAAAGATGTTATTGTCATCCTCCGTGGGGGAATCCAAAGGTTGACCTTCGCTTAAGCGCTTTGCCACTAAATTACCATCACTCAAGGACTTTTTGTCGCCGGATGGTCGTTCAAAGACTCGAAATGACGACTGGGGAGGATTTTGCACTTCCTCTAGAGCATTGCTAGACGATTTTCGACGGGCGAAGCCCTTAGGAAGCTTGATTGGCATTGGGCTGAAACCAAGGCGACCACTAGTGACGCCGGAACCACTTTCAGAGAAATTGAGGGCGCAGCCAGCGGCTCCAAAGTCCACGAAAGTCCCAACCCCTTCTCGGCTGCTTTACTCGATTCCCATGAACCGGGATTCCGCGACGGGTGGAGGGAGGGGAGGGGTTATGGGCTTGGGAAGATTCTGGGCCTGTCCAATCCAGCACGGATTTCGATCGTAGCGGGGCTTCTGGTCAAGAGATTGCCGGGAAATGAAGTGAATGACGTGAATGGGCGAAAATAGCGTCCAGAAAATCTTGTGGTGGATAAGGATGCTTTGAGCTCACTCAGGGGGGGGGTAGTCGGTCACAGGAGAAGATCGAGAGAATAGGCGAGGTGGCCTGAGAGAAGGTTTCTGATACACCGTATAATCGATCAAGAGCAGCCAGGACCCTCTGATTCACATGCGGCCAGCGGGGCTTAGAGACTAGCAATTATGATAAATTAAGAAGGGCCATAGGTACGCATCGGTGTGGATTCCGGTCGTTGTTGGCGAGGATGGGGACCTCTCCTCCGATCGGTTTTAGAAGGGTAAATAAAACAAACCCACCCGGGAGACCAGAAGGGGGGCGGCGGGCGTGTGGATGATGGATAAGTTTGCGATGACAAAGGCGAATTTTCTCTTGTAAGAAATGCCAAACAGAACCCGCAACAAGAGTACAGTAGGGACAAAAAAGAAAGTAAGAGACAAGAAAAGGAAATAGGAAGAAGAAGCAGGAGAAAAAAATAAAATCAGTTAATAATAATAATGATAATAATAATAATAAGACACAACGACAACAAGGAACAAAAGGGAATCAGGGGAAAAATCCAATAGTAGTGGGCAGAATCAGAACACCCAGTTGACGACTCGGAAGGGAAAAGGGGGGCGGGGGAAGATGGAAAGGAAAAGGGCGCAGATCAGTCGGTATTTTAGTGAGTTTGAGAAAAACTAATGGGAAGGAAAGGGAAGAAAAAAAGAGACTACGCCGGACTAATTCAGGTTATCTACTTTTTGTTATGGACATACTAAAAGTAAGCCTGATGCAAATTTGGCGTAAATAATGATCATACTACTACTCCGTACTATTAGTGAATGAATAGTACTTCGTAATGGTAACAGTAATGGTAATAACCATAACCCATAATTATAGCAGCGGTAGCAGCCGCTTGAATAAAGAAGCCCAGATGTTTCATGGGGAATAGACTGAGAAGTCCTATCTCTCTACAGGATTATGGAGTAGAAGGTTGGTTAGCTGAAGAGGAATAGAAACAAGCGGCATCCACCCAAGGACCAACCGCTCATCCAGTTTCAAGACATCTCCCACTCTCTGTCTCTCTCTCTCACTTTCAGTCTCACATTATTATTCTCTCAGCAGTCAGCACTCAGCAGACCCTGGAGGGTGGGTGGATGTGGAGGGTGGAGCCCGGCGCGCTAGTCCGGCGGCGAGCAACGCCAAATATAGTATCTCTGACTCTGGCTCTGAGTCTTCCGAGCTCTGAGCGGTTAGTGAGTGAGCAATGCCAGCCAAATCTCAGTCGGCACCGCCGATTTGGTTGGTCAGACCATCCCAGATTGAAAACCTTTCCCTTGGTTCTAAGACTAATTATAAACACCCTATCTATCTACGACCTAACTTACATAGTAACTTATGGATGACTACTAATAATATTTGCCGCCCGGGTAGCTGACAACCCTGTCTGGTATCAATCTAGACCCAACAGTTACTAGTCACTTACTTAATGTGTGTTTCTTTGCACTTTAACCAACCACCCTGGTGCAGGAGAAGATGCTTGAAAGGAAACCGGAAATGTACATTTAACTTTGTTCTCTCGAGTATGTCTGTTCGCATCTCCGAAAAAAAGCAGGAAGAAGGAAAAACAAGAGAAATCAATGAAAGGTGGGGAGGGAGGGGGGTTGGTACCAGGCCTAGAACTGGCCGAGGTAGATAAATTGATAGGGACACGGTCCGTTCCAAGGCATTCCACCATTCCACCGCCGTCAACTGTCATGTAAGGGGGCCAACGACTAACCACCGCCATCCGACGTACCACCTGATGGCTAAGGCATTCCTTTCTCGAAGTAGCGAAGTAGATAGATAGCTCTTTCCTCTTACCGCCGCCCACTTATAGGTATCCCATTCCATCCACACTTTTCAATTCTTCTTGTTCGGCGGCCCACAGCTAACCTATCGGACTTAGGTAGTGGTGCTACTTAATCATGATAAATGTACCTGCCATATTGAACATTTCTCGTTAGTCAGTTTCGACGTTCGGAAGATGATCACTTTACCAGGTATCTATCTAGTCGCCCACAGTCAGCATTACTATATAGATGCTACGCGATCACGCTGGACTATTGGACGGTAACTACTTGCGGAGTATTCTCTATGTAATGGGATTATCCACTCTATGTTGATATACTAGTACAGTAGTTATGTTGTCCCACTATTAGTCGTGTGTAATCAATGACTTCAGTCATAATACTACAATATGGATTACATTGTCATGTCCCTCAGCGTCACTCGATACACATCCCCCGTGACTCAAAGCATATAGTATGAATTGTACTATCATTTTCATAACACACTTCCTTATATCTAGACAACTACCAATTCGGGATTTCGTACTCTAGAGTCTTGACCTCGCTAGACTAACCAGGATACTTAATTGTTCATGATCTCCGGCCGCATTGTGGATTGGCAAGTCTGCGAGGCTGTACTATCTAGTACCCTTTAACCATATGTAAATCCTTCCAGCCGATTCCATCTTAAGTTGTCATTGTCGACGGTTCATTGTTAATCGCCCCTGCTTTTCAGTACATTAAAGACGCAACCAACCACTTGCATGTCATGGTGAAGTTTATTCCCCATTCAAAGAAGCTTTTCCGAAACATGGGCCGGAATTAATTCGCACATACAGCTCGTTATGCCCGTTCCATTGAGATGCTCAGTCTCGGCAGACCGAAAACAACAGGTATATTTCACCCTATTAAGTAGTAACTTAGCAAACAAAGACTGAAAAGGATGATGTAAACGGCATTCGTCAATACCAGGGCATATGAGCTGTTCATCATTCGAGCAACCAGGGGCGAGGGGTATAGATCACGCAGAGCTTTCAAGCTTATCTAGTAGTGATGGCCCTGAAGTACAATGGGGTCTTGGGCCCTCAATCCGCCAATCAGAGCAACTCCGGCCGGAACCTGAGCATCTCGCAGGTTGAAACAGGCAAAAGCAACCAATTTCTGGAGTTTAGGACAGCACTGAAAGATCAAACCAACAACATAGTCATCGACGACTGTATGAAAGGACACGTCTAGTTCCTCGAGATTGGGGTACGTCTTCCCGGCCGCAAAAACTTCTTCAAAAGCAGAGCGGGACACGTGGCGGCAGGATGCGATATTTAACTTCTGTAGCCCGGGCCCTGAATGGTTCATAAGAGCCATGAAACCTTGGGATGCAAGGCCAATCGCATCCGCAGGTCCATCAGGATTCGAATTGTCAACATCTCTCGTAGATGAAAGGTCCACAAATTCCAGCGGTGGGTTGCTCCAGTGAGTGAAGAGAGCGACGAAGCCTCTGTCACTACACACTGCGTTGTCAGAAAAGCGAAACTTCGTCAAGGCGCGGCAATTGACATGTATAATATCTAGGAGACGGTCATCTGCGGTAGATATCCCCTCCAAGGACAACGTCCGCAAACGTGGGCTGGTCTTTGAAAGTGTGTTGAGAAGAATCTCGTTATCCACTTCCTGAACAAAGTTCAAAGACAAGTGCTGTAAAGATACCAGTTCGGAAATGGCTCGGAGAGAGCGATTGCCCATTTTCCAGCACTGCTTCAATTTCAAACGTTGAAGCGCTGTGCACTCCCTGCACATCACTTCCACTGTTTCATCGTCAAAGGAGGAATCGAGATTGGATAACTTAAGAGATTCCAATTGGGGCCCCAGTTTCCGAAACAGCTGCTGCCAACATGCATCTGATATCAAATTTGCGGCATCTAGCTGCAAGCGCTTGATCTTCAAATCGCGATCCAAAAGGTAATCAACTACCTTATCTTTCATTTGACTGGCAAAGCGAAAGTTCACGTGATATAGATTAGGCATGAAAGCGAAGATCTTTTCGAAGTCCTGTGTTTCAAGCTCTGTTGCAATTAGCACACTCATACCTTGAGTCATTGGCGTAAAGTAGGATTGAAACGAGCAGGATATCAAAATTGGCGGGATGACGAAAAAATACTAGACAAAGCTAGTAGAATTTAAGGGGAGGGAGGAGGAAGAAAGAAGTAAAAGCCAGAACGTACTTGCAGCATCATAGATATCAATGAAATTAAGATCCGACCGAAGAAACAAATTAAGAGTTCTTGAAGTCAAGACACGCCTCTTGCACAATATCTGACCGAGACGATGAAGCAATTGCGGGGGCAAATCTCCAAACTCTTCGATATCGTTAATGTTGTCAGCTACTTTCTATTGTAGCCGGAGGTTAGCAAGAAGTCATGTTTCTGAACAAGCCCTGACGTACCTTCGTACACATCTCCGCTAGGCTTGGAGCGCCCGGTTGAGCAAACCCATCGAGCAGATTACTTTGCTTCTGGCGACGACCACTTCTTGGGCCCCGCCTATTAGCTCTGGGTTTCTTCTCATCATCCGCTAGCTCCTTCGAACATTTCGCGCAAAGGAGGCCTCCACGGGGACCAGCTTTACTGTAAGGGGTTACTGTAAAGCGTTTGCCACATATCTCACAGTTTTCTAGCTGAAATGCAAAGGGCTGAGAATTCTCGCACATCATCTCTCGGGCGATATCATCATCGTTATCAGATTCGCCTGTGCCTTGAGCCTTACGACGAGCGAATTCTTTGCTCTTCTTTATCTTCGCGAGAGCGACAGCTTCTTTTCTTTTCCGCTTTTTCTTGTCTGCTGCCGACTCATCGACATTGTGGTATTCATCGTCATCATCATCATCATCAACATTGACATGATCAGTTTCTTGTCGTTCAACAGCTGTCTGGCGCTCAAATTGCCTTAACCGTGTCAAGTGATCTTGCTGAATTTGAGCGGCAGATATGTTGTTCGACTGAAGATTATCAGATATTCATCAGTGGGGGGCTCCAGGAGAATTCGCATATGATCGGGGGAAAAGCGGAAGCCGGAACAAACAGAAACAGTTTACTTACAGCCAGAAAATCGGTCAGAGCAGAGTGCCTAAGTAGTAGTGACTTTTAGTAAAGGCTGTGGGTGATGACAGGAGAAAGGTAAGAATCTATTGAGAACATACGGGCCCCGAATCTGATTCCTCGTTTGCCTTCTGTTTGCCCTGATATACTGTTGTCAATGACCAAAATATATATCTTCAACACTAAATCGGATACGAACATTTTTCTTCAAGCCGAATACAATATTGAATCGTGTAGATGAATATAGTTGATAAAGTGATTCTTTTTCCTGGAAGGGCTTCAAGGTGGCGACACTTGCAGGTCACAGGAACCCGTGGTGATTTCGCGTTCCACTTAACGCGAGAGTCGACGGGCGGGCTTATCGGCTTCGTGTTCGGCCAAGGGGGAAAGATAACAATTAAATGTGAAGGCAGACTGAGGCCAGGCAACAGTCAGCAAAACGATGATTTGGTGCCTAAAGTTGCTCCATCGAATGGCTAGATCGATGCAGTGAAACCTTTTTTTGGGAAGAAAGAAAAAATTTTCCCTCGCCCCAAAGTCCCATCATCCTGGCGCTTTATTCCGATAACCGCGGCCAAGGTACGGAGTACACAACCTCCCCTAGCTATCCATCCCCGGGTGGCGTTGCTTCAGCCGTTTGCCTCACTTTTCGTCAGAGACATCTGTGACAGCCATCAAACAATCTCCAGTCCTTAGTTATCAGCTTTCACGAACATTCGATCACTTGGTTCACAGGAATGAGTCGGAAATCATCAACTACAGGGAGGGGAATGACCCCACTAGCTGGTGAGGTCTCTTTGTCGGATTACCCTCTTGTCTACTTCAACTCCGAAGGAGCAACGACGCCAGAAGGAGATATTCGCATACCTCAAATCAAAAAGAAACGATTGCAAGTCAATCGGACTTTTATTAGCAGTAACTGACATTTTTGGGCACAAATCAGATACCTCGTCCGTACCTAGACGAACCTCTGCGAGACTGGCTAGAGCATCCTCAGCAGCTTATACTGGGAACTCGAACAATTCAGAAAATGGAGGTAATTCCATAGGCCGGAAGCCCGCGGTGGAAGGGGCGATGTCTTCTGGAGATAGACCATACTCTATCGAAGTTGCAATACCTCTGAGGAGATATCCGGTCTCATCTTCATCTGCTTCTCCCCTTCCAACCGAAGATATATCCGGCGATGAAGACATAACGCCTGCATACAGTACACCCGCAACTAGTATGGCAGTCACGCCTGTGGAATCAGATGCAAGCCGACCGAGGAAGAGGGTCAGCGCCTCTACACGTGCCCAGGAATTACGATCGAGTGCTATGTCTTTACATACACCGCCAGGGTCTAAGAGGTCTTCAGCGGCACTTTCTATAAGCCATCCTACGTTGCAAGATTCTGATGCAGTATTGGCTCAGCATCTTCAAGCTCAAGAATATCAAGAACCACCTTTCAAGTTACGAAGGACCTCGAGACGGCTTCACTCCAGAATGGAAGACTCGACCGAAGAAGATAGTGTCCTTGTCGATCCTGATCGCGATGCATATGAGGATTTATCCAGGGGACCGACCCCTTCGCGCGGGGTAAGGAGATCTCTTCGATCAGTTAACAAGAGTAGCCTCCGCCAGATATCCACTACTGATGTGGGCGATGGCGAATCAAGCGACGATCCTCTGACTGACATTGAATCGGTCTCTTCTGCATCTTCCTCGGATGAGGATGAAGTTCTAGTCTCACCAAGGCGCTCCAGGATCGGAAATATGCGTAATGCTAGAGGACGAGCCGCCACACGAGGGGTTTCACGCAGAGCGGGCAGAAATCCTCGCTCAGAGCCAGCAGAGACAGGAAGGAGGGGGTCCCGTGTATGTTTCTCATTTGAGCTATCTTTGGAATTTTGTCTGACAAAGCACGCAGGCTCTCAAGGAAAGACTAAAACTTGAAAGGCAGCATCCATGCGTCACTACAATGTGGGATGATTTGAGGAACACTCCACCGATGAAGCCGGTAATGGCGGAACAACCTCCGGGTATATCGAGAGCACTCAAGCCATTCCAGCTTGAAGGTCTGAGCTGGATGATGCAACAAGAAGAATCACATTACAAGGGAGGGTTATTGGGAGACGAAATGGGCATGGGAAAGACAATCCAGGCCGTTTCCCTTCTTATGTCTGATTACCCGGCTGGTAGGCCATCGCTTGTCGTTGTTCCTCCAGTTGCTTTGATGCAATGGCGATCAGAGATTAAAGTATGTCTGATGAAACTCTGGGATCGAAGTATCGCTAATGCATTGGACTAGGAATATACGAATGGTCAATTGAATGTCCTCATCTACCACAATTCGAACCCGAAGGTCAAAACCCTCTCAAAGCAGGATCTTCTGGCCTATGATGTGATAATGATTTCTTGTGCGGTGACCATAAAGAAATGAGTCGAGGACACTAAGAACTGACGCGACATACTCTCTTTAGATTCTGGTCTCGAATCAATTCACCGCAAAGAACTGAAAGGGTGGAATCGCGATGATGGAATCATCCAGGAGAACAGTAAGAACTCCCGTTGATGACCCAGAAGATAGCGTATATTAACCAGGAAAGGCGTCATTCATTCTATTCATTATCATCGCTTGATCCTGGATGAAGCGCATAGCATTAAGGTATAGTTGGTCTTTCTTTTATGATGCCATATTATCAAACACTGACGGCTTACGTCTGTAGCAACGTACAACTAGTGTCGCCCGTGCATGCTTCGCACTGAAAGCAAACTACAAATGGTGTCTGTCGGGCACTCCTGTCCAAAATCGGATTGGAGAGTTTTTTTCTCTCCTTCGCTTTCTGGATGTCCGGCCGTTTGCCTGCTACTTTTGCAAGCAGTGCCAGTGCCAGCAGCTTCACTGGTCACAGGATGCAGCCAAAAAATGCACTGACTGCGGGCATAGGTACGGTCCTTCATCAGCACCTACAATGATCAAGTAGCTAATGTCATTCTCAATATAGTGGGTTCAGCCATGTCTCAATCTTCAACCAGGAAATTTTGAATCCTAGTAAGTTGTGTATCAATGTACGCTGAGACATCACTAACTCCCCGGAAGTCACTGAGAGGGATAATCCGGAAGGACGCAAGGAGGCATTGTCGAAGCTTCGCCTCATAACTGATAGGATCATGCTGCGGCGAATAAAAAGAGATCATACAGCTTCGATGGAGCTTCCACCAAAGCGGTTTGTAACCTCTTGGCACAGGTGTACTGAGAGAAGTACTAACGTTATACCAGTGTCATTCTCCATAACGAATTCTTTGGAGAGATTGAACGTGATTTCTCTCGGAGCATCATGACTAACACGACGAGGCAATTTGATACGTATGTAAGCCGTGGTGTCATGTTGAACAATTACGCAAATATCTTCGGCCTTATCATGCAGATGCGCCAGGTTGCGAATCACCCAGACCTCATTTTGAAGAAACACGCAGAAACCGGGCAAAACGTACTTGTCTGCTGCATTTGCGACGAACCGGCGGAAGAAGCAATTCGTTCCCGTTGCCATCATGAGTTTTGCCGCAGATGCGCCAAAGACTATGTTAGGTCGTTCGATGTGGGCTCAATCGTCGATTGCCCTCGGTGCCACATCCCTTTGTCGATCGATTTCGAACAGCCTGACATCGAGCAAGAGGAAGAGTGCATCAAGCAAAATTCCATCATCAATCGGATCCGCATGGAGGACTGGACATCGTCAACCAAGATTGAGATGCTTGTTTACGAGCTTTATAAACTGAGAAGCAAGAAGCAGACACTGAAGTCAATTGTCTTCTCCCAATTCACCTCGATGTTGCAACTTGTGGAATGGCGTCTACGTCGAGCTGGTTTCAACACCGTCATGCTCGATGGAACTATGACACCGGCACAACGCCAAAATTCTATCGAATACTTTATGAACAATGTCGATGTCGAAGTGTTTCTAGTTTCCCTCAAGGCCGGCGGTGTGGCTTTGAATTTAACCGAGGCCTCGAGAGTTTTTATCGTTGACCCGTAAGTGGCATTGACTACCAACGCGAACGAATGTCTATCCAACTAACTTTACTGGTGCTAGGTGGTGGAACCCAGCTGCAGAATGGCAGAGTGCAGACCGATGTCATCGCATCGGCCAGCGCCGACCTTGTGTCATAACTCGATTGTGCATTGAAGATTCGGTAGAATCTCGAATAGTTATGCTACAAGAGAAGAAGGCCAACATGATCAACGGTACCATTAACAAAGATCAAGGAGAGAAACTAGAGAAGCTTACCCCAGAAGACATGCAATTTTTGTTTAGAGGATCTTAGGCTTGGTCAGGCAGGGGAAGGGAAGAGTAAAGAGGGGGAACGAGTGTTTAGAGATAGACATAGGTCAGAAAATCAGTCAAGAGAACAGCGGATTAAGTGAAGGGCAGTAACTATCTAGAATAGTATTAGGGGGGGTGGGGGAGGGATTTTTTGTGATTTCGCTGGTACATAACGATGTACGGCGTTCTTGATGGTGGGAGAGCAGGTACAATTCGGACACGGTGGATCAAAGGATCTCACATCTACGTAGTACATGAAGTCTACGTATGCTCTGGGGCCTCGGTACATACTACTCTACGCAGTTAAATAAAAAGTAAAGAAAAAAAAAAACCATAAACGATCAGGAGAGGTTTTTTTTTTTAGTAAGAGATTTTAACTTCGGGAGCCCCCTGGGGGTCAACCAAACAATCTCTTCTGCAGGGCATTTTGCCTTAATTCTCCGTGGTCATTCATTCTATTCTAAGTACTACCTCCGTACCACACTTCTTACTTCCCCATCATCCTGGTTGGTACTTTTCGTGTCTCCTCTTACGTACCTCCCTTGCACAGATAGCCCTGTAGGGCGCTGAGAATGATGTCAGACACACCACTAAAGTGCCTCTGATGATGGGAGGAAGATCTCCAACCTGCTTTTCTTCGTTCCCCCGAATGCGATCTTCTCCTTCCTAATCTCTATCTGCCCTATCCGTCGGGGTCCGCGTGTTCCGCCATCGTCATAGCCGCCCTCCGGCCAAAGTTACTAAACTGCCTTAGCCTTGCAAGGCTTGCGTAGATTCATCATTTCCAATCTCCATCCCGTGGGGTTAAGGGGGAAAGGCCAAGAACCATTGGATCTCTCACTCTTCCCCATTTATCAGCCCGGGATGTGTGGATCGCAATTTCTATCACTTGGGCTCTCCATTATCACTGACATCAATAGGGGGATTTCAATCTAAACCTGCCGATCGTCTGATATCCGTCCTAGTTATTTACTTTTGGACACTACGCGACGAACATCCCCATCCCGTCCGCTACTCGCAAAACCTCGCACAGGCAACAACCATAGTGACTACTTAGGAGCGACAACGACCGCCCACCATCATCGCCACCACTCTTGGCCCCCAAATCATGGAAGACCCCCAACCGCGAACCCGGCGACGGCATCCAGTCGATAAATATGGCCCAAAATTCTATGACAAGTCCGAGCACATGCAGGGTCGGGCTGCCGCTATGAAGGCTGCTCTGAGTGGTGACCACCCGTCTCAGTCAGAGCCTGCTGGGGGGTTCGATAGCACTCCATACCCCTATGCACCACCGGGCTATACACTGAAGTTCACCTTCCATCGTGGAGTCAACCTTCCCTGCGCAGACTTTGGTACATTTTCTTCCGACCCTTATGTTCTCGCTCAGTTGATCGTCGACCTACCCCAACGCCACAAGCAGGACCCCGTTATGTCCTTCCGGACTCCAACTGTGCGCAAGAATCGCGATCCAGAATGGAATAGCGAATGGATCGTTGCCAATGTCCCTGCGTCGGGTTTCCATCTGAAATGTCATGTGTACGATGAAGACGCTGCGGACCATGACGACAAACTCGGTAACGCTTATATCGACGTGGATTCGGTCAATGGACAATGGCCCGGCATAAAGGAGCAGAACCTTCGCCTGAAGAAGCGCATGGGCAGCAAACGGGTCTACTTGTTCGGCAACATTGCTGCGCTGGCGTCGCGACGTCTGGATGTGCAGTCGCATATTGTAATCAGCGTGCAGTGCTTAGGGAAAACACCGGGAGATGAAGGGGCTCATATGTATACCGTTGGACCAAATTACTGGTTCAAGCATTTTTCTCCCCTCATCGGGAGGATAGCGGGCACTAAAGATGAAGTCCAAAGCCATCGTGATGAGAAGAAAACCATTACTCGATATAAGTTCGTCCCTCCCCCTGCCCTAAACCCTTTGAAGAAAATGATACGCTTACAGTCTCTCTGTTCAGTTTTCAGGCAATCCAAATACAGCTCAAGGGCCCTGTGCCTACGCCGCTCTATCACCGTTACGTTGAGTTTAAGCCGTTTGTAGCCGGAATGTTCACGTCACACAGTCTTCGTGGAAGGATACTCAATCGAGCGCTGCATCATCAACACGAGCGTATCTATAACTTTGACAAGACCACCCTCAATGGACAGTTTCCTTCCCCCTGTATCGAGCTCACGCAGAAGTTTCTTGAATTTGTGCACTACGCTCAGGGCGGGAGGATCTTTACATATGTCATCACCCTAGACGGGCAATTCCGCTTCACAGAAACAGGCAAGGAATTCGGGATTGATTTGCTGAGTAAACACACAATGCATAGTGATGTATCGATATATATCGCATACTCTGGTGAGTTCTTCTTGCGTCGCCTGAAGCATCGCCATCCCCGACACCCGGAAACAATCCAGCATTCAGAAACACGCTACTCCGGTGATGAGTCGTTGGTAGAGCCGGAGATATCAATTGATCCGGCCGACTATGAACTTTTCATCGACAATGATAGCGGAACTTATCGTCCCAATGGCCAATACCTACCCTTGTTGAAACAGTTCATCTCCGCCAATCTACCAGGTCTTCACGTCACCACACTTGATTGCAAGGAGGATGCAGAGCGGATGGCGGCTCTGAAAAATGAGCAGAGAGAATTTAAGAAGAACGAGGGCAATCATATGATTTTCCTCCAGCGCAGCAATAGCTCTTCGCTTTCCATATCCAGCTCGGATGAAGACGAGCTGAATGAGCGCAGTGATTTGCAGCCTCATAAAAAGGATGGCTTTGCGCAAAAGGTACACGATATGCGAGACATGAAGGGTCAAATGATGAAATGGGCCCAGTCAGACAATCATGGTAGTCCAGATGATACTGAAAGTCGGTCCGGGCGCCAAAGGACCGCGGCAGCGCACAGCTCAGGAACATCAAAACCCGCCGTGGAGAACGGCGTGGATGAAAGCACAGCCACTTTCGCTGCTGACGGCCGAATTTAGCTTCCATACACGCTCAGTTTGGGCTTTTGAGGCGTCTATGAATCCTACCCTGTCGTACCTACATTACCAACTTACCTACAACCTCAGGGAGTTCACCCCACCTCATGTGGTGAAAGAACCCGTCCTAATGTGCCTCCATGAATGACCTTACGTTTTTCCTTTTTCATCTTTTATTCCATGACCGTTACTCCATTCCGAATATCATTACTGACGATATCTTGTAATACGCCTTGTACGGCTGGTTCTGTGTTGATAGGCCGAGGAAAATTGCCGGTTATCATTCATTCAGTATGAAATAATGCTAATGAGGGGGTCTCCATGCCTATTCTTCGTTCTTGGAATTTTTATTTTTTTGTAACTCTCATCACTGCCTGTATTAGCCATCAAAGCTACTACTAAGCAGGGAGGGTTGTGATAGATTCGTGGCGCGGCCCAATAGTAGGGAGCGACGATATAGCACGCGGATGAGAGCTGGACGGATAAGCTTCTATGATGGTGGGTATCATGGACCAAGTTGCGTTTGGTAGAAAAGGTTAAGAGATCACGAGTCAGATCAACACACCCCCACAGTTGGGGAAAGGAACACGAGCCAATCTCGGCCCCAGTGCATGGTCCCTCTATCTGTCTACTGCTAGTATTCTGCACAGAATACATGTAGTTGTGAGGTATCAGATGGGTAACCCCGCGGATGTATGTAGGATAATTAAAGTTGTATTTACATGGTATTTATCATCTCTCACAGAAAAGAACAAGGGGGGGGGAAAAACAATGTCACCCATCAAACTCGGGGCATGTCACAGTTATGTGGTATAGTGCATGCAGTAAGTAAGTTACGAGATCTCCCTTTCTTTTATTTTTCTTGTGTTTGGCAGTGTAGAATAGAAAGAAGTCCGGATCGGATCAATGATGTTACATACACGCATTTTTCAGTCATACATACATACACACAGACACGCATACATACATACATACCTCAGGCTTTCCAGCCCCGATTTTCAGGCCCCCCTCCCACCTACCAAGTACCAACTACTTTACTACTAGTTATCTCCTCTCCTCTTCTCTCCAGCCCGCCTGTTTCATCCGTCTTACATACACTA
Organism: Aspergillus costaricaensis CBS 115574; assembly: GCF_003184835.1. Lineage (NCBI taxonomy): Eukaryota > Fungi > Ascomycota > Eurotiomycetes > Eurotiales > Aspergillaceae > Aspergillus > Aspergillus costaricensis. Next base: position 568,434 of record NW_020291819.1, read on the forward strand.
AAAAAACAAGTGAACTAACCAACCAAAGTCTACAAGTCAGAACTACTGCTTCCCTCCCGCTCCTACTAATAATAATGTTGCCCATCTATTTTACTGCGATGCCGCAATAACTTGACTGTACACGTCGTCGCTTTCACTCCTTCATTCTTCTGCTCTTCTTCCATCAATCTCGACATAATTCAGTTCCATCCAATCCCTAATAGTAATTTTAGTATTCTACTATCAGTACTTAGACTACTACCTGCTGAGGGATAATTACCGCCAACGAGACTTTCCCCCCCCCCGTTCCTGCCCCCGCTTGTCGCCCTTATTGATTTCCGCCCGCGACCACCTGATACTCCTCCTGACTCCCGCATATTATTATCCCTCTGAATCTCCTTCCCGACCCTCTTCGCGCTCCAATCTACGACCAAACGCTTGACTACGACCTCCCTGGCGATCGCATTTGTGCCTGGATGACGACCAGTACTCTACTGAGTGGTCCCATTTCCCGCCGCATTCTCGTCAGGCCGCCCTCTGATCCGACTACGGGCACGCTGACTGTCGATGGTGACCTTCAACTGCCCCGGTCACGTCTCTGACCTCTCTCCTGCGTGGTAATTCGATCTCCATACCAAAGGCCCCGCAACTTCACCATGGGCAATGTTGGAAGCCGCTTAGATGACTCTGGGAACTTGTACTTCAAGGATCAGACAAGGTGTAAGTTTCTGCCCACGCGGCGCTGGTGCCAAATGCTCGCGCCCTTGATGGTCCCTATTCTTGTCCTTGTCCTTGCCCTTGTCTCCTTCTCTTTCGTTGTTAACCCGATCCATGCCTACTAGTCACAATCGCTTCCGTGACCATAACGAATAGCAAACGGCGCGTGCTTTTAAGCCTTGTACCGAACTCCTTCCCCGCGACGAGATATGCTGCCAAGCGTGAGACCGGCGACGACAGCCCAATAGAATATATACAGGTAATCAGCTGAATTTCTCCTGAGACCGTTGCCATTACAGGCGCAACCTGTCATGCCCTTCCAGAAGCTAACCACTGCTCTCGTCGACCATTATCAGGATCCCGATGTTTCGCCGTCTGCCCCTGTGCCCACCTTCCTTCTGCGATTGAACAACGAAGACGAGTTGAATTTCAATTTCACATTTATATTGAGACAGACACAAACGGGGACCGCTGCGAATTCGACCGTCAATGGTGTCTCAACATCATTGCCCGAGGTCGCTGACACGGTGCTCACAGGCCTTACGTTTGCGCATGCGCCCAACTCAAGGGAATTAGACAACTTGATCACCAGAGAATTCCATGCCAACCCCAACTTGCAAAATAACTCCAATGTACAGCTAGTCGGAGACTACTCCACCGCAGGTAGTCCCTCGGTTCAGTTCGACTGGTCCTGGAAATGGAAACCCCCCAAAGTGGTCGAAGATAAGGGGGGTGGTTGGAGAAATAGCTGCAGCTTTCTGGATTATGATCAAAGGGCGAACCGGTTGAATACCCTTGCTCACTTCTCATTTTGGGTGCATAATACAGTGCGCTCGCTTCCAAGCCCACAAGTTTCTTCCCCAAATCTGGAAGTCAATGTTCCTTTCCGCAATCGCATTCCCTCGTCGCAGTCCGTCCTTTCCCATTCTAGCGATGCGGACGCCGCATCCAATTCCCAGAATGTCCCTGTTACACCCCCGGAAGCTGGTGATACAACAGCCACACTGCCCCACGTCTCAGCACCGCCTCCACCTGTCAAAGTCGACCTTCCTCATTCGCGTCCCGGAGAGGACATGAGTGTGGTTGAGGATGGTCCGTTATTCCGGGCTACTATGAAAGCTCTGGAACAGAAGACAGGGAATATGCGTGCTAAGATAAAGAAGGTCCTCAAGAAAGCTGAAGCCGCTCAGCAGGCACAGACTGCCTGCAACGAAGCCGTGGAAGCCTTCCTTAACGCATTAAAGGAAGCCTCAACCTCCAACGCGAACGCCATACAGCCCGCCCTTGATCATTACTTTGAAAGGACTGCAGTTCAAATATTGAATTACGAGCGTTTGAATACCATCCAGCTCCAGAGGCTCGTCATAGAACCATTGGTTAAGCTATACAACAATGACATTAAACAGGCGGAGGCGAAGAAGAAGGAATTCGAGGAAGAGAGCAGGGATTACTACGCCTATGTTAGCCGCTATCTCGGTCAACGCCAGGATTCGTTGAAGGAAAAGAAGCGGGTGGAAAGTGATTCAAAGTATCAGGCAAAGCGACGCAACTTCGAGTTGAAGCGCTTCGACTACTCGTCCTTCATGCAGGATCTCCATGGTGGCCGTAAGGAGCAAGAGGTTCTTTCCCATCTTACCAAATATGCAGACACCCAAGCGAAGAGTTTTCTGGCAGCCGCCAAACAGGTTGATGATATGGTTCCTCAGCTGGATGCACTTATCCATGAGGTGAACCAAGCGGATAAAGAATTCCAGTTCCAGCGGACAGAAAGGGAAGAAAAGCGAAGGAATCTGGAGAAAAGCAGCAACATGTACATCGAGCCTGACTCTCTGGCCAATGCGGGTGCATCATCGGTACATTCAGGAAATGGTGGCGGCAACCCAAAGTCTGAGAACGAGCTCGGACGTGCAGATAGCACAGGATCCCAACTGCGAGGTGTCATCAGCAACAGTTCTTCGATTTTGCCGCAGACCAACTCTGGCAGCCATTCAGGCGGTCCCTCGATGCTCGCTTCTACCAGTAGTTCAACCGGTATGTACCCTATGGAGTCTTTCTGGGGAGTGTACATTCTTCATCTCAAGTTATATATTAGCCTTATCACTAACCGGTATCGTCACAGGCCAGCAGAGGAAGGAAGGCTTACTCTGGGCACTGTCGCGCCCAGGATCTCATATTGACCCTAAGGGAATAAACAAGCAGGCTTGGCATAAGTAAGCTTGTCCTCTGCTCTGACAGACTCAGGCTTCGAAACTGATCTTTGTCTCGCAGATTCTGGATCGTTTTAGATCAGGGAAAGCTCTCGGAGTATAGCAATTGGAAACAGAAACTGGACTTGCACATGGATCCTATCGACTTGCGAATGGCTTCCGTGCGAGAAGCTCGGAATGCGGAACGCCGATTCTGTTTCGAGGTTATCACACCACAGTACAAGCGCATCTATCAGGCAACATCAGAGGAAGACATGGCCAACTGGATTCGAGCTATCAATAATGCTCTGCAGAGCGCCGTTGAGGGCCGCGGCATGTCTCCGCCCCCAGTCTCGTCCGGCAATGACAACGCGTCCATTGGCCGCGATATTGGCTCAGTGCTAACCGGGAAGAGTACTTCGTACACTGTTCAACACTCCCAGTCAACAGGGTCCAACAACAGTGTCACCCGTCGTACAACTGTGGGTGCAAGACCAAGCTACGTACGCGGTGACGGTCTCGGTTTCGAGGAAAATCCTTCAAAACTGCTTCAAACCATCCGAGACGCAGATCAGGGTAACAATTGGTGTGCAGACTGCGGGTCTACATCCAAGGTTGAATGGGTCTCAATCAATCTGGGGATTGTCCTCTGCATCGAATGCAGTGGTATCCACCGGTCACTCGGAACACACATCTCTAAGATACGTTCGCTTACACTGGACGTCAACTCCTTTTCGAATGACATCGTTGAAATCCTGTTGCAGATTGGCAACCGTGTCAGCAATATGATTTGGGAAGCAACCCTCGATCAGGCTCAAAAGCCGGTGGCGGCTTCTACTCGTGAGCAGCGGCTGAAGTTTATCACTGCCAAATACAGTGAACGGGCATTTGTTCAGCCACTTCCTTCCCCCTTGTCGCGGTTTACCACCTCAGACGAGACTCTTCTGGCTGCGATCAAAAGAAATGACATTCAGGGCGTGCTATATGGCATTGCCCTTCGTGCCAATGTGAACATTACAGATCGCTCTCGCAGCACGCATGCCATTTTTCTTGCATTAGCCGCAGCAGATCCAGCATCACCTGGTGCGGCCTCAAACCTCTCCGTCAAACCCAGCGGGGCACCTACAGTGAAAGCGATCCCATTCCCTATCGCAGAGCTGCTGGTCCAGAACGGGGCCGAGATTCCCTCGCAACCGCCTCCCATCCCTCTTTCATCGGCCGCTCAGTTATATCTGAGCCAAAGAACCGCCAGAGTATCTGCTTTTGGCACACCTCCGGCTGCTCCATCACCTGGGAAAGCTACATCCGATTCTCTCGGTTCAGGACCTGCAATTCGGGGCGCAGGGAATGACCATGTCATTCCAACAACTCAAGCGCCGAGCTCCATAGACAGCAAGGAGCGTGAGAAACTACAGAAAAGGGGCAGCGCCGGGGCCAGGTTTGCTGGAAAGGTTGCCTCCCTGGGAATTGACCGCTAGCAAGTCCTCGCCGTGAGTGCTATTTTTTTTTTTTTAAGAGCCCTTTTTCCCAGACATGTTGGTGGGACTATTCCTTAATAGTAATTATAACGAAGCTCAAGTAGACACGACGTGATGTTGAAGCTCTTGTTTGAGACGTTTGCAGTCTGCATAGCTGCCGGCGGAACAATATGCTTCTGTCGGTATGCAACAATATACGCTTAGTCTTTTTGTCTCTTTCTGTTGATATTTTCTCCCTGACACATGGGGAGCACCCCCGGTCTTACTTCCTTTTGCCACCACCACAATCCACCGTGTTTCACCCCCATCGTCTTCTCTACCTTGCCCCTGTTTTCCTTCTACCCAACCTTCATTTTGCAAGGTGGTCATTTCACCTTTTGTCAGCTGATGTCACCTGTTTATCTTCGGAAGTGCTACGTAAACTCGAGCAAGATCCGGCTGGTCCGGCATCGTACGCTTGTGTTCGAGCTTTTCACCCACCTAGACCCAGAACCTGTTCTGCTATGCTGATACTAATGAACATTCATGTCGTATATGAGCTTCTAGACACTCCTGCAGACTATACACCTGATTAGCCAATATCCTATCCCCGTCAGGCCTGTAGAAAAAGTTCGCAGCGCGCCTGTCATAGACTATGGCTCGTAGGTAACTTAAAATGAACCCTCCCAGAGAAAGCTAGATCCAGAGCAGTCGTCTCGCCTCGCAAAAATCTCACACATAGGGTGGACTGCGCCACGCGGTCATAATCCTTTGAAATATGGCGGAATGGAGCTCGCCCTTTTGGATGTGAAGAAGGTCGGGAGGCCGAATCCAACGCCATCGAGAGAATGAAGTGGCACAGAAACACGGCAAGATGGTGGAACACGGTGAGCAGAAGCATTATGCGACGTAGAAAGAAGGCTAAGACATCGGCTGAGCAGGAACCTATCGTAGCATGACCACCCACAGTAGTAGTGGAGCCCTGGCCCATGGGAGAAAGCTGCGCACGCGAATCCATTGTAAGGGAATTCTGATTGAACAGGGGGTGGAAATCAGCTGGCGCAGCCTCTGCAATGTGCTTTTGCCACCGTAGTTGACCTGTGTCCTTCGGTGTGACTGGTATCCGACAGGATGAGGATGATCCTCCTGCCTGGCGGTCCTGGCGGATGAAGGGACACATGCCGCCGCCGAGCCGAGTTGATAAGCGCGCATGATGTCGGCGACAGGCATCACTATCTAATCCCCCTCGTGCGAATTACAGAGCCACCGACGCCCCCATTGGACGATCGCAGTAGCTCTACACAAGCCACCGCAGCGCCTAATACCTCAAAGGGGATGAGCTGGCGAGATGGCGTTTCCCGTTTGTGGAGACGAGCCTGGGACTTCGTGCTATGGAGTGGTGCAGGCAGATACTAACGAAATTTAGAGACAGCATCCATGCTAGTTATTAGTGGCAGGGTCGGCGCTGGACCTGAGTGTGCTGTGTACCGTAGTCAGACCTCCCCACCTAAAACTCGGATCGGATGCGGTCATGCATAGCTATTCAGGGCCATGTATATTGAATTTTAGTCGGCCGATGATGAAATCGATGAGCGGATCGTTCGTCCCGCGGTAAGATTGTCCAGCGATTTTCCCGGTACCAATTGGTGGGTTATTCATAGTCAGGCAGAGGTACCGACGCCGTGGCTGTAGGGATCCCACATCCATTTTCTCATTTTCCGAATGCTCGAATCAACAAAGGCCGTAGAGGAGGGGGTACGAGAAGGCTGGAGGATGCGAGGTGTTCGCGGCCCCATTCAAGAGCATTCGATGACGTCATATCCATTTGCTTTCGGCGTGGCGTTCGAGAGGGCAGCCGCGGTGGAAAGAAACGGACGATCGCGGTCAATCTTTTCCTTCGATGAGATTCCAAACCCCCTCACCTGGTCGGGAATGATCTTGAGATCCAATTTGGGGCGAAGACAAAAATAATGAATTGAAGTGGAGGGGGGAAGCTTGCTTGGATGGTCTGTGGTTTGCAAGCCCGGGGGGGGGGGGGGGGAAGCAGGAGAAGAGCTCCTTTGTGGTGTGTGCTTTGAATAATGCATTCAAGTCAGTCTACGCGCACACACACTCTCTCTCACACTCACACACACACACACAGCACACACATCCATTACCCACTTGGCTAGTCCCATGTCAATCCCCGCCATGATGGAGTTGGTTTCCACCTGTCTGTCTCCTCTTGGGTGGCAAATTCCATTCCACTTCCCCCCCCCCTTTCTGTGAGAGAGATTGATCGATCATGCCATACGGTGTACCTGATGTGCATGAATCACTCATTGTTGAGACCACTGTATACCTATCGCATCATCCACCACCCCTACTTCCATAGTAAGGTACCAGGCACGGTCGACAGAATGGGGCTTCACCGAGATTGGATGGGTCCGTGCTAATGCAACAGGAGTTAGTTCATAGCTCGAAATTGGCCTGCAATGGGCCGAATGGTTCCATCTTTTTGGTGATTTATGGCAGTGATAGTCGTGACAGTTCACAACTTCGTACAGCGGGAACAGAACGATAGCCGAGACGGATGAAGAATCCGCATATTCTAAGTGGGTGCAGACCCTGTGCTGTGTATCTCAAACATTTCTCCAACAGACTGATCAGATACCAAGAATGGTGAAAGGCAAGAGGGGCTTTCAATCCTGGGTGGGTGCATTACCTGGCTGGAGCTATGCATGATGGCCTCTGCAAAGCTGGCCGGAGAAGCATGCTTAGTGATTACACAGCCTTAGGTGAACGAGCCAATGGCTCGGTGAAGGGTGACACGGTGTGAAACCCATCGTTAAGATCATATCGACTGGTTTCCCTTTTGTCCGTCTTGTTTCTTTTCGGGAGGCTCGAGGCAAATTGTGGTAGAAAGGTAAGTAGAGGCTGCTGCTGATTCGCCATGGTTGAAGCTTTGAGGCTGTTGGGGAGGTTCTGGAACGATCGATTCTCGGGAATCTCTCCCACATCAGAAAAGGGCGTCAACAGTTTATTGATGCCATGGAATTCTGGCTGGAAATTTTCTGGCGAAGAGATTGTGTGGTTACCAATTGGAACTGAAGCATCATCTCTACTAGACAGTGAGTATTGTATACTAGGACATTAAGCGTACGTATCTACTAGTGGTACGTGTTGGAGTACTTACTTACTACTTACCCAGTCTGGCTGGGGGTTTCTAGTCGTATCTAAACCGGTAACCACGCGAATAGTATTGTGTACACTGATTCCCCTGCTCGCTGATATCTATTGTCTCAATACCGAAGTATAGGTACATAATAGATGTATTCAAATGCTAACATTCAGCGACTAAGAGAGAATTTGAGCATTTGGGCACCATTCAGGCATCCTAACAAGGCCATGAGAGCAGTACTCTTGTCACGCATCACACAGTAGCTTTGTGTCGACTGACATCCCAGACCACCTATAGAATATATCATTATGAAAGAGTCACTTTGGCACACTCCTCTGGTATTGATACTGATGGATATAAAGGTAGCCTATACAGAAGATCGTCCCTTTCCTTGGAATTCTCCTTGCATCTCAGAAAAGGTTCCCGGTCGGAGCTTGGATTGAAGGACACGCCATGTACCAAAAGGCATGAAAGTACCCAACAAGGCCAAAGGGGCCTTCAGAGAAGCCTTGCTGTCTTTCTCCAACTCTACCACTTATAATGAGACAGTTTCAACGACTTCAACGAATTCAGGTCTCAAGTCGCAAAAGACAGCGCGATCTCCACTTCAACAAAACTGCCGCTTAGCGTGACCTTAGGAGCACCGTCGTCAGCAGCCTCCTGCAGCTATCATTGGTTCTGCGCCGGACTTCTGCACCCTAGCAAACTCGTCCATTTTCCCATCCTGGGTTTGATCATTGGGGTCTTTATCTACTAGTTGTGGTTGTTTGACTCATACAACCGTTCGGGATCAACCCCCGAAAAGTGAAAAAGTCAAAATAAAATAATTCAATAAAATAACGACAGTGGCCCCAGCAGAAGACGCGCCTGGGGCTAGAAGGAGAAGAGAAGTGGAAAGGAAAAAAAAAAAAAAAAATATTGAAAGAAAGAGAGCTCGGAAAAGTATTGATAGTGGGGGGGGTTTTGCCATGGTGCTGACCGCGACATATGCTACGAAGGACCCAGCCACGCTGCTGGTGGCGGCTCGGATTGGACCAAGGGGTTTCCGGAAAAGGATGATATGAAGTTGAAGTGGTGTTGCATTGATTGGCTGGTATCCCATCCGGTCCCCCAAATCAGGTGTGGAGCCTTCCGAAGCACTGCTAGTACGAAATACTCCGGTACATGCGGTGCCACAAATTTCCAGATACCAAATAGGCAATAGACAGTGTTTCAAAGGATGGGGCTGGATTCAGGAACGGGTAAAAGGATGGCTATCAGCAGAGAAGAAGCGAATAATAGTAAAAAAAACAGGAACCAAGACACAAGAAGGGGGTGGAGGTGGGAAAGAATGGATCAAGGGAGATCAGAAGCTCCAGGCGACGGAAGAATGAACCGACGAGGAGCAGCCGGTGAAAGCGAAACAGGCTAATATATATAAAGTATAACCAGTTCAGCGGGAGAACCAAATGTTAAGGTCCTTGGTCCTAGTACCACAGATTGAGCGGATTTCAAATCTTGGTACGTACTAGAAGTGCAATATTCCCATGCAGACGATAAAAGTACTACAGTAGCTAATCTTGGAGACCCGGGAGGACAATATGAGTACTGAATGTATTGCATAGAGGGGCAACAGTGCCGGATTTTTCACTACTACTTTGAGAGGCCACTTATATTGGATCCGTATCCTCTACACAGCACTAGTGGCTGTTGTTCTAATTTCCTCTGTTTGAGTAAGTAGGGAAAAAAGAAAAAAGAAAAAGAAGGACTTTCATAGTTTAACATGTACTACTTTAGAGGACCAAAGCTACTTCATTTTGTGGTTACGATGCAGGCAGAAGAATTCTGCAGGATGATCGCATCCCCATAGAGGCTTTCATAACCTACAGGGCCTACAGCCACAACCAAAAGAAAAAGGGGGGAGGGATGGGCTGCATACGTGCCACAACTCCCGCAGAAAGCCGAGCAGCAGGAGTGGTTGTTTCGACGCTGTATACAGTAGTAGGTAGGAGGTAATGCTCACTGGGCGGGATGGAGATCGGGCCCTAGTGGGAATGTAGTACCCTTGCCTGGTCAGGTGGCAGACTATTTTGTACTAAGGTTAGCTTTCGCCATCACCATCCTTTAATTATTATTACTATTACAATGAGTCCGTCATTATATACTATTCTTTGAAGGTACTAAAAGGGGGAAAAAAGAAAAAGAAGAAGAAGGAAATAAAGTCCATGAAGACAAACGCCGATTTCTTCTACTTCTTTTTTCTTTTTCTTTTTCTTTTTCTTTTTTTTTTTTTTTTTTTCCTCTCTTCACAGTAACCCCAACCCCCCAATCCCAACTTTTGCCTCCACAATCGCTCCCCGTTGTTCTCTTTTCCTTCCTATCAGCTTTCAGAATGACTAGTTATGAGGTGAACCGATCCTTGATCCCGCATAACAATAAGCCATGGACCATGACGGGATTTGGGTGACCCATCCCGAACAACGTCTGGAGCTTGACAATCACGGTACGCAGTATCACCAATGCCTTGTTCTTATTTCCCCACCACCTCCAGTCTATTTCGTCTTAGGGCTGGCCGTGGCTTAAGTTTCTCTCTTACTATTCTTCCACGCCCCCCTCCCCGAACACAGCAGAGCAACAAATCTGAAGAAGTGTGTATGCACACGGGCCAGTGGTTTTTGTTTCCTTTTACCTTTTCTTTTATTCCCTTTTTCTTTTTCTTTTTCTTTTTCTTTTTCTTTTTCTTTTTCTTTTTCTTTTTCTTTTTTTTTTTTTTTTCTTTTCATACGGTTTTCTTTCCCTCCCCCAACTGCACACCCCTCCCTGTCCTCCTCCCCACTTCTTTCCCCTTTTCAATTGCATGTCGCTTTCCCGAACGGTCTTCCCCCGAAACTCATCTGGTCTTTTCTCCATTCACGTTCTGTTTCCCTCTATCTATTATTATCTTTCGTTATTGCCATCTTCTCTTTTCGGTAAATGTTTCAAGGAAGACCTGCAAAAATATCTACCTAGCTTTTCTGGAATCTGCAATCGCCACACACTTCGGTCCAGTTTCTCTTCCTTATGATGTTGATTGTTAATGCATCTCAAGTTCTTAAACGCTACCTAGATCCTCCGATCATCCAATAAGAAACCCCGATTCTTCAGCTTACTACTAGTACTAAGTACGTCGTTTTAGTGACCGCCGTCGACACAGACCTAAGGGCAGCTGTAACCACGGAGCAAAAAGAGAAGAAAAGCAAACAAAATTAAAAAAGACACATGCTGGCGAGTGGTGTCGCGCTGTAGATCAATTCTTTTCTGGAGCTATAAATCTCCTGCAGCTGTCAATCCCGATGGTCACTGCCACGCATGCACCTCGGGCTAAGGCCCATCAAACGCTCGGAACCAGTACATGCAGGACCCTCTCGAATTTGCCACCTTCCAGCAGTGTCATTTACTACTACAACATTACCTACTACTAACTCATACCACCAAAGCGGGTTGGCTGCGCTCCTTTGGGTCCTCGCAATATCACTGGCAATCCCTTTTTTAAACTGTCAGAGGAAGATCCATGGATTCCACCGGCTGGGGACAGAATCCCGGTACCCAATCATGGCCTCCCTCAAAAGCCATCGATGCCATCGAGACCGTCCATTTCACCCTCTTGCCAAATGACCTTTTGACTTAACCCAAGTAACCCTAAGCACGACGCAGTCCCCATTTCTCAATGAATGTGGCTGTTTCGTCGTTTTTTTTTTGGGGAGGGGGGGACATGCCACCTTTCCGGGCCTTCTTCCTGAAGTGAGCCACTTTCCCGCTCAGTGTGATTGGAGTATACTCTCTTTCTCTCTCCATCTTGTTCATCTTATTCCTTTCTTTTCCTTTTCCTTATATTTTTTCTTTTTGCCCATGTGGATGCTCTCCTCTCCATTCCCATAATTGTCTGTTTTATTCTATTTTCGTCTATTGATTCCCCTATCACTACGATTACTGCCATTACTACAATTGTTATCATTGTTGTTGTTGTTGTTATTATGATTATTACTATTATTATTATTTCTTGTGGTTGTGGTCGTGGTATTGATTTTCCCCGTCCTATCTTTCCCTGTGCTTCCAACCCCTGTTTTTCCATTGTACCTTTTTCATCCTCAACCTTCCCCTAGACTCTTGTCTTCCCTTGTGCATCCAGAATCATCTTGGAAAATCGCGAAAAAAAAAAAAAAAAGAGAAATAAAATAGGTCGAGAGGGCCTCTTCTTCTGGTGGCCAGTTGACTTCATCGGCGCCTTTTTCGCTACCTCTCTTCCCTCCGGATCCCCGGTACGAGCAAACCACATTTTTGTTCTTGCCTGTGTCTGGGTGAAATTTCCGGGAAAAGATCGGGATCGAGCTTGTTGTCGATCGTGTGTGGTAGTTGATTGGGCCTCTGCATGGGAAAAGAACTAAAAGCGTTGAAGCAAGGCCCGATCCGCATCGCAGCCCCGATTTTAAAACTGTGGATATCCTCTAGGCTGGAGGGAGCCACAGCCACAAAGGGGGGAAGAAAGAAAAGAGAGAGAAGGGCGGAGGAAGGCAGAGAGACAGGAGTCCAGATCATTGGGCTTTCACGGTCTCACGATCCTCTGTGCGCCACCACCGGCCAGTCACCAATATAGACTTGGCTTGGGTTCTGACGAACACGTCCCTAGGGGGGCCCATTATTGCCCTCATTTCCGTTCCGATAGTCTTCTTTACCCACCTGGCTGTGAAGGACCTGCCCTTCCGAGCTCTGACGGTCAGAAGATCCGTTGGACTACTTGGGCTCTGCTGACCTGGTTGGTCTGAAGGGCCCTCCTTCTCCATAGTCTCCGCTTCAGGCCTGGCTACGGTGCGTCTACACAAGGATTATTCATTATTATCGTGATTATTTCTCCCGTCACCGACATCAAAGCCACCAACTGTTGATTGCAGGGTGCTCCTCTTTCTGTTATCATCGTGGGGGGCACGGTCTTTCTGTCATCGCTCTCCCTGCCTGTTCACATCCTAAGGTATGTTTGGCGATAGTCGTCTTTATCTGTCCCCCTCCTCTTCCGTTTCTTTTTCCTTTCCTTCGGTTGCGATCCCACAGGACTGTTTGGTGTTTCATTTCCCTTCACCCTTCACTTTGCAAGTTCACCCACCCACCCCCCTGGCTCAACGCCCATGGGGGAGAACACACCCTTTCGCAATTAATTGCCTTCCCCTACCAATCCCTGGATAATCCACCTCAACAGTCACAAATGTCTGCCAATTTTCCCATACCTTTGAAACTGCCAGGGGGAAGGAGAACGCGGCTTCTGTGGTGGTTGCCACAGGCGCTCGAGGGACAGACACCCTTTTACCTTCAATTTGCAGTGACCCATCGTCTTTTGGCGTGATTAAGGGCCACTACGGCACAGTGCTTGTGCCCTACGTCCCTCTTCGCCGCGACGCTCGTTTTCTGGTCTCTGTGGCGTAAAAGAGCCTGGAAGTTGCTGCTATATACCATCTGATTTCCCCTCGTGCATCTTTCTATACTGTCTTATTTTTGCCCTGGCCTATGGATATTATTTCCTGGTCGTGGTTCTGCACCGTGCCTCTGTGCGCGTAGCCGCCTATGCCCCTCCCTTTTTTTTTATGCCTCTGATACCCAATTGTCCCGTTTATAATCCTTTCCACGCTTGATTTGTTCTCCACCCTTTTTTCTTAAGGCAGCGCGGCGATTCGTGCGTGCATCTTTCACTGAGTGGCCCCGTGTCTTCGTTCGCCCAGTCCTACAACTGCACTGTTTGCCCCCAAAAAGAACCCGACGATTTAGCACTCAGATGTCAGGCGGACCTTCCCTTGTGTTTTGGTGTGCTCGCTCAACCTCTTATATTCGTCTAAGTGTTTCTCTTCTTCACTCTACATATTCTCTCTGGCCTACATCACTTTGTTCTATTGGTTCATGTGTAGATTCCGCGTTCTTCTTTCTCACGTTCTTGCTTGTACAAGTCAGTAATCCCACTCGTCCATGCCCTCTTACGCGACCCAGTTGTCGGGGACCTTTCCACCCTCTTATTGATCCTTCTTGTTGTTTGTGGCTTTTTCTCCCCCCTCTTACTTCTTCGTCTTCTTCTTTTTCTTCTTGTCTCTTCTTACCGCAGCTCAGGCTATCAGTCTTCCTCGCTTGTGGGCATTTGCATTCATCGTCCCTTTACTTTGCAAAGCACACCGTCTGAACTTTTTGTGGAAGTAATCAATCTTTAAGACACCGTCAAGGTTCTAACCAGTGTTTGCATATCCTAGGCACATCACTTGGCTCCCCAGCGAAATTATTGCCCGCAAAATTTAGAGCGTACTTGAACCCACAGGTTGGGGCAAGGTAAGTTGTTGCACCAGTCCCCTCGCCAGCCCCCCCCAGGCTTCCGAACCCCCCAGGTATATTTAAGATGATTCAACTAATCATGTGGAAGAGTGTGCCTGTGCTGGGTTTATCGTTTGTTTGTGTCTATCATGACATATCCCAATGGTGACGCTCCTTCGGCTCTCTCGAACTCAACGCAGGGGGGTCCGAACGGAGCCAAACCACAGGCCTTCAATAAGTCGCATGAAGTAGAGGAGCCTCCTCCACAATCAGGTATGTTTCCTACCTGGGATAATTGCTCTGTGGGATCTTTGGTAGAACTGAATTATGGCTCAGTGTCGACAATCACCACTTCCCGCGAAGCTCCTCGATCGGATAATGACCAACAATATCCCAAATCACAGGCCCAGATGGCACAGGCCGCACGGGGAGGGGCGCCTTCTCTTAGCATGCGGGACATGAGATCCGCATTGCCTGGGTATCAGAGCCATTCCATCTTATATGAGCAGCATCATATTCAGCAGCCCTTTGTTCCGACAGCTCACCCTCACGGCGTTGTATATGCAATGCAACCATTGCCGTCATTTACTGGGCCTCCAATGAATCCTAATATGGCCTTCAACGGTCCCTTCAATCAGGTATACACGCCTTATCTTCAGCAGCAACCCGAGGACCCTCTTCTGCCTCCCGGTGCGGCGGGTTACCAGTCTTTGGGGCCCCATTCAGCCGCTCACATGAATGTCCATATACCTGGCCAATCTGGATACGGTCCAAACTATTACACCCAGACCACATACACAGCAGCCCTTGGACACGGCCCGGGTCCTCCGACTACATCATCTCCAGTGCAACTGCAGCCACGCGTTCAGCCTCGGAACACATTGGGTCCAAAAACCAAATTGACACCCGGCTTGGGGAAAGAAAATAAGCAACGGCGTCTGGATCTGGAATATGACGTCTCCAAGACCATCGTGGACGGATCAACACCTATGAGGCCCCACCCCGTTCAAACATTTTCTGCTGGTAAGTCTGGGCCCGACCATGCGAGCAGCGAGTTATGTGTTTTTGACATGACTTCGGTATACCAGACTCAGGATCGCATTCATCTAATACCACTACGTCAAGTGCTCCAAGGGGACCGCCGCGAAAGCCAAAGCAATCTGGACATGCACTGTGGGTCGGCAATCTTCCTCCCGGTACCAATATTGTTGACCTGAAGGACTACTTTTCTCAGGACGCCACAAAGGAACTCGAGAGCGTCTTCCTCATCTCTAAGAGTAACTGCGCATTCATTAATTACAAAACGGAGGCCGCCTGTGCTGCAGCATTGTCAAGATTCAACGACTCTAGATTCCATGGAGCACGTCTTGTATGTCGGCTACGCCAAGGGGCTGTTTCGCTGGGTTCCAATACTGAATCTATGGGCTCTTCTACCCCTGCTATATATCAAGATGAAGAAACCAAGCCATCGGACGCTGTGACTGAGAAGAAGGCTACAGAAGGTAGCCTTTCGCACGCTCGGGTCCCTAGCAGATACTTTATAGTCAAAAGCCTAAGTGTTGATGACCTTGAAATCAGTCGACAGAACAATATCTGGGCCACTCAAACTCATAATGAGAAGCAGCTAAACGAGGCTTACGAGGTGAGCTCTGTGCCCCCACCAGATAACTCTTGTCGACAGGCGAGAATAATAGATCGCTGACCACTTAGCAGAATGCTGATGATGTCTATCTCATCTTTTCCGCCAATAAGTCAGGTGAATATTATGGATATGCCCGTATGATGTCGCCGATACAAGATGACGAGAACTTGGCTATGGAGATGCCCTCGCGACTGGACAACCCCCCTGATCCTGAGGCTCTAGACGTGACGCCCACTC
Source organism: Aspergillus costaricaensis CBS 115574 (assembly GCF_003184835.1). Lineage (NCBI taxonomy): Eukaryota > Fungi > Ascomycota > Eurotiomycetes > Eurotiales > Aspergillaceae > Aspergillus > Aspergillus costaricensis. The sequence goes on from NW_020291819.1 coordinate 584,112, forward strand.
CAGCAACATCCACTGCGCCTAACGGACGAATAATCAACGACAGTGCGCGGGGGACCATATTCTGGGAGGCGGAGACCTCAGAGGATGAGAGCGGTGCGAGCAAGGAGAAGGAGAAGGAGAAGGTTATCCACGAAAAGGCAGAAGAAGCTACAGATTTGGGGGCACAATTGATTGGGAAGCCGTTCAGAATTCGATGGCTTTCGACTACACGAGTTCCGTTTCATCGTACCAGAGGGTTGCGGAATCCCTGGAACTCAAATCGAGAAGTGAAGATCGCTCGCGACGGTACGGAGATCGAGCCGGAGGTGGGGTGGAAACTTTTGCAGTTATTCCACTCACAGCCTCAAGACTAGGACACACTGCATATCCTTCAGAAGAAAACATGAGAAGGAATGTGACCACCGCGAGGAAGACTTGAAGAAGCATAAGCGAAAAGACAAACGGCAGAGGGTGAAAAGAAGGGAGGAACAGATGGCTTGGGATGCTGAAAAACGAACCGTCCGGCGCCATACTGTTGCAGACTAAGTTGGTACTGCCCCGAGAGACCTTCCCATCCCACTGGGAGTGTGTCGAAAGCGGACATGCTTCACCTGGAGTATGTCTGCCTCTAGGGCCACACGCCCTCTGCTTCCCGGATAAGGAAACACACATCCTGAGGACTGGCCAAAGACCAGAGGTATACGAATAACTCCTCAATCACTGAGGCCAAGATAAGACAGTACACGTACCTTATCTACGCCATATCTATATAGAAAGCTATACTACATTAGAAGAAAAACAAAAACGGACATGGTCTGGGATATAAGCAAAAGACCAAAAGAAAAACAAAGAAAAAAAAAAAAAAAAAAAACGCCCACAGACTTGACACGTGGTATATGAGTATTGGCATGTTTTCTAGCTCGATATTAAAAGAGCACAGCTCCCAACACAGCTCTCATAAGCGCATAACAAGATCAATATATATATTTCAAATATGAGTTGCAGTTGTACTCGGTAGTGCTTCCGCAAAAGGATAGGTGAAAATCAATACCGTATCATCATACATAGTACGAATGTCTAATATGCATAGAGAATAATACCCGTACGTAACATACCGGGTTTATATGGTATATTTCTAAGAAACAACAGTACTATGTAAGGTATGTACTTTTGGAATACGATGCATACCAGACATGCCGCATCCTTCCTACCCTTGCCTACTTTGAGTAAATTCAACAACAGCCAATAGAGTACTTTTGTGACCGGAAAGAATACTCATGAGTGATACTGATAAAAGGTACTCACGGCTTCTCCTTCTCTTACTTCAATGTCAAGTTGTGAAGAGAACGAACCAGTGGTAAAAATTTAGGTCTAAATACTGGGTCTATACTTAGTTATGGATGGACGACTCATGAATCATCGACCCCGGATCGTCTTGTCTGGTTCACCGTTCAGCTGCACCCTGCCCAAGAAGGCTAGACCCGTTCTGGCCCACGGTCAAGAGTCAATCGAGGTGGTTTTGTGGGGTAAAACCTTCCCAAGCTTTCATTCCTTTCCTTGTGCTCTCTTGTTGTTGTTAAAGGCTCTCTCTCCCTCTCTCCCTTTTCCCCCTCCTCCCCCTTCTTTCCACTGGAATCGTCCCGTTCCTCCTCTTCTTCATCCCCTCCGCTCTACATTTCCAACCGTTCGTCAGGTTGTTCTTCCCAAGATCCCTGCCGGCTACGGCCTGGCTTTCTTCTTTTCTTCCCTTTTCTCCCTCTTCTTCACTTCTTCACGAGCCACGGCTACTTGAAAGCTTACTGACTTTACCACCCCTCTTCAAATCATTCCTTCACGAATCTTCCCCCTCCATCATCTTATTTTCAAAAAGGAAAACCAATACATATATTCCTCACTATTCTAGCTACTACCCACCTTACCACTACCATCATATAAATTTAAGGTATTGGGGGAGGGGCATTGGGTATTTGCATATTTCCAGTAAGTTGGCCTAGCCCATAAAAAACTGGTAGTGAATCCATCACTTGTTTCTCACTAGCACTGAGTCTGGACCCTCCCCCGTTTAACTTGCATCTTTCCTCCCTTGCGCAGTGTCCCATAGCACTCAAAACGCTGGTTTTTGGTTCTCCGTTCCTTTTGCTCCTAAGATATACCCTCAACCATTTCCACTGTATTATATTGCCACCGCCACATGGAAGGTCCCAAGTTTGGGTTCTTCGCTGAATATCTCCCCCCGACTGACATTTGCCGGTATCTTCCATCTAGGTTCTTAATGGGGGTTGTTCTGCTGCCTCTTCCGTTGCTCTCCCTATCGAAGCGGCTACCCGATTGACGTCATAAGTCTGGTATTGATCTGAAGGCTCATCATCAATATCTCCAATTTCAGTCTACTCTTCTTCATCTTAGTAACTCTAATTTCGGTATATCTATTTCCCATTCCACCTAGTGGTACCCGTGTCTGGGGAGACTAGATATTATCGTTTGTCGCCTTATACTTGGCTATCTGCCATCGTCCATCTACCCTTTCTTCTATACTTGTGCTTGTGCTTGTGCTTGTGCTTGTGCTTGTGATAAATATCCTGGGGTCATCGACTACCCATCTGTTACCATGTCAAACGACCGGTCAACATCTCCCATCTCCGTACCACCCCCTTCGTCGCGCCAGCGTCGAGCATCCCTGGCATCCGGGATTTCCTTTTCAGATTATCTTTCGAGGTCCGGGAGTCAAGGGGCTGCTGGTGCACCACCTAGCTCGATGGCCAATACGGTCGGTGGCAGTCAACCGAATCATGGACGACGACTGTCGATAACCACATTGGGACTCTCTGGCTCTCCAACCCAAACTTCCCCCTTTGGACCTCGACACATCCGTCATGGAAGTATCTCTAGTTCCGTGGGATCCAATTCGGCAAACCCAGAGGAAGCCATTGGGGAAGATAACGAAAACGGACCTTCCAATGCCACCCCTAGCTCTCCTTTCACTCGACGTCTCTCCTTTGGTGCACAGGCATTGCGTGATGCCCGTGGAGGAAGCATTGGTAATGGTAGATATCCCTCTTCTGCATCTCAGGCGGCTGGAGGGCGGCGCAATTCGTCGTTAGCCAGCCCTCCCTCTGCCCCTAGCCCCACAAACTCAACTGTTGCAAGTACATACAAAGTCTTTCCCCAGAACGATAGATCTAACCCATCTTGGCGACAAGTAGGCGAAGGCTTCAACTGGTCTGAGGCCTTGCGGACTCGGGCCGAGCGAGCGCCGTCTTTGGGCGTTGTATCGCCCAATTCACCTCAAAACCAGCATGCAGTCAATATGGGCAACCAGAATCACCATCAGAGGGCTGCTTCGATTGCCTCGATGGAGCAGCCAGCTCGAGAGATGCCAAAACAGCCCAAGCAGAATAAGCCTGATTTCTTTCAGGAAAAGATCCTTCGGGGTGATTTCATGGACTAAAGATGAGGGCTATTTTCTTGATTATATCATCTTTGCCTAACTGCTGTTTCATTTGTCGCCCCTTTCCTTCTTTCCCTTATTCGATGTTGTCTTCGTTATGTGCGTCAGATTTATGCTTTACTTCGTTTTACTTTTTTTGTCCTTCCCTTTCAGTGAAAAGCACTGAAAAGCCGTGAGTTTCCTTGTCCAAATCAGAAAAGAAACTCAGATAGGAGATCGATGGGGAAAGGGGAAGAAAGAGGGGGAAAGAAAAACGAAAGGATTTATTCGGGCAGCTCCAATCACGGCGGCTGTCTTATGGTTTGCCCAGTCACTCAGAGGAAATATTTTCCTATTGTCGCATGGATATTGACATGATCTACAACTTTGACGAACGTTTCCTTTAGCACGCACTTTTTTATGGATTTCTTTGTTTCTGCATCAGTTTCCGTCATTCCGTACACGTGCTGATTAGCTCGTGATATAATCTTCATCTATGATTTGATTTTCTCCGGAGCCTGCTGGTCAGACCCAGTTATGATTCTTATCCTTGGGTCCCTCAAATTGCCTACAATGTGATACTGCCCGTTATTTCGAATGAACACTGATTTATGTTCTGGGAGCATCTGAATATCGAACAGGAGCTTAAGTGTCCGAAGTATTAGAAACAGTATATGATACTATTTGGTTGATATTGGTGTATAGGCAAGTTCTCGCATCTGCTCCGTAGTAGCACAGCTGCACTTATATATTCGGTTATCTAATTCATCTTTTGTTATCACATCGGTGCGCATAATGCACTGGCTTATGGTGCACTATTTTTGCCAGGATGTCACCAGCACATGTCTCCATGGTGTAGTGGTTATCACGTGGGTCTCATACGAGCAAAGTATGACTTGAAGGCCTTCACCTTCAGGAAATCCCAAGGCCGGGAGTTCGATCCTCCCTGGGGACACAAGAATATCTTTTTTTCTTTTTTTTCCCTGTTTTTTCCCCCATTTCTCCACCTTTCCACCCTCTATCTTCTCCCAGCCATTGACATGCTCATAAATCAAGCATCCATGTCTGAATCATGTTATATAGAGGTTTGGCCCAGAAATCCCACGCAATTGGGAATAAACACATTATAAACGTTAGTGTAATAAAAACATCCATGACACCCAACTCCATTGTAGTAGTAGTTCTTCTTCCACGTGAACAAAGGTAAAAAAAAAATCTAATATAATAGCACAGAAAATACCGTGAACTTCTTCAAGTATTGTATGACTTTAGGGACTACTAGTCCGTGGTGCATACATACATACATAGTTGATGCACGATCACTCTGTTGTTAGGCTGCTCAGTGCATCTTTTGTCCGTTATACTAATACTACATATATATATATATATTTTGTCGGCCCATCAGGTGTCCAGGTGAGATCCGTGGCTAGCACAGTACGACTATCCACATTCCCAAGTGAAAAGGCCGGGGAAGAATGTCATAAAGAGTGCACGTGAAAAACCACATTAGTGGGAAGGAAGATAGGCAGGAAGAGGATCTTGTCAAGTGTTTGGTTGGCTATAGTGAATCATTCCCTGATGTTGATTTTCAAGATCTTTCACGGATGTGAAACACGCTCCAGTCATATGAGTCAGTGATTACCTAGTGGTTAACTATGGCGAGTTGGCCTGATCTAATTCTGGTGAGATGCGAAGTTCGAGTCGATCATGTAGTATACTTTGGATGCATAGGTAGCAGGTAAGATGGTAAGTGTATACAAACTATACAAATATTCAACTGCCACCTACGGGACTGAGGGTTACTGCGAGAGAATTGTATAATATGTGCCAGACGGCATTATATATGTATTCTAGGCCCAAGCTAATTACTACTCGCAAGTAAAGATTAAAGTAATTGGAATGTTTTCTATAGAGAATTAATTGAGTGGGTCAGAGCTATTGTTTTCGACATCCGCGAACACGATGAGCCACAAGTCGGGCTCTGCCCTTCATCTGAAGGCACCACACAAAGTGATAAGGATAAGGGGCGCGGGTATTTCTAAGGCTTTGACTGGACACCACTCTGTCCTTATCTGAGCAAGAAAGTAACTGCAATGAGAATGAATGGTGGCATTGAAACAGAGTTGAATGATCGAGTTTGACTTCACAAATAGCGGATACCCCAAGAGCAGCGTGAGAGCTAAACGAAACGAGGGGAGAAAAGGAGTCTGTGGCAGGACCTCACACCCGCTGCATTCCCCGGATAGAAAGAGCTTATGAGGTCTAATAGGGAATGCCATTGGTTAAAAGCTGGAATTGGTCATATCCCTTTGTCGAAACGCTCATGTACGACTTGCGGACGAGCTCACGCATGTATTCAGCTGCTTCCCTCTCGGTTTTATCGAGTACAAATCGATCGCGGAAGTTCTTCAACGTATCCGGCTTGAAGCAGGGAAGACCGCTGTCAAGCATCAGTGACACGATGTGGGACAGCTTAGAACTGTACGGACGCGAAGCAAGGAATGCCTTCACAACCAGTGACTCAAACCACTTGTAAGGCTGCGTGCTAGTAGGGCTATGAGAACCACCACCGGGGAGACCGAGCCCACTACCCGAGCCGCTACCTGGATGGGTGTGTGCATGGTGAGTACCGCTCATCACCGCAACCATCTCGGATGTCAACTTGAAGGGGGCACGCTCGAATCGCACACCTCCCGGTGCGATATCGAAACAGAACCCGAAGTCAATATGGATGATGTGGCCAGCGTCGTCAACCATGATGTTCCCGTTATGCCGATCTTTGAACTGTAGGAGATAGGAAATGACAGAATAAGCAGCCATGCTCTTGACAAAATTGGTGCGTGCTTCCTGGAATCGTATAGATTCCTCCCCTCCATACTTGGAGATAAAGTAGTCATACAGGCCATTGACTGCCTCGCGACCCAACATATCGCGAGAGATCGAATTGGGAAGCACATCAATAACGCCACAACCGGGGGCTGTTGAAGTAACTCGATATGGGAACACCCAAACATCAAGGCCAACACTAGCGAATATACCCCTGAAAGCAGCAATCATTTGCAAAGCTAACATGTCTTGACGGCAGTCATCACCAACTTTGAAAATGGCTGACTGCCATACTTCATAGGTTTCTTGATCCCCATTTGAAGGTCGCGTATCACCAGTCTTTTGAGTGATTTTGTCATCTTCTGACCGTGCCCTGGTTTTCTGAATTCTGAACGTCGCCATATAGGGCGCCTTTGCGTGGCTCTGGAGAGGTTTGCCGGATTTGCGATCGATTCCCACAACAACACCGTCGGGATTGCTCGGAAGGTATACACCGACTTCCACCTTGATCTTACGAAGTTCCTCTTCAATCTTCTCCTTTTTCTCTGCCTTGCTTCTTTTGATGTAGGGTCGAAGCTTTCCGGAAATGCCCGTAATTTCATTGAAAAAGGAGAATTCTTTCTCATAAAACTCACGCTCCTCATCTGTGAAGCTTGAGATCAAAGCATCCATGAATTTGTCCAGTGTTGGTTTGAGAGGGTCCGGCTAATGCTACTCGTTAATAAGTTCATTGACAGATAACACTCGGTTGCACTCACAATCTGAGAATCCTCATCTTTGTAGGAGTTGGCTTTCATATTCCATATGACTTGGTGCGCAAACAGCTGAGACAACTTCGCTGTCTCCATGATATATCTTTCTACGTAGCCCAGTGCATCATATCGTAAAGCTTGGACCAGTTGTGGCACAAAGTAGAAACGAACATCGACTGAATGACTTTCGAGGGCTTTCATCGCATACTGCAGTATGAAGGGATGGTTTCCATAGGTGGGTAGAAAATAAGTCAGGGCTTCGGCAGGGTTGACAGGGGCCCAGTATAGGAGGAACTATCCTCATCAGTCCAGAATCATAAAAACGTAAGCGACGATTGGCATACCTTCAGCTGGCTATGGACGTCGGCAGGAAGAGCAGACCCAAAAAGGACTTCAAGGGCACTTGGCTCGTCAATAGCCTTGTCCGGAAAGTTGAGCAGCAACCACCGGATGTCGTTCTTTAACTTTGTAGACGGGAAGCGGGTAGAAAGATGGATGGCCAACCCTGGGGCTTCGGACCACGCCAGACGTAGTAGATTGGTTGCATCCTGGACGAGGTGTTAGATGCAATTATGTTTATCACGGGCATCAAGCAGTATGCTCGTTGATAGGATAACATACCTCCGTAAACACTCTGACTGCAGCTGACTGTGCCATATTATGTTTCCGGTCTGGTTCCAAGGGGTAAAGCCAAACCCTGAGGCGTGACCTTTCGTCCTCCAGAAGGATCTGGAGAAGCTCCTGTCTTGCTTGAAGCGTCCTAGAAGAGCTGCGACTGTGACCAGTAACTCCAGCGACATCTGCTAGAGCGGAAGAAACGTCTCCTAGGATCCTGTCCTCGGCCTTGATCTGTAACCGGTTGCCACCGTACGACCACCTACACATGAGTGAGCTTAGTGTGAATATTCAAAAGTAGTAACCAGATGGAACGTACCTCGGTGGATGTCTAAACCAAGTCAAAGCGGCGGACAAAATCTGGTCCTTGAGCTTCCACTCAAGATTTCGGTCTGGTAACCGGGAGTCCTTCAATACCCGTAGTCCAAACAAGACAATACGAAAATGTAGTTCCCTGGCCAGGGGGTGACCACTGGCCTGCAATAGTCCCACACTTGTTTTATCAACAAAACGGCCGAAAAGTGACTTGACCTGAAAGTTTGCAAGCCGAACAGCAGCAAAATGACTTTCGAAGAACTGCAGAAGCTGGAAATGTGGTGTCAGGATACCTTGGGATTTTTGTTGATTCTTCGCCATCAGAGCTTTGTCGCTGGGGAGCAGCTCGATCTTGCTGAACATTGGATCAACGTAGCTATGTACCCTTGAATAAGCATTGAATCAGAAAGTGCTAGAAGACGATCTTTACTTACTTGCAGTTTAGGTCAAACAGCCCCTTTCGGCGCTGAATCGATTTTTCCCAGGATCCAATAACTTCTACCAAGATTTTGGACTCCACTCTCGGATTCTCATGCATTACTCCAAGCCAGAGGGGTATACCAATGTCCATCGACTCCTTCGAGAATATCTCAAAAGGTATCTGGACCAAGTACTGAGCAATGAAAGCAGAGGGGTCATTATCACTGCACAGGAGGCCCGCAGCTTGCCGTAGCACATCACGAACGGCGACGGTAGGGACAACTTCTCCTGACTTCAATCGTGCGTTGAGTTGATACAGCGTATCCTCCATGACTTTATTTGCAGATAGCAAAGACCCGGAAAGCAAATTATGAGCTGGTTATCCCATATTAGCACCTTGAACGTTCACAAATTGAGGTATTACCCACCACCAAGCCCATTAGGTCCCTGTGTTGGGCCACTGACACTTTGTGCATACAAAGTTCTATAGTTCTGACGAGTGGAATACTGAGAAATGAAGTCGGAAGCGACGTTTATCTTGCTTAGTCCGTGGCTGTCCATTGAACCTGGAAGAACATGGGGACATTAGAAAAACAGTAGCTGAGTCAAGACCGAAGTGTTGTCCTACCAAGACGTTGATCACTGCTCGGGATAAGCGATCCCATCTCAAGCGCGAAAGAGCGCCCCAACAGAACGTTGCCATATCCAGCATGGTCGTCCGAAAGAGATAGGTATGTCTTGACAAGGTGGGTCAGTCACTTTCCGGAGTTTTAGATAGCAGAATGTCATACCTGGAGCAGGCCTTTTACATCCAAGGGCGCAATATCCATAGCCGCCGCTACCCATGTTTTAGATCGTTCAAGCAGAACATCTAATGTTCTTTTCCTGAAGTTATAGTTGTCGGGTAGATCGGCTTTGACCAACCCTGTGGGTGAAGTGAATGACGGATTCCATTCAAACTCATCGAGTTCTCCTTCTAGACATGAGCGCCACATGACGGTCAGAAGCTCCAGCAAAGCGAAAAGGGAGTGCTTCTCACACAGAGCCGATGGACATTCGTTTATAATCTTGTTAGCACAGAGTACAGCGACGTTCTGTACCCTTTCAACACGATGACTGCAAGCGATAAAGAAGCCGGCTAGTTCTCTTGATAGATAAGCAACAGAGAAGCCTTCGGATTTTCCGGACATCGTCAGCGAAAGGTAACTGGCCACTACCTTCTCTGCAATCGCACTCATACAGCTGGTCATTTCTGTAGTAGCTATGGCCGGGTCGCGGAAGTAATCAAGGAACCCAGTACATTTGCCGGACAGCGCACGAAACTTTTCGACCAAGATCGTAGCGTTGAGGAAAACTACTTGCGGATAGCTTAATCGCTTTGTTTCGGCCTCGTGACCAGGGAGTTCAGCAAGGAGAGTTCGCTTCTGCTCTTGCAAACGCTGTGAGCCCATTCCTCGCCTAAGGATTGTGTTCAACTCAACGTCGCTTTCCGTTGCCTCCATACGATCTTCGGAGACAAGGGGAGGAGAGTGCTTGGCAAGTAAGCGCAGCTCCTCAAAATGGCTTTGACCAACAGCTGAATGCATGGATATCCCATGTACTGCGATATTGAACCATGCATCCCGGAATAGAGCAGACACATCCTGATCGTAGTATGTGATAGTATCTGCACTATCCTGCTGTTTCTGGTCTGACGACACGAGCAAAGCCAAGGGCCTTAGAAGAGGACCGATTTCGTCGGCTGCAAGAGCAAGCTCCTTCTGCCTCTCACTTTCGAGATTGGTAGCATCGCCCTTGTTTACGACATTCTCCAGAAGATGAACCAGATATACACCGTATAGTGGCGAGTCTCTTTTCAACGTGATAGAGAGATATGCCAATGCACTCTTAACAGCATCAGTAACACTGGTGTAGCCCCTGGCCATGCCATCACGGTATGCTCTATCATAGAACTTGAGCAGGAGCTGAAACTCGGCTTGCCCGGTACTCAGTGATATAGCAGCTGTTTCTGTAATGATAAAAGCGTCAATAGTAGCATTCACCTTCCCAATCTTCTGTAGCAACATGGACTGTGCCAAAGCGCTTATTTTCTCATCATTGCAGCTGGCTGCGATCTGTACAATAGCTCGGACGACATTTTTGTACGAAAGATTATTTGATTCGTCATCACCTGAAAACGAAACCACACTGCCAGTTCTGGTGGTTGGAAATGCGAGAGGTGTATTTCCATGGGCGGAACTATCTCCAAGCATATGGCTTTGATACGACTTGTCAGTGCCTGAGCCAGAGCTGAGAACATTCCCTAGGGAGTAGAGTGTAGTAATAACAGAATCTTGAGATAGACCACCGAGAACATGTGCAAGGCATTTGCCTGCAATAGAACCGGTGGTACCGGTCGGTGCACCTCCTTCAACGATGAATCTCAACAAAGAGCGGCTCCCTGAGGATGCCATCGTTATGGAAGCTCGCGAAACGACTGCCATGCTTGTCAGAACTGCTGTTGCTAATTCAGCATAAGCCATCTGTCTCGGATCCATAAGTGTGTCTTCTAGCCATGATACAAAGTCTTCCTTATTCGTTGTATCTTCACACAGAATGATACAATTCAAGTATCCAACTAGAGCTAGGGCCTTCATGGAAAAAGCAAGTCGTTGCTTCCAGGGGGAGCCAAGTTGCAGATAATCCGAGCCATCTTCTAGGAGCTGGATCTCATCAGCGATGATGGCTGCCACCCGGTCGATAAGAGCGATCTCTGTGTCGTCAGAACTTGTAGCGGTGCCTAATTCAGGCAGGCTATCGTGTGAAAACTCGACACCTGATATGCCATTTATCTCGGCCGCACGTGTAACGCATGACTTGATAAACCTGATGAAACCTTCCTGGAGCAACATGGCTCCTAGAGGACGGCCATTGGCATCATAACGGCGAGTGTATTTTCTCCACTCCCTGAGCAGATAACCAGGCATGCTTCCATTCCGCACAATAGACGAGGCAGTCTCAACTGCTACCAAGAACCGCTCGCAGAGCATCGACCGCAAGTTGTTTGCTAAATGAAGCTTCTCGCTTGGAGCCCAGAATGAAGAAAGTGCAGCCGAAGCTCCCAAAAAGCCGACAAGAGAGGCGGATATCGATAGCACGCTGGTTGATTCATGTTCGGCATCCCGACTGTTTGCTTCCGCTTGGTAGTGATGAAGGGGCGCAACTGCTTTGATAGCTTCAGCACAATTGCTCAGATACTCATTGAAAGCACCGGCCACGATGCTACGCAGCTGTGGATGGCTAGAACCCAGGGAGAGGAGAGCCAATGTGAGATTATGAGTCAGGCTCTCCCAGGGCGAAGGTTTCACATTGTGAAGAAAGGGTGAGGAGCGGAAAAGTTGGCTATGCGATTCGGGAAGGTATTGTGACAAAAGTGATACCAGTCTCGAAGCATGCTCGATATTGGTCACGGAAGGAGACGCTTTACATAGAGCAACCAGCACGTCTAGCTCTTTCATACCCTGAAGAGGTCAGTCTAGAAGCCACCCACGAAGCAGAGAAAAGGAGCTAACGAACCATAGGCACCCGCGATGTAGGAGCTTGGGCTTGCAAGATACCGTTAAGGGTATCGGTCGACGGGTGTGCGGGGCATAGTGACTGCTGGGCGAGTCGTGCGATGTCTGAATCGCTGCCGCATTCTGGTCCCTTGACTGCTAATGCCGCAAGCCTATTCAAAGCCGAAGCTCTGATAGTCGAGGGGCTACGGATCCTATCAGCACAAAACTTTACCATTAGACTTGCAGCTAGCCTACCCATCCATAATCCCAGATTAATGCAGCTAGTTAGCGTTTATCGGCTTTAAGTGCGTGTGGTGACGAATAAACTGTTGTTTTCCAGAGCACTAATGTCAATTGCCAAAGGTAGCAAGGGGGAGCCCCTTGATAGGAGATTATGTGTTAGCGTCCCGCGGAGTACGGAGAGCTGGTTCCCTCCCGGAGAACCTCGGTACGGCAGACACGTGGGCCTCAACGCTTCTGTGTTGCACTCATGAACATTGACTGTTTTGCTTTCATCTGGGGAAGGCGAATGCTTCCTCCAGAGACTTCAACGGCCAATAAGGATTTCATGCAGAGTTCTACCCGTCTTACTTACATAGTGATTTATGCTCCTATGCAGTGTTTGGTTGATGATAGTATACTATCCTCTCCACTCAGATCCTGCTGTCTCTCTACTATGTAAGCTTGTATGTATACCATATATAATAGTTTACACACTTGTCAATCGCGACATGATCTTGAATAGTACCCAATATTAGCGACCAAAAGTCGTTCAATGTCAGAGCCGGTATTACTCCATTCGTTATTTAATTGATGACATCGGAGTCAACCTCAGAACCAACTACAAAGTACGTGTGCTACAGTATTCAAGTATCAGGCGGTTTGAACCTGTAGGTTGAGTCAAGAATGCTAAAGTCCATTTGGGAGGCAGAAATGTTCAGCTAAGTAAATTGTCTATGAGTATACATGTCCTTCATCTCCGATTTAATTCCACACGTATCTATACAATGTGAGGGGTGCTGGGTCGAAAGCGGTGACAGTATTTATGATAAATGACGACTTAAGCCGTAAGGTGTTGCTTGGTGCGACCTACCCATACCGGGAGCTGAGGTACCACGCGCTCAAGGTTGTTTGTGACCTACTTCTATGTACACTGCAGCCTTGATTTGTTCTACAATAGATCGCTCTGTCTATCTCTTTGCATTAGCCAAATCTAGGTTTTCCAGTGAAATTACTTTTTCGGTTCTCTTGCTGCCCCTTTGATTTGCTCGCCCGTATTTTCTCCAGTGTTCATACATACCCTCTTGACTTCTCCACTTGAGCATTTCCCCCCTAGCCTCGAAACATAGGAGAGACCCGGCGATATCTGCAGTGCTATTACTCTGGTTGCTATGCCTTATTTGAGTTTTGAGCCGTGCAAGCCAAGCTGATTTTGTGACTATTGGTACTTGACAGGATGTGAATAGGCAATAAAATGGCACCACAGAACGAAAAAAGCTCCCTCAAGCGTGGCAGAGTATGCTGTTACCATCAATTCCCTTGTGACTAATTGGACTGACGATGGCGTAAACATCTAGGCCTCCGCCGATAATGATTCACAAGATCTTAAAAAGCCACGACGCTCCGAGAGGAACAATCCCCAAAGCAAAGCACAGGCTTTAGACGATCAGTCCTATTTGCCTACACCCTTGACCCAACGAGATTCAACTGCCACAGACATCGAAAAGGAGACGACTGCTACACCAGATGAGCCTGGCCGAAAATTACATCGGCGGACACCTTCAGATTCGGAACTCCCTCAAGATAGTTCATCACCTCCTAGCGATACACAAGCCCTTTCTCAATTTGTTTACCCCCCTAGAGCATTTGCCGATGAAGTCGAAGACGAAGCTGCAGAGGGAGTCTGGGGATACCTTCTTCCGCTTGATGATAAGGTCCGCCGTCCTCTGGTACTGAGGAAACGCGGAGGATGCGAGGAGCACAAATCCGCAGCATATACGACTAACTCCAAGAAAGGGTCCGCGAAAACGAGTGCGGGTTCCGCTAGTAAACAAAAGAATTCACCTAGCGGCTACCTTATAGGCCGACATCCTGAATGCGGTAGGTATCCAGATCATGTTGTCTTACAAACAATTAACGAAGCTTACCAGACCTGGTGATAAACATTCCTACTGTGTCGAATCGACATGCTTTGGTATTTTCCGAAAATAGGAAAGGCGATGCCGTTGCCTTTCTCCAGGATCTCTCCACTAATGGTACTTTTGTCAATGATGCAATGGTGGGCCAAAATAAACACCGTGAACTTGAAGATGGCGATGAGGTCACCATCCTAGATGAAGCACGTTTTGTTTTCAGATATCCTCGGACACGAGACACCAATCGTTTCCGCCAACAATATAGGCTTCTGCAACAGCTTGGGAAAGGCCATTTCGCCACAGTCTACCTTTGCGTAGAACGGTCTACGGGGGCTCAGTATGCCGTGAAAGTTTTTGAGAAACGTTCTGGTGACTCGCAGCGCTCCCAGAACGAAGTTCTTCATCAGGAAATCGGTATCTTGAAGGGCGTCAGTCATCCGAATCTGCTTTGCCTCAGAGATACATTCGATGAAAGCGACGGCGTTTATCTTGTCCTGGAACTCGCTCCAGAAGGCGAATTGTTCAACTTGATTATCAGCCGGCAGAAATTCTCAGAAAGTGAAACTCGTTGCATCTTTATCCAATTGTTTGAGGGGCTGAAGTATTTGGTATGTTCTACCACCTCCATGCCCTTTATTTTTCGATAGTAGCGACTAAAGCAGTGTGTTAGCACGATCGAGGTATCATTCATCGTGACATTAAACCTGAAAATATTCTGGTCGCGGACAAAGAGTTGACAGTGAAACTTGGTGATTTTGGATTAGCCAAGATTATCGGTGAAGACTCGTTTACTACGACACTGTATGGCATGTACTCCCAACTTATTTAGTTTTTGTGCTAACGATTATATTTGGTAAGATGCGGCACACCAACCTGTGAGTCTTCTAGTCCGCTCGAAAGCCAGAAGTTTAATACTGATTCTGTAGATGTCGCGCCAGAAATACTACAGGAGCGGCGCTATCGGAAATACACAAAGGCTGTGGATGTCTGGTCTCTCGGAGTCGTCTTATACATATGCCTTTGCGGATTTCCCCCATTCTCTGACGAATTATACACAGCTGAGCACCCGTACACTTTAGCACAGCAAATACAACAAGGGAGCTTCGACTATCCGTCTCCGTATTGGGACACTGTGGGTGATCTGGCATTGGATCTGATAGACCGAATGCTCACAGTTAACGTTGACGACCGAATTACGGTGGATCAATGCTTAGAGCACCCATGGATTACAGGAAAGCAGCCTAGTGTTTCTGACAGCACAGACGGCCTGACTGGGGCTTTGGGAAAGCTAGACTTCTCAAAAAGAAAGCTAGCTCGCGAAAGGACACTTCTCAGCAATATCAATGATGTTGGCTACAGTGAACATGAGCAGAAAAGTGGTGCTCCTGTCAAAGTTTTCCACAAAAACAATGCTGGGAAACGTGTTCACAACCATCCAGCAAAGAATGCACAAGAGCGTGAAGTATCCCCTGACGAGAAAAGTGCCCCGAATAACTTCGTCAACCTTGGAGAACAAGGTGATCCAGTTTTGTTCGATGACAACCTGAAAAATGGGCGTAACTGAAGAGAAGATAGCCTTCTGCAACTGAAGATTCTCCGAAGCCATCGACTTGAGTATGTGGACCGTGGCAAAAACCAAGGTCGGTTTAAGTGTATTTCTCAGGGACTGTCGCTTCCTTGGCTGGGTGACATTAGCGCGCTTTACAAGTACTTGAGAGCATAGGCATAAGTCTAGTCTACTCTCTAATCGACTTTTAATACTTAGAGTAATAATAGCCTGAGTTGACAGTCTACAGCATACATAGACTTGGGAGCTTCACCTCCGCACTAGCTTTCAATTACTAGCCAGGGACACTTCCAAGAGCGGCCCAATATCATACGATGGCTACATTTACAATAAAACGCGCGAGTTAAATCCGAAAAGAACCAAGGAAGGGCCCCCTCAAAACAGAGAGAGAGAGAGAGAGAGAGAGAGAGAGAGAGAGAGAGAGAGAGAGAGAGAGAGTGTGTGTGTGTGTGTGTGTGTGTGTGTGTGTGTGTGTGTGGAGATTTCATATTGCTGCAAGGGAATGCTTCCTCATTAGACGGACAATCCTACTTGTTTTGTATGCAAGACCTACCTGCATCGATGGGTTGCGTATCCGGCACACACATTTACATAGTGAGTGTCGGGCTTGTTCTTTTTTTTTTAAAGATTAGGACGAGTCATATACTCCACAATGTAGTTATAGCATGGGAGGATAGGATGAATCGGCGCCCCTAGTACACAATGGGAACATATAATAGTACTAGTATGGAGTACTACCACTAGTAGTAGTTTCTTAACTACTAATTAGGAGTAACTGGGTAGCGAAATGCGTATTTCGTATTGTACGGCTATGTACGCTGTCCGGAGTACCAGGGGCAGGAACGGGCCTGGATCCACTCGGAGGAGCGGCTGGGTAAGTACCAGTACCTTTCAGACTTTTGGACTGTCCAGTTCCTGCTAGGGGAGGAGCCGCGGGCGCGGAGCCGTTCAGATTGGTACGCCCACCAAGAATCCGTGAGCGGGTCGAGGCTGCTAGTAGTACTTTACTAAGGGCGCTCACTTACTGGCAAGTGGCGTGCTGCCGTTTTTCTCTCTTGCTTGTACTTACCCAAAAGTGCACTTTCCTGCGCTGTTGCAAGCAATTCACACTTCTGTCGCGCTTCCACGCCGAGGGCTAGGAAGGTGCCTTCGCTTGAATCATTCTTCCTTGTGAACACAACCAACTCACTCCAATTGTCTGTTCCGGTCATTCTGTTTCCGCTGTTGTCCCATCATGGGCCTGCTCGCGGTCGTTCTCGACAGCCTCTGCGAGCGCTGCTCGAACACGTCAATTCTAGTACTCCTGGGGATCGGACTGTCATCCCTGCTGGCTGTCTCCGTCATTCTCAATGTCCTAAGACAGTTGTTATTCAAGAACCCCAATGAGCCCCCTCTGGTGTTTCACTGGTTTCCATTCATAGGTAGTACAATTAGCTATGGCATGGATCCTTATAAATTCTTCTTCGACTGTCGCGCAAAGGTATGGACCAGTAATATGAAAGTATCGATCTTTTGTTTTTATGCTGACTCTTGTCTACCTACAGTACGGCGATATCTTCACCTTCATTCTCCTCGGCAAAAAGACAACAGTTTATCTGGGAACCAGGGGCAACGATTTCATCCTAAACGGAAAGCTACGTGATGTCTGTGCTGAAGAAGTCTACTCTCCACTTACAACCCCTGTCTTTGGGCGTAACGTGGTGTATGATTGTCCTAATGCCAAACTTATGGAGCAGAAGAAGGTGAGCTTGAGCATGGAGAGAGTATGACACGTACACTAATGATTGTAGTTTGTCAAATTCGGTCTCACATCAGATGCCCTGCGTTCGTACGTTCGTTTGATTACCAACGAGGTAGATGACTTTGTCGAGCATTCTGCGGCTTTCCAGGGATCAAGTGGCGTTTTTGACGTCTGCAAAACCATCGCAGAGATTACCATCTACACTGCGTCACGTTCTCTTCAAGGAAAGGAAGTCCGGAGTCGGTTTGATTCTACTTTCGCCGAACTATACCATGATCTTGACATGGGATTTGCTCCTATCAACTTCATGCTCCCTTGGGCACCCCTTCCTCACAACCGGAAACGTGATGCTGCACAGAAAAAGATGACTGAAACTTATATGGAGATTGTCAAAGAACGCCGTACGGGTGGAAACAAGAAGGATTCTGAGGATATGGTCTGGAACCTCATGTCCTGCGTATACAAAGATGGCACTCCTGTTCCAGACGAGGAAATCGCACACATGATGATTGCCTTGCTTATGGCTGGCCAGCATTCTTCTTCATCGACAGCTTCATGGATAGTCTTGCACCTTGCAAGAAATCCAGAAATCATGGAAGAGTTATATGCCGAACAGATTCGTGTGCTTGGGTCAGATCTTCCACCTCTTACTTATGAAAATTTGCAGAAGCTTGACTTGCACGCTAAGGTCATCAAAGAGACACTACGAATTCACGCGCCGATCCATTCAATCATCCGCGCAGTCAAAAACCCAATGCCTGTGGATGGCACGCCATATGTCATCCCAACCAGTCACAATGTCCTTTCATCGCCTGGTGTTACCGCAAGATCAGAGGAATATTTCCCTAACCCTCTCAAATGGGATCCTCACCGCTGGGATGAGACTATTGCAGCCAATGCGGAAGAAGAAGATCAAATTGATTATGGATATGGTCTTGTCAGCAAAGGCACTAATAGCCCCTACCTTCCATTCGGTGCAGGACGTCACAGATGCATTGGTGAACAATTCGCCTACGTGCAACTTGGTGCAATTACCGCGGCTTTGGTGAGGTTATTCAAATTCCGCAACCTGCCAAACGTCAAGGATATCCCGGAAACAGACTATTCGGTAAGTCACGCTATCTTCAAAGCGATCATGCGTCGACCTTTCTGGCCACGATTGACAAGGCTGACCAATTCTAGTCTCTCTTCTCCAAGCCTGCTGGCAAGTCTATCATTCAATTTGAGAAGCGCGCTACCACCGTTAAATCATAACGACCTGCCTCTGTTACTGCATAGAAACCGCCTTTTGTGATTGTTCTCAAACCTCTTATGTAATATGATGGAAATGACTGGATAACAGTCTTTCATGGGATTGTTTTTATTTTGTTTCTCCCTTGGGGCTTTAATGGCCGGTTTTTTCTCATGTAATGGCTGCTTGTACAGTACTTCAATCCAATGTCTTGATCTAGGGTTGACTATGAGTGAGGATTGTATTCTGGGTACGCGATTTGCTCGCATTTGAAGAGGCCTTGATGTATCTATAGCCAATCTAATTGTCCCATACAGGCGTTATATGGGACAGCCATTCTACCACAAATATATTACTTTTCCTGAGCGCGATGGAAAAAGGGTCAATAACCGGAATAACCGTTAATCTATGAAATATAATACATGTGACATGACTGCAATATAAGCGCCCTTTAAGATACAACAGAGGTGGGAAAGACAAGTATGTGTGTGTTCTGTGTCGTGGTCCTTAGTTTCCCTTCTTCCTCTCTTCGCTTCGCTTCTTAGCCCGAACTTCAGCACGTCTCCTTTCGCCACCGTCCACTTTGTGGCCGAGCTTGTCCTCCCACATGCCCTCCTCGACTTTAATTAGGGCTGCACTACCATTTGTTCCTTTGATCGGTTGGAGATACGGACCGCTGATAGCAGAACCGGCAGTGATTTTCATGCGCGCAAACTTCTTGAGGGATTTCGTGGGATCATGGGTGTATTCAGAAGCATCCGGCGGAATGTTGACAATGACTCTTTTCATCCCTGGAGATAAAGTGGCCGAGGAATTCAAAGGGTGCGATGTTTCCTTGTTCAGTGTCGGAACTTCAACAACTCGAAGCTGCGCAACGCCATCGACCACGTTCTCCAGGTCTCCACCGGGCCCATAGATCCCCTGCCTGAACTTGTCCATCTTGCGAAGCAGGTAGCGTCGCTGGCGTGCTGGCTCAATGCCTAGATCCCGAAGTTCAGAGGAACTGGAAGTGAATAGCTTATCCCAGGAAGGTAGCTTGCTCGCATGCTTGTGCATCCCACGACCGATCAACTTAAGAAAGGTCTCGACATCAGGAACAAAGGGAGTGGGTGACGGCGGAGAAGGGGCGCCCGTGTTCTTATGGAAACTTCGCATGAACTGTTTGCTTATCGTCAAGGATCTCATCACTTGCAAGGACAAGCGGTGCGAGCTGCGCGTCGCCATTTTGTCGTCGGGGTTTCTTCAGGACAACCGATGCGGTCTCGGAGATGTTGATTGAAAACTGTCGACAATTCTTTAAAAGACACGAGATCTGGGAGGGTACGGAATTGAAAAAACAAAATCGGGCCCCTTCCCCGTCGCTGATAATCGTCCGGATTTGTAGCGTCGTTAAGAGTTAGATGCCTTCGCTGTCGGTCCCGACCATCCTGGAGAAAAGTTCGGCGGGATGCGTAGTTCCGGGGCAAGTCCCGGGATCAACAAAACTCCGAACTTTGATCCTAGCTTCATATAAACTCAAGGCAACTTGTGCCATACCTTGCCAGCCAGACCGACATTATTGGCTGTTAACTTTCACTGCCCATCAATCTTCACTCTCTGGCATGCTGCTGCTGCTGCGTCGGTGATACTAATCATTCTCTCCCTATCCATTGGGTTTGAGGGCATATAAGCAGACGATGGCGGTTTCGCCTTTGGTCCCCCACGCTTCATCAGTTGCAGCTTCAAGCTCAAATGCAGGCAACAAGTTCGAGAATGACTCTGGCACCAACTCACCTAACAAGGCGAAGCGCTCATCGTCGCCCCGGCTCATGAAGAACCCTGACCGTGAAATCACGGAGCAACTTAACGACGATGTGAGGCACAAGTACATAAAAGGTACTGAACCCCCATCACTTGCGTTAATTCCTTTGTCAAACATATTCTGTCATTTTTATAATTCTTTCCCTTACTATCTCAGTGGTGCCAGCGTTACGATACTAATTATGGCCAACTCACAGATAAGAAATTGGGTGAGGGAACTTATGCTGTAGTGTTTCTCGGACACCTCCGCACCGACCCATCGTCATTTGTTGCAATAAAGAAGATCAAGGTCAATGCTGAATACAAGGATGGGCTTTCTATGGACGCTATCCGAGAGGTAAAATATCTCCAAGAGCTTTCTCATCCAAATATAATTGCACTCCACGATGTGTTCTCGTCCAAGGATCAAAACCTCAATCTGGTCCTCGAATACCTGCCACGCGGTGATCTTGAGATGCTCATCAGGGATAGCAATATTCATTACGGTGCCGCCGATGTTAAAGCCTGGATGGGCATGCTTGCCAGGGGTGTTTGGTTCTGTCATGAAAATTACATCCTGCACCGAGATATCAAACCAAACAATCTTCTAGTCGCCGCTGACGGCGAGGTCAAGCTGGCAGATTTCGGTTTGGCCAGGTCCTTCGCCGACCCATACTTGAATATGACACACCAGGTGATCACACGCTGGTATCGACCCCCCGAGCTGCTTTTCGGTGCGCGACAGTATTCTGGAGCTGTCGACGTTTGGTCCATGGGAATGGTTTTTGCTGAACTCCTTCTACGGGTTCCATTTGTCGCAGGGAATTCAGACTTGGATCAAATCTCCAAGATTTGCGAAGCCTTCGGGACACCAACTGAGGAGAACTGGCCAGGCGTGACTAGATTGCCAAATTACATACCTGCCGATCCGAATCATATTGTGCCTTTACAAGGTCGAGATTTCTTTCTCCGGCAGTTTCCCACGGCTGGACCTGTTGGGGCAGATTTGCTCATGTCGATGTGTACCCTGGATCCCAGAAAACGAGGCACCGCCTGCCAAATCCTACAACACGGCTGGTGGCTTGCTGAACCGAAGCCAACTAAGAAACAAGATCTTCCTAGAAAAGTTGGCGGAACCAAAAAGATGGGCGATGATTTAACGAGGCGAGGTGGGGAGCTTGACGATACTTCCTTTAAAAATGCCGCTCGACAACTGGATTTTGGCGCGGCAAGGGACCGATAAATGCATGTGCGTCTTCTCTTCCCAGTCGCACACGGTCATACTTGCATTTTTCCTGGTACCTTAGTATACTGTGCCATACCATTGGTCAAAGATCAGAAGGTTCGGGGGAAATTTTAACATAATTTCATCGGGAATTCTGAGTCATACAGAGTTCAAGGATGAGCAACAATATATGTCAGGTATCCTCAGGCATATAGAAATTCATCCGACGCAGAAGAAGGGCTGATCTCCCACAGTGTCGACCTGTGCCACACCATCAAGGAAGGGACATGGCAATCGGCCCATCATTGGTGAACTTCATCTCTCGAGCTAAGACCCGCGCTCATCGACAGTGTGGATTGCGCCCAGATATGCGGGTGAGATTAGCGACAGAGTAACTGAGTGATTATCGCAAATCGATGCGGACTCAATCAAGAGTTGCAAGTTCAGCAGAAAGTTGTTGTCGAATTAACACCAGCCGCTCAATGGTTCGCGGATTCGTGTGATCGTCAATACCTTAACAGTTGTGGAGACGGAACCATCATGACTCGAAAGAGTCAGCTGTATTATTCCACATAGGTCTCAGACAAGGAGAAATCTCCCAGATTTCTTGTGTGCATGTGTTCGTCCAACGGGCTCTGTGGCTAGAAGGGTTGACGCTTGTGTATGCTGTTTTCTTGGCATCGTATGTGCGGAAACGCAAGCAGGATCGCTCAGTAGCAGGGATCGACATTGATACCTTCATGGAGAAATTGATCGACAAAGCCCACCCCCTATCGTGGGCACATAAGTGTTCTGTACTGCACACTGCATCTGATGGAAATTATTATATCCTGCAGGACACATGTAAATATTATTCAGCCGCCTTTGGATCGGGCAAGGAAATTGGCCACCTCATTCTTTCGAGACAAGTATTTGAAGGGAATATAGGGCAGTATTAATAAATAATATGAAGTGAAATGCGTTTTGGTCAGTGGATGGCTGCTACAAATGATGAAGACCCCAAAGCCCCTTACGGAGGTTTAATTAAACATTAAAAGAGGGCCTCCGTCTGTTAGCGTCTGGTCCCTCCTACAGAATTCCCACTTGAGAGGGGTTTTAAAAATGAGACAGCAACTGATGCTCGATCTCCTTTACCAGCTAGGTACACAGCACAGACATTGTACTTCTATTCGCACTGTCACTGCTTAACTTCGAGATGACAGAACAGTGCCTCATCCGATAATATTACCCTTTGGGAATTCAGGGACCGTGTTGCGGAATAATCAGTGAAAACAATTCAATGGGAAGGTGATTGTTTCATTGCGCTAAGTATGTCCAAATTTGTGGTGTTGAAAGAAAGTACTTAGAACTGCCGCATATACATTTACGTAGAGATGGAGTTCCAAACTGCACATCTGGGCAACACATCTACTTTAGTTTGTTTTTGGTGTGATACTGGTACTGGATGGGTATTGATGTCGAATACAACAGTATGGTTTACCAGGGAAGTTTTCGAATTAATCTTAAGATACTTGAGCCCTAGCACTAGATAAAACATCGTCCGGTAATTGAGTTTCTCCTAAAAACCCGCGTCCGAGTGCCTGCCTACCTTGGGTATAGATCTCTAACTTACTGTAAGTTTCCAGGTAGTACCGTATAGGAGGTATCCTATACAAAGTTCCCGCATATTTTTGTTGGATCCCTGATTAGCTTAGTTTTTTTTGGCCGGTATCTTAGGCTCCAGAAAGGTCCACCGTCCGAGAGGGTTAAACTGCACCACATAGGGGTGTATGCTGGGGTTACATGCTATACGGTACCGGTGGAAGCAACAGTCAACTCATTGGTGCTGGTAATGATTTCAACTACTACCAGCATCATCACACTGTACAACGGTATAGTGTAGTAATCGAATAAAAAAAAAATAGTTATCTTGCTTCTAACCAAAAAGTGGGTGAGTTGCTACTACTACGCCCCTCATAACCTGACTCCCGGCCTTTTACCCGTCCCGTGCGGCACTAAAGATTGAAAGGACCAACCCTTGGAGCCTCCTTCAACCCAACGCCTCGCGTTCGAGGCGGATTGCGGCGTACGGGGTATCCTGCCTATCTGAAGCGATTAATTACTTGTCTACCCATTCTTTTGGTCATGCCTGTTGTGCACACAGGCCCTCTTCTCAGGTATTAACGTTCCCGATCAGCGCCCCCTCTTCAAACGCCATCCATCACTTGGCAGTGCCGGTCTCCAGTTCGCTGTTGTCGTAATAAGAAAGAAGCCTGTTCAAACCTGCCAGGGCTGAAACGGGATAATTGACGTCGGCCCATAACCTACACACGTGCCCAACGCTGCAAGAGACCCAGCCAGCAAGGGCTTTCGGACACATCTGTGTCGTGCGCAAAGGTTGGCGCTTGTTTACGTTGCAGTCCCCTTATCTCAGCCCGCAACATCCTACTAGTCTTTGGACGATTTGCGGAAACGTCCGACTTGAGAATCGGCCTTCGACAGACGGAACTGCCTCATACCAAATCAAGGTGAGTCTCGATAGCTCGGACCTTGACAGCCGAGTATACCTGTTATCGTTCTACTGCCCCCCTGTCTCTTCACATATCAAACAAGCTCCTTTCCACAGAGGCACAAACGCGTAACAAAGTGTTGCACTCCAATCTGAAAGCCAGTCATCTGGTGATGTTGTTGCATGTTTTGATAGCCTCTTATTGCCAAGTCTAACACGTTCATATCTTCTAATATAGGCGCGCATTCGGACTTTAACCGGACACATACGGATGGCCGCCGCAAGAAACACCGATTGATAAGTCCATGTGCCAACACCGCATGGTATAATAAGCCTCATATAACAGACAGTCACTTGAGAATGTCGACCTTACCGCCGTCGTCGCGGACGGCCTCTAACTCTTCGGCTGGGCCCTGTCCTCAATTCCCAGCTCCTAGGTCACGGAAAAGCCTTCCTGTTGCATCTGACACGTCAAGGGCGCCGTCCCCATCCCAAACTTCGCTCAAGACGCGCACCCCTTCCAGCCCTAGATCAAGTCTAGGACGACACCTCCTGTCTAACTCGATGACCAATACCAGCACATCGCGGACCGTTGCCGGTAGCCGGGTTCCGAGTAGCCCCGATAAATCGCTGCGACGAACCATCAGCATTGCAGCGTTTCCTCAGCCACCGAGGTCAGGAAGCCGCCCTTCTACTGCGTCTTCAATATCGGGAATACAGGGCGTCCATCCATCTGGGAGTGTAAAGGGCAGGAAAAGCTCGAGACTAAGTACTGGAACCACCAGTAGTTACCGGAGTTCTAAAACCGCATCGTTGCTGAGTGGCGCTGGGGATGCGAAATCCATTTCGACTACTGAAGCCCGAGATGCAGAAGGCTCCCCTTCACAAAGCAGAAGCTCATCTGCGCAAGGATCTTACTCAACTAGTGCAACTACGTTTGAAGATGCCGATGAAGGCGTACCAAAGTCAAACTCGAGGCCGAAAGAGACAAAGGGAAATGTCATCGTGAGCGTCCGAGTACGCCCTGATGCGAATGGTGCCGAAACCGCAAAGACCCCTGAATGGTCAGTAGATGGGAGGCACGGCCTCATCTCTTATAACGGAAAGGAGGGCGGCGATTATTCGTTTGGTAAGGATATCCTTCGTATTCTCTTTGGGCACAGCAAGGTATACGTGGCTTACGCTTCTTTATTTCCTGGTTAGATAACGTGTTCTCCCCTCATGAACATAACGCGAAGATTTACGACTCTGCAGCGAAACGTCTAGTGAGGCGGGTAATGGAAGGATATCATGGTACAGTTTTCGCTTACGGCATGACTGGTACTGGCAAGACGTTTTCCATGCAAGGAACTGCAACCTCCCCGGGAGTGATACCGTTGGCAATAACAGACATATTCTCCTTCATTAGGGAAACACCACATCGAGAGTTCTTGTTGCGTGTCAGCTATCTGGAGATATACAATGAGAAAATTCACGATCTGCTGTCAGCCTCGGTATCTGGCGGAACCGCTGCCCCTCAACAGGAGGAAATCAAGCTCCGCGAAGACAGCAAACGTGGTGTATATGCCACGCCACTGAAAGAAGAGATTGTTCAAAGCCCGACACAGCTTCTCCGTGTGATCGCGAGGGGCGACCATGCTAGGCGGACCGGTAGCACGCAGTTTAACGCTCGCAGCTCTCGAAGTCACGCGGTTGTTCAAATTGTTGTCGAGAGCAGGGAACGAGTGCCTGCCGGAGCTTCTCAAGATAGACGGTCAGGCTTGGTCCCAGGTGGAGTCCGAGTGTCAACGTTGAGTCTAATCGATCTTGCTGGTTCAGAGCGCGCTGCTGAGGACAAGGAACGGCGTACGGAAGGTGCCCATATTAACAAAAGCTTGCTTACTTTGGGAACTATTATCTCTAAACTATCGGAGGCAAGAGATAAGACCGGCAACCCAACTGATAAAGAGGGGAAACACCTTCCATATCGGGACAGCAAACTCACGAGATTACTGCAGCCTGCTTTGTCAGGGAACTCGCTGGTCAGTATTCTTTGCACGGTTCAGCTAGGAGGGACAGCCAAGTCTCATTCCGGCGAAACGCTCAACACCTTGAAGTTCGCAGCTCGAGCCAAGAACAGCATTGTCAGCCATGCTAAACGCGCGGAGGAAGCATTTGGTAGTGGTGGAGGTGATGCTGGAAGCAGAGTTCTCCTGGAGCGGTACCGTATGGAGATTCAGACGCTCCGTAACCAGTTAGAGAGTCAGACCAAGGCCCAAGCTGAGAAGGAGCTGAAGCTGGAAGAGCAGCAGCTCGAAAAAGAAGCACAGGCACGCCACGAAGAGCAAATGCTTGAAATGCAACTGGCTCGGACGGCATTAAAGGAAAGGATCGAGCATTTGAATCGTTTGATTCTATGTTCAAAGTCTACTGGTGTAAATACCTATGGAAGCATATCCGCTCTTGGTCGCCTTTCAAGGATGTCGGCTACCGAAACTGGATCTCGATCCTTGCGTTCGTCACTCAGCCAGTCTACATTAGGCGCATATGGGCACTCGTCGCTCCGACCAGTCTCCTTTCTTTCTATTAACAGCAGTGATTACCCCGGTAATCAACCGTTCTCAAATGGTCATCTTGGGAATGAAGATGAGGATGATTTTATTGGCGAATTTGCGGATGGAAAAGCAAGCGCCCAAAGACAAATCGCAGCCCTTCAGGCCGACCTTAACGACAAGAATCGCTATATCTCTACGCTAGAGCGGCGGCTTCTGCAAGCACGACGGTCCAGTCATTCCCGCATGTCCATAGGTGTGAAGGCTGGGGGCACTACTTCTGACGCTCCTGATGTACTAGCTCTTTTACGGGAGAAAGACATGGAGATCAATGAGCTTCGTCTACAACTAGACGATAAGGACCGGATGCTTGCTGCCCTTCGTTCTGCTGCTCGACACCGAGATCTTGCCCATTCAGCAGCCGACTCCTTTGTGTCAGACACAAAAGAAAGACCCGGGCGTCAGGAACATCAACCCGATGGCGATGACTCAGCGGCTTATGACTCGGCCGTTGGTCTCTGTTCACCACTCAAAGAGGAAGAAACGGAAGAAAAGAGGCGTGGCATGGACGACGTGTCACGCATTTTGGACGAGATGTTACAGGACCGCCTTGAGAGTGGGCACCTCATCAAGGGCTCTCGTGGGAGTGTTCGCGTTGCCGCAGAAAGTCGGCGGGCATCTGAATCCATGACCGGTTTGCCAGGGTTGAGCAAGGGCACTACGGATTTGGCAAGCTCTGGCTGAGGCCAGCAATTTTCAATTACGTCCTCTGTTCTCAATTTGGCCCGTCTTTTCGCGGGACACTCTTTCCTCTTCACGTCTATTATGATTCTGCTTAGGGCAGGCAGTATGCCTGTGGTTTGACTGCCTTTCCGCCACGCGCCATTCAGCACACAATCTCTGGCTCTTGGTTCTCACCTCTTCCGCCTTGCCTTACCTCGCACCCTCTTCGTTGTCATTCCACGTTTCTTTCTATAATACCCTTTTTTGTGTGGACTGATCTAGATACCCGGTTTCCCTTGCTCTTTTCTGGCTTCGTTTTGTGCTTCCTTTTCATCCATTTCTCTGTCTTAATATTCCTGTTACGCTTGCCTGGTGGTAGGCATGTTGATTGGTAATGACATAATGAAAATACGTTGAGAGGGTAGAAGGATATAATCATTCCTTTCCAAACCTTTATTCCCAATGGTCTGTAGTGGAGAATCCTAATCCGGTCCCTAGGAGGTTCCGTTTGGACATATATCCCTTGAGAAGTGTTGGTTGGGACCGTGTAATAGCAACCAATAGTAGTCATTATATCGTGGAATGGGAATGGTGACTTGGCATCTTTGTTACACGAAGCTGATTCCAGGTGGATTAGTTCTAACTGTTAGAACGTACCTGAACCGTTAGTTGAACAGGCTGATACAGCTAGTTGAACTGTTGTGGTCAAGCATACCTTTCCTGCCAACGGACTTCTCTGCGGCAGGAGGAGTAGTAGGGTGTATCCAGCATGCAATCATGCGGTATTTAGATAAGTACTATATAAATACATTCTCCTGACAAAACACTGCTGCTCGGCATGTAAGTAATATGACCAGCCTAGTACTATCTTGGGATTTTGTGCAATCCAACCCGAGTAAAGCCCTGATAGGACCTAGACAGGTCTATACAGGTACACGTTTGGAGCCCTCTGATTTTACAAAAACATATGTGTATATGTTTCATGTACTATAGCATGGATGTCTTCAGACTTTAGCCCCCCTGGTCATTGCCAGTTAGTTCGTATGCCATTAATTTTATATACAGCACTGCCCAGAGCTAACTCAGAATCCGACTATTCGATGTAAATATACGTCCATGATCAATAGTAACCGCATTTTTATACCTTCTATGATAATGATAATAGATATAGTCAGACCTTGAGCCTAATTCCGTTCTCACCTGAAACCTTATGTGCCTAATAACCTAAATATCTAGACACAAGTATATATAAGCATATGTATAAAGATAGAGATACAGAACAAACCCCCTCCTTTGTCTCCGATAAATTTCGCTGTTAGCGTTCGTCAAGCAACGATTTCGATCTCCGATGTCCTATCCTTTGCATATTTATCTTTCCACTCTTCCCATATTCTTTCTAATTCCTGCACGTACAAGGAATGGAGATGGTTTATATAATCATCGTCGATCTTCCCCCTATCGCGCTGCTGCACAACATGGATTGGACGACCGACAACAATGTTGAGTGGCCGACGATATGGCATCAAACCGACGTCATAATTGAACACGCCACGGGCATGGAATAACGGGATAGTGAATCCCAATGTGTGTTTGACCAGCATCTGCAATTTGTGTATAAGAGGATGGTTTTCAGAGCGCACTTGTTCATAGAGATCATTTTCACCAAAGGCCAGTACAGGCACAAGATCGGCGCCAGTGTGAATTGCCAGTTTGATAAAACCTTTACGCCTCTTGAGTACAAGGCGCAATGTATGCGGAAGAGCATCAAGAGACTCGCGAGCACCACCTATGACGATAGTTATAGCACGCCCCATTCCTTCCCCATCAATGCCGCCCTTTGATAACAGGTTCTCGCATGACTCGCGCGAGACACTCGCAATCCCCATGCCTAGCGCATATTCCCTGTAGAAGGGAATTCGGAAATTTGAATCAAGCGTAAGCAAGGTGTTGGTGATACCAGGGAAGAGTCTTGCAAAACCAAGAGCCTCGGTAGCAAACGCTGCAAAAGCGCCATGAGAGATGATTCCATGCGGATGATAACCAAAAATATACTTCCGGGTTGGGAGGAGAGGTTCTGACCGATGCAAGCGGGCCGGGAAATACGATGCATATATTGACCACACGCCGAGTGAACGTAAGAAGTCACACCTACCGCTCAAATCACCCGACGTGGCTGCCGTTGAAAAAAGGGATATATAGATAAGGTAAGGCAGTATGATAGGCCAGAACAAGGGGATTGCACACACGAAGAAAAATGCTGTTAACAGGATCGCTATGGTCAGAGTATGGCATAACACCACCAGAGTCTGTAAGCGCCGTTCGAGTCCAACATTGAGTGGGGCCCAACGGATACTAGAAGAGCGCTTGTTAGAGATCGAGACTCGAGGGGGAAATCTCGCATGGGATATCTACCTTGGCCCCCTTGACTCCTTCATGGTTTCTTGGGCTGCTTGGGGAGCAGCACCATCAGGCATTACGGACGACCTTGCCTTGTATGGCAAACTGGCTCGTTTCCAGAGCCCTTTGAGAGACCCTTCAGTAGCTGTAGGTTGTAGCGCTGCATTTTCCTGGCCAGATGGAACAAGGCCTGGTGGTGTATCGGAGGGCGACATCCGTTGACCGGATGCGTAGAAAATAGACCAGAGCGAGTCCGAGACACCGCTTCTGAAATATTTATCTGGAGTTGGATTGATGAACACGTCAAAGGATCCGATCTTGTTTTGACTGGGCTTCAATTGTGGGCTTATCACCTGAGTACCAGGTAATGATTGAGAGCCAAATAATTCGATAGCGCCCAAGACAGCGAATATATCCCCAAAGCCTTGAAGCTAGCGGCTAGAAGATGCAGATGCTTCGTCGAAGTGGTGAGACCGTGAGAGACTACGTAACGACTAGGTTGCTGCCAGGACGGGGTTGGTTTTCTAGGTTGTGGGTCCGTGGGCAGGCACCCCACGTCATTTTCCCTTACTGTGTATACTAAGTAGCGACTAGTAGGACCAATAAGTACCAAGGTACTGTTCAAATTGAATTGGCTATCTACTGTGTACTTCATAGTCACCTTAGCTTTGGTGTATTTGTGTCTTTGTAGCTGTTCTAATAGCCTGACATCATCTCAGAGAGAGAGGTTCAATTCTATCTATATATGTTTTATATGATTGATTATCAATGAAAAATGAGTACATCCGGATAAGGGACGGATCGATAATACTCCGTACATAGTATGCTACGCGCGTGCCATATTCCCGCTCCCTCCCTCCATCCCACTCTCCCTCTCCCGAAAAACCACAAAGAAGAAAAGACCTGTACCTAGAATATTTAGGTTCTGGTGCAACATATTTTGCTTGATGCGAACCCTACGCCTTCATAATCTATAACGGCACATCACCTGGCCTGAATCACCCCAGACTCCGGTCTACCTATATGTATTACATGCAAGTATGAATCGTGTCAAGGGTCGTTATGAACAATTGTAGGAAATGCCGAACCAAACCAGTAAGGAGTATATCTATGTCTATAAGTCTAGGGTATGTCATGCAAGAGATATATACGGCGCTATGATTTGACCATGAATATCTGTAACACATTAGCTTCTGCGATCTGAATATACAACATCAAAGTGTTCGGTTCTCACCTCGTTGAGAGACTTCTCGTCCATGAGAGCCGCTTTCTTCTGCGCAATATGTCGGCCTCTAAAAACATGTCTCCCCATCGGACGGCGCTCCCTCGACGGACCCTTAGAAGCTGTTGAAGAGCTTTCTTCATCATCCCTTGTGGCTTTACTCTTTTCCTCGGCTGACTTCTTGTTCGTATCTCCGGAGTCGGTGGACTCAGGCCCGTCAGTGTGTTTCCTTTTTCTGTCCTTCTTCTCCTTATGGCTCTTGGATTTCGATTTTTTCTTCTTGGTGCTTTGGTGATCGCTTTGGTCTCCAACATTGCCTGAACCCTCAACGCCATCAGAGCTCACTTGATCTTTGTCCGGCGCAGGTAACGTAGCAGAAAGTCCGTCCTCTTGCTTGTCTTTTTCGGTTCCTTGCGGCTCCTTAGTAACAATGGGGGTCACTTTTTCCTGAGCTAGCAAACCGCCACTTATAAATGTGACTGCTTGCCATTTCGTGGCAGCATATCGAGCCAGTTTTACGTTGTCGCGCTTCTGCTGCTCGACCTGCAAATCCGCGTCTGACTTGCCGTTTAGCCGGCCAAGAAGTCCCTTGAATGCATCAAGTCCAGTGGGCTCATTTAAAGGATCACGTTTAGGCCGCGCCCCTAGGCCCAGTGTATCATCCTTCAGGACAACCTTGATATGAGATGCACTCGCTTGAGTAAACATTTCAGCATGTGCGGCATTACGCGCCCCCAAGAAGCTCCCGGGTGTCCATCCTTGAGAGCTCAAGATCTTATGTCCGAAACCGCTTGTTGACCGTGCCCAATTGGTATTATTGGGGTCATGGGAGATTTTAATTTTCCTAGGTCACTGCCTGGTCAGAACACCGCAAAGGTAGATAGTGGAGGACATAGACATAATCCGTGAAAACATACTTGCGAGGTGCTGCAAGTCCCATTTGCTGCGATAGAGTACGGCAGCGATTTCAAGAATTCAACAAATGAGTGAAAGTGCACTTCGGTTTCCACTGCCCTATTTCACCTTTTGGTAGGTGAATTGGATTCCTAGGATTCTCTGGCCCCTTTTCACGGACTTTTATTCTCCTTTCTGTCGCCAAAGATTATGCAAAATTGTGCGGATTCGTAAGATTGAGAGCAAGGATGGTAATTAAGGGTAGTAAAACAGAGAAGTCATGACATTGATAATGATCGAGAATGAAACCTGAAAAATTTCCTCCGACGGCCTACCGTGACCGCTTACTTTATTCGGTGACTGTAGACGGTCTCGACCCGGGGCAAATGGATACTGCGGGGTTCCTCCAAATTCACATCCGCAATCTCTCGAACAGATTCCGAAGTCACAAGTGTCACTAGGTGTCACTAGGTATCTCTGTCTTCTCAGTTGTTTAGAAGAAAGTCCGTCGAAGTTGCTGTCCGTATTATTTCGCTGAAACTCATGATATGTAGAACAGTATATAGTCTCCTGTAGCCACTGAATTCCGTTCTAGTCAGCTTTCATGGCAGACACCTGTTGGCTATTGCATCCGCTTCAGTATAGATTCTGCATTACCTACAAAGTAGGCAAGATTCGGTCCTAGAATACCGATGTAGTCTCAATGCAAAATTCGCATTATCGCTGTACCTCTCACAACACTTCTTGCTAGCCCTCGCTCATGCAAACTAAAGACCGCACCGCATTGTTGGTAGCAAGAGTGCCAAGCTTTGAGAGTGCCAACCGAAGCGTGTGCTGCAATCTGGACTTAAGTTGAGCGCTCCATCATGAGGACCGAGGAGGATCCAGTCATAAGTTAACAATGTCCGGGCTACGCATTTATACTCAAAATTATCCATATCGTACTATTGCATTAGCCACATCTGAATACGTACTTATCTTTCGCCATAGCTTGGCAGGAGCGGAGGTCAACACTGCGTCTCATCTCAAGACTACGCCGCGCTGCTTGGTTGAATTTGCTCCCCTATCATCTGTGGATCTGAAAGGCTATAGGGTCATTGGTGATGGACATGGGACTCTCGGATTGGTTACACTAGATAATGAGGTTTTTCTCTGCGTGGTCACTGGCTCCTCCAAGGCCGCATCCATCAGGCCTGGAGAGACTGTCCTGAGAATACACAGTGTGGATTTCTGTAAGCCCCCCCCAGTGGTCTCTGTTGGTCATCACTGTCGTGCAGAAATTGACCTTAAAGAGAAGTCTGCCTAAATCATTCGAAATACGATGACAAAGTTGACTACGAATTGGAGTCCTCCATCGCTGGTCAGGACCCCGACCATGACTTCAACTTTGAGAGCAAAGAGACGAATCCAGACTTTCCCTTCCTAGCTCTAAAGAAGCTTTTAAGTGACGGCAGCTTCTACTACAGCTGTGAGTTCAATCTAACTGATCGATTGCAGGACCGGTGAGTTAACCCCTTTCTGTCAAATGGCACCGTAACTAATGAACTCTAGCTCAGACGAAACGGGAATTTTTGACATAGAGTCTCTTGATCGAGACATGCTGTGGAATTCGTACATGATACACCCACTTCTCCTTTTTAGAAATCAGCTGTCTTCGGTTGAAAAGCAGCATCTCGACTCCTCTCAAATTCTGACGTGCGTCATACGGGGATACTGTGGGACATTGACTGTTCCTGCCTCTACTCAACTCTTGCCTGGTACCCGCAAAACGCACCTTCCGTCTTCATTAACAATAATATCGCGCCAGTCGTCTCGGCGTGCTGGTACGAGATTTAATTCCCGAGGCATCGATGACGATGGTCATGTCGCCAATTTCGTGGAAACAGAGACCATACTCTGGATTCCACCTGACATTGTTTTTTCCTATGTTCAGGTTCGTGGCTCAGTGCCTATATTCTGGGAGCAGGCCACAGGGTTCCTTCCTGGTCAGCAAAAGATCGAGATAACCAGATCTGTTGAGGCAACAAAGCATGCCTTCGATAAACATTTCAGATCTCTTGAACTAGATTATGGAGCAATTCATGTGGTTAACCTTCTCAGTGAATTGAAGTCCGGTGAATATAGTCTCACGGCAAGGTTCCGGAACCACTTACAGAATAGCCCACTCAATAAGCATTCATCGGATCACACTCTGCTGCAGGTAACAGAGTTTGATTTCCATGCGGAAGCGCGAGGGCCATTGGGATATGGAGCTAGCTCTCAGATAAGGCAAGAAATCTTCGACTCTTTACAAGGATTCGCATATTTTCAATCCGGCGAAATTGGACCGGTAGCTCTATATGACAAGCACCATGCGTCAAGAAATGCACCTGTAATCCTGCAACAAGAGGGGGTTTTCAGAACAAATTGCCTGGATTGTCTCGACAGGACTAACCTAGTACAAACAATCATCAGTTCAATGGCGCTTGAAATATTCTTCAGTCAACAAGGAGGAACGATAAGCCCCGATTTGCAACTGCGCCACTCGACTCTCTGGGCAGATAATGGAGATGCGCTATCAAAAATGTACGCTGGAACCGGTGCTCTGAAAAGCTCATTCACAAGACACGGGAAAATGTCCATTGCTGGGGCACTCGCCGATGCGCGCAAAACAGCTACCCGGATCTATGTCAACAACTTCGCGGACAAGGCCCGTCAAAACACAATTGATCTTCTATTGGGACGGTTGACAGACCAAGTTCCAGTACATCTTTACGACCCGATCAATGATCTCGTGTTAGAGGAACTAAGTCAACGCTCTGAGGAATTTTCTTATTCTAAATCTGTCACGGTTTGGACGGGAACATTTAATGTCAATGGGCGCCATGAAGGACCCGATGGTGATTTGAGGGCATGGTTATTCCCAAAGTACGATTCTCAGGCCGATGACCCCCTGATTTACGCCGTCGGTTTTCAAGAAATCGTCACGTTAAGTCCACAGCAGATAATGTCCACAGACCCTACCACCCGTAAGGCGTGGGAGATTGCAGTACACACCTGCCTCAACAAACGTGCAGAGGCCATGGGAACTCCCAAGTATGTCCTCTTGCGAAGTGGCCAACTTGTGGGCTCTGCTTTGATGATATATGCGAGAGAAGATGCTTTAAGCGATATAAAAAATGTTGAGGGAAACGTTAAAAAGGTATGAATCCTCAGTACTCTGTGAGACATT
This sequence comes from Aspergillus costaricaensis CBS 115574, assembly GCF_003184835.1. Lineage (NCBI taxonomy): Eukaryota > Fungi > Ascomycota > Eurotiomycetes > Eurotiales > Aspergillaceae > Aspergillus > Aspergillus costaricensis. The sequence continues at coordinate 619,126 of NW_020291819.1, forward strand.
TCAGCTGACCCGCATAGACGGGCCTTTCGGGAATGGCTGGTAATAAAGGAGGCTGTGCCATCCGCTTTGAATATTCTAACACTCGACTTTGCTTCGTTACCGCCCATCTTGCTGCTGGCTTTGCGAACTACGACGAGAGGAATAGAGACTATGAGACTATTCTTCGCGGTCTGAGGTTTTTGAGGAACAGATCAATCGAGGACCATGATGCTGTCATATGGCTAGGGGACTTCAATTATCGCATTGGTCTGAGTAATCAGAAAGCGAGGGAGCTTGTGCAGCAAAGAGATTTTCAGACGCTATACGATAATGATCAGGTTTGTGCTTCTCTTGCAAGGCCTGTGGACCTTCATTAACAAAGCGCAGTTGAACTTACAGATGGTGGCGGGTAGGGCTTTCCAATTCTACACGGAAGGGCCTATTAGCTTCCCGCCGACTTACAAATATAATATCGGTAGAAATGACTATGATGACTCGTAAGGGCCCTGTTGACGATATATTCGAAGGTAGCTAACCGCTTATAGGGAAAAGGCGCGTATTCCCGCATGGTGTGACCGGATTCTTTGGAGAGGAACCAATCTCCGACAAATAGATTATGGCTCTGCAGATCTCCGAATTTCGGATCATCGCCCAGTCTGGGCTGTGTTTACATGCATAATCAATGTTGTCGATGAGGCCCGAAAGAGCAAGATCCAGCAATCCCTATACAAAGAACGACAAAACAATCTCAGGCTCGGTGACATGACGACTCAGGTACAAAAAGTGGATGGTGAGTTGATAGCTTTTGACCACATTGCTTCGGAACTTCCACCTGCTAGCTCTGAGCAATATAAATGGTGGTTAAACCAAGGTATGTTAGGTTACAGAACCAATATCACGTACACATCAACCCTTGACCGTTCTTCGAACAAATATACTGATCTATATGCTTAAGGCATCCCTGTGAAGTCGCAGTTAGCCCCCCCGGCCAAGGATTATGTGTTAAATATCCATCGGGACTCGAATCCCTTCTTATGTGACGGGCCTGCTAATTGGTGTCCTACCCCTCTACTTGCCGAAAGCAACAGCAACACCAATGCGGAAAATCCTCGGTTGCCACCACGGACCGTTTCCAAGTCTTTCCTGCGGAACAGGGACGCTTCAACGGAAACGCGGCTCACGGATGACCAATGTGTTTTCGAGCAAAAGCGGAGAGACCTGGATTCTCCCAGTGTAAGCATTGAATCTCCGGAAAGAGGACCAAATACGAATACGAAAGACCTTCTTGGGGAGGCCATTAGCGATGACCTAAATTGGAGGCCGCTTACACCCGAGTGACACGTCTTGTGACTTCATTTGTAGGGCTGTGATAGTTAGATACCAGATTACTCGGCGCCCTTCATTGACTTGGTTTGTATTGCATCTAGGCGCCTGTAAGGTGGCTTGAAGGAAAATTGAAAGCTCTGGTAAATAGATAGACATGTTATATAACACTCGGTCACAAGCAATACTCTATGGGTATATGTACATGTTCGTATTCGATATAAGAAACATCTGATGGTGGAGTTCTAAAACAATGACATGGATAGCAGGTTACTGCCGAAGTAGACAAGGAAAGAGAAAGATTGGGGGATGGAAGGAGGCATGAAGAAAATGAAGTATAGAGATATCATCAGCCAACCCCAGGGGCATGAGAAACCAATCCCGAATAATCGAGAGGAAAAGCCATGCCCCGACTAAAGCAGACAAGAGTGAAGAAAGCTCGAGATTCACAACACATGTCACACAAAGTACTACTGTATGAGACAATGATCCGGTTAGTATTCCTGAACTTCGTGATGGGCTATGGTGTAATGAATGACACGAACCTCGTGTTGATATCTCCCGAATCTGGATGGAGCTGCTTCCTCAAAAATAGTCCAGTCCGATCGTATACACATATAGACAGACGGATATGTGATATGTGAGTACAGACCGTAAACCCGAGAAACTTCACATGACACGGCAAGAGATTCCGTGATAGACTGCTTTAGGCTTTTTTCCCGTTTTTAAAGCCTTGTTTAGGCGCAAACGATTACCACCAACCATCCACAATGCAAGTGGGCCGGGGTCAGAGGCCTTGGTGCGTGATTTTTTGGAACCTATGAATTCATTAGTGGGACGTATGAGATCAGAAGAAGCATGTGTATGACGATAATCAAAGATTGATTCAATATAACAGAAAATATAAGAGGGGGTTGGTTGGGTTTCGTACCTGCCGGCTCCGGCTTCTTTTTGGGCTCTTCAAGTACAATGACAGCTTCCTCAGAGGGCGTTTCTGGAACCTCGGGAGGGGGCGGCTCTTGAGGAACTGGTTCAGGTGGCGGGGCAGGCTCGGGGGTCTTTGGCTTCTCGGGTATAGGCCACATGTGCATCGTTATAGTCCAGTCGGGCTCAATGACTGTCTCCCAGACCTGGGGAAGAATTATATCACCATTGGGTCCTATCAAGTCATAGTGACCCTCGGCAACGTGAGGTCCGATTATCTCGATATGAAGAAAAGCTTGACGTATAAGTTCTTCCATTCCCTTAAGTGATACTGTAGTCAGATATACATTCTTTCAAGACATATAATGCATGGGGCGGGATGCGCATTACCTGCCAAGTGCAGCATAAGTCGAAAGGAAAACTGAATTTTCTTCCTATAGCATCCTTGAACTTTATAGGCTTTTTCTTCTCTGGAGGAGGTGGGCTTGCGGCTGCCGCTGCTGCTGCTGTCGCTGCGGCGACTGCCTCTGCCGCTGCTGCATTCGCAGCCTCTGTTGCTGCTGCCGCTGCTTCTGCCGCCGCTGCCGCCGCCGCTTCTTCCGCCTCTTGCTTTGCTTTTGCGGCTTCTTCAGCAGCTTTTTGCTCGGCCTCTGCTCTAGCTCGCGCTGCAGCCTCCTCTGTGATCTTCTTTTCATATGCAGCTCGTTCCTCTCTGGCGGCTTGTTCTGCGGCCTCTTGCTCGATTGCGGCTTGTCGAGCAGCTTCCCGGGCTTCACGGGCCTCACGTTCGGTCCTTTCTTCCATTATCAACTTCTCCAACCTTGCGATAGCCTCATCCTTCACTGTATCAACAGGGGCGGGGGCGGGCGACTCGGGCGACTCGACTTGACTTGGAGAAGGCACGCGTGGATAGGGGTTGAAGTATGGAGGGATCATCCCAGGAACCATTGAATATGGTTCCCGATAAGGGTAATAACCCCCTGAGCCATAAGGGACCAGTTCGTGAGGGCTCAAAGGTGGCCCACCATATGGAGGGGGACCATGAGTCGACATATGAGACATTGCGCGCTGAGGTGGGTTGTTACCCTCTCCTCGGCCATGGGATGCTGTCGGAAGTTGGTGTGCATGATGACCGGGGTGATGTTCGTGAACGAAGAATGGGGGTATAGGAGGGCCATGAGGTTGCTGTAACTGAGCGCCATACCCGTAAACAGGGTGAGGGTACGCCGTCTGCTGGGGGCCTTGACCATTATGGCCTAGTCTGACAAGTTGGTCTGATGGAGAGGGGAAACTAGGTGGGTGCATGAACTGCCCGTGGGGCATACCAGGCCCGGTAGGATAAACATATGACTGCCCAGGTGACGAACTGCGGGCGTAGCCCGGAACTTGAGGCACAGTTGACCAGTATCGTCTTTCTTGTGCTGTGTGACCATAAGGCCCTCCGTACTCATCCGCCGAGTCTGCGCTTTCAGGCGAATCTGGCGAAGGATGTCGGCGAGAACGACGGGTGTACGCGTCCCGTTCCTGAACCATATGTCGTCTTGCTGAGTGTCGGCGGCTTGTGGTTGAGGTCGGGCCACGTATCGTACTGTGAGGGCGAGGATGACGTGACGTCCGGGGCCGTGATGCTGAATCGGACGGCTTTAATTCGTCGGGATACGTGAGATGCGCCCATTCTTCATAAGGTTCATTGTAGCCGTGGCTTTCAGAGTCGGAGATTGGAGATACCTGTACTCCAGAGGAATCCTCCTCATCAGTTATGGAGGAACGGTCTGAACCGTGTGCGCTAGGACCAATGGTAATATTGAGCCTGCAGGTAAGTTAGTTGGCGTGACTATCAGGTTTCATTTTGGGATGAGACACACGTCATGATGGATGCCAAGAAGTCCTTGATTCCGTTTCATTACCCTCACTTCTGGAATTCAATTTTTGTACAGAGTAACGCAATGAGTTCAAATCAGCGAAACGAGTGGGATACTTCAAGGTATCCGAAATGCGCCGGTGTTGATTGAACGGCGGCAATCAGGCTCGAGATGAGTTGACTGTTATATGTATTTCACGAGTTGGGTAATTGCAGACTAGCCTGAGTTGTATGAGACGTCCTAACCCTTAATGGCCGAGGGGTATAAAGGTAGTATTCATTGTTTATGTCTGATAGTGGCGAGTACCATCCAAATGAGATTTCCCAGGTGTGCAATTGGATGTGGAATTTAAGGTTGAAATTTAGTGGGATCGGGTGCCCATCAGCTGCGGAGCACAGCAGGACTTCGAGTCTGAGGCTAGGCAACAAAGCAAATAGGAATGAAAGAGGAAGGGAGCGTCTCGCATATAGCGCAACGAGTCCGGAATGAACAGCAGGGAAGCACGAAGCGGGGATGGGACGAAACACCTTGTCACGGGGAAAATATAACGAACGAAGAATGCAGAGTTGACGGCCCGATTAGATCAACTGTTTGGGCCTACTGGGATTTCGGTAGTGGATCTTCGGGCAAGCCAGACATAAATCGAGGGCAAGTTTTTATTTTAAGATGGCGTCACGGCTATTATTAAGGTATTATTAGGCACTGAGCTGGCAGCCCTCTCTCCCTTCAGGTGTTAGCCAGTCCGCTGCCCAAATGCCCAATCATTTCCATGTCGAATTGAGGTATTGTACTCCGTACTCGGTCTCCACTAATGATACTGGTACGTAGGACTAACAGAGTGCTACCCACCAGAGTGCCAGGCTACTTGCAACAGATCCCCACTTTGTGTCTTTGTGTGTGTGTATGTGTCTGTCAGTAACTTCAGTGCACTTTTTGTATCTTTCAAGGTCAGGTGTGTGTATGTAGCTATTACCTATATACACCAAGAAGTAAATAGTCACTCTTCAGGTACAGTGATAGATAAGCAGGGGAAATCAGGATTGCATGCGTCGTTAAGTACGTCAGTGTCGAATGGGAGGTTCGCAAAGACGCCTAGTCAACTCGAATGCCTGGTAACAACTGATTACCGTACCTGCGAGGTGTGACGGCGCGATTCGATCGGCCCTACTACACAGTACTACTAGTCACTACGAAGTATAGACCCATAATTACAAAGGGCAACATTCACACAAAGTACAAGATCAACCCGTTTTACGCGCCCGATGGCATAAGACGAGCTCCACCGGTTTGAATCCAAAGCAAGTTCATCGCTGTCATGCCACAGATTCTAGAAGGATCCGCTCTCTAGACACAAACTGAATTAGCAAGAATAACTGCGAAGAATGAATAACAACCGGGCAGTGGTGTTTAGAGAGATAGGAAGACATATAGGCCATCTTAGACCTGATGTCAAGCTATTCGCGATGTTTGTAAGAGATATATATGGGAAGAAAAACGTTTACCTATCTATTTGCTGGAGAGCAATGCTTAACTATTGTGGGCTCGACAGCTAACGGACTATTATCATAATTGCAGAGCGCCACGAGACACCCAATTTACGTGACAGAAAGGCTATAGGGGAGATTTGTCAAGCCGGTGAAGGAGCTCCTTCGCCGCAATGAGCTCGCCTTGGTTATCCTTCCAAGCCTGATGGTCTGAAGAACGGGATCTCACAATCTCATCGAGTCTGCTTCTTGCGAAAAGGGTCAGCTCGTCGAGGAGTTTGTCAGTAAGGCTTGCTTGAGCCGGTGAAGAGTCACGTGAGTGATCCATTAGACGTCTGTTCCTTCCCAGTAGGGACGTCGCCTGCTTCAGCATCAGTCTTGTATTCAACACCGATCAAGGTAAGATATTGGGGGCCCTACTGAGACCAATCCGTAAAATCCCCGCAAATAATCGGTGCAGAGTTCTATGCTGCGAGAGAAATGATGTATCGACACCTCCAAAAGCTGGGAACAATCCGTTGTTTCGGAAGCACAGGCACCCGAATACAAGATTTCGCCGAGGAACGCATGAATCTAAAGGTGGATTGAATCAGCTTTCGGCTCACTGCCCTTCCCACGGTCCTATATTCATACATTCCAAGAATTTGGCACAATTAATAAAGCCTCCTCAAGACAGAAAGCTGCCTGTGAGCTCATCCCCTGAGAGTGGTAGAGATCTGCAAGTTCGCACCAAGCCTCCGCATCTGTTGGGACTGCGTCTAGGAGGTTGATGAGACTAGAAATGGCATCCACAGGCCTGGACAGCGAGCGTAGGAGCGCGATCCGACGCTTTAGTACGGGCTTCCTTGTAGATTAGCATCGAGTCTGTTGAGTGGCAGGAAGGACGGACCAAGTTTACGGGGTTTTCGGAAAGCGCGAGGTCATATGTTTGCAAGCATTCTTCAAGTCTGGTAGGATTCTCAGCGACCGCTTCTTCATACATGCCCCTCAATCCAATTATTCTCTCATCAGTCATGCCAAATCGAGCTGCTAGTTGCTCAGTACAAAGTAGCGCAGATTTGTCGTCCCCCGACTGTAGGCATGAAAACAATAGTTGCTCTACTACACCATAGTTCTCAATCCCTCGTACCGATGAGGGTGCGACCGTTTCCACACTGGAAGACTGACGCTTAAGTATGAGAGGTGCCTTCTGTGCCAGATGAAAAGTGGTTATTAAATTCGAACCATTCGCGAGATGGGGCTCAGGAGTCGTCTGCATGTTATGGAGCCGGTGATGAAGTAGCTAGGACTGTATTAGAGGTACCACGACGTTCCACAGTGACAGTTTCTGATCTTGTTTTTTTGAGAGGAGGATATTTGGATCAGGATAGAATGCGAATATCCGAGCCGATATCTGTTGATGTGCTAGCCAGGAATGGGAATGATTTGATTCGACAATGCTGCCAGGTGGTAGTATTCATGTTGTCCAACATTATCAATCAACCAAGGTATCGCTTTCTTTATGCTGGTAGCTCCCGTGACTAGTACTTAGTAGTTAGGCTGCTTAGTACATGGATGGCCCAACAAACCAATAGGATCTAAGTAACACTGTTAGTCAGCTGCCAGTCTGCCGTATCTAGTTAATTAGAATGTAGTTAACGTACGTACGGTACGTAAGTGGTTCTCATCCTCCCTTGTAGTACTTACTATAAAAGAGTCATTTCATAAGATATAGATAGATCAGTAATTGTAGAAGCCATTTGAATATGAAATACCGAAAAGATACATTTAGTCTCTGTAGTAACTTATAGAGCTTTTTTAGAGTCCTTCATCTACAATTGATTAATACTATTTATAGAAGCTTAAATGTTTAGATTTTATGCTTACCATATTCTGCATGATTCGAAATTCATAAATATACTAGCAATTGGCCATAATATATATAAGATATACACGGAGTACTTTATCTCAATTACTATGACGATCTTGTGATGGATATAGCTTAATATAAGAAAGATTGTCTTTTGTATGGCGTTACATGGGTGGCTGACACACGCGGGTACTAGCTGAGCATTAGAAACTACATTTTAATTGGTTGATTATCAGTTAATTGACTAACTAACCAACTTGGGCAAGAAGGGATGTTACCCGCCGACTGCCCGGTATAGGTATTAGATAACTAGCTACTCCGCAGATACGCGAGTAGTACTCCGTAGTCTGTACTTAAAACTGTATGGCGTGAGCTACTTATGTGACTGCGCCTACCTCGCATGCCCAGTGTCTCATACCAGATACGTAACCCAACGTCTGCAGGTACTAATAGAATCAATCCAACCAACATTAACAAGGCTTACCAAATGCCAGTGGGGTTTGCGCGCCAGTATCAGCCCAGGCACAATGTCAGCGCCCATTACTCTGATATCCTTGTTAAATGCTAATCCGGGTCAAACCAGGTTTGAAAAATCACTCTATGATCTTATAAAGGGTCTCCGACACCACAAAGGAACAGAGGAAGAATATATACAAGATAGTTTGCGAGAATGCAAGACCGAAATCAGATCACAGGATATGGGTACGTGCGTACGAATTCATTCAGCTCGGCTTGCAAAAACTTACTCCTGGTAGACAAAAAGGCCACGGCACTCCTGAAACTAATATACTTGGAGATGTTTGGTTATGACATGTCGTGGGCATCGTTCCATGTTCTGGAGGTCATGTCGTCCGCGAAGTATCTACAGAAACGCGCTGGGTACCTCGGAGCAGTCCAGAGTTTCAGACCAGATACAGAGGTGCTGATGCTTGCAACAAACCTTCTAAAAAAGGTCATAGACTCCCATTCAATGAAGTGGTAGCTTTCCGCTGACTAGCATATTATAGGATCTCGTGTCTCACAGTATACCGAATATGTCCCTTCCACTGATCACACTGCCAAACATCGCAACGACATCCCTCTCAATGTCTTTACTTCCAGACGTCTTATCTCGAATCTCTCACTCACATTCTGTGGTGCGGAAGAAGGCTATCATATGTCTCTATAGACTGGCTTTAGCTTACCCTGATGCACTCAAACTAGCATGGCCTAAGCTCAAGGAGAGGCTCATGGATGACCAGGAGGACATCAGTGTGACTACGGCTGTGCTCAACGTTGTATGTGAATTAGGGTGGCGGAGACCTCATGATTTTCTGCCACTTGCTCCAAGATTCTTTGAGCTGCTGGTAGATGGAGGTAATAATTGGATGGCCATCAAGATAATAAAGCTCGTACGTTGGTCCCCATGCTCAGATCATATCACGTTCCTAACAGTCATAGTTTGCGACTTTGACGCCTCTCGAACCGCGATTGATACGAAAGCTGCACCGTCCATTGGTGAACATAATCCAAACGACCACGGCCATGTCATTACTCTATGAGTGCATCAACGGTCTGATTCAGGGTGGTATACTTGACTTCGATGCGGGGATCGAAGAAAAGGATGAAATTGCAAGTCTGTGTGTTGGCAAACTTCGGGGCATGGTAGTTTCTGACTCGGATCCAAACCGTGAGCGCTCCTTCTAAAACACAAACATGAGAATAATTGAACCAGAGGAGAGGCTAATAGAGAAGCACAAGTCAAATATGTGGCGCTCCTGGCCTTCAACAAGATCGTGCTCACATATCCAGGCCTAGTGTCATTGCAACAGGATGTGATAATGCATTGCTTAGATGATGCCGATATATCCATCCGTCTCCAAGCACTTGAGCTTGCAGCAAGAATGGTCACGAGTGATAGCCTACAGTCAATCGTTGGTCGGCTGGTTTCCCAGCTTATGGATTCCCGGCCACTCAAGAAGGGAAGCCACCTTGAACCTGGGGATGGATACCCCGAATGGGAGAATGATAAGCAGCGAAGTGAATGGACGAATAAGGCGCCACTTATATTGCCGCCAGAATACAGGGTTCAAGTCATACATCGCATTTTAGATATATGCTCCTTTGACAATTACTCAAACCTGACAGACTTCGAATGGTATGTGGACGTGCTGATACGGCTGGTAACCCTTCTCCCGGCAGACAGCGAGGATACCTTTATGACGAATGCTACACATAATGAGCAAGAAACTTTGTCTCAGAGCAACATAACGGACCGAATCGGCTCAGAGATACGGAATATTGCTGTCCGTGTTCGAGATGTTCGAATGGAAGCGACTAGGGCTGCGGAGTCTCTAATTCTTATTGACAACAGGCAGACCCTGTTCTCTGGAGTACCAATGTCGAACAATAGTGCTCTAGGCCCCCTTGCATGGGTCGTTGGGGAGTATGCTCAATACCTCTCGTCGCCTAGACAGACTCTTTACTCGTTAATAGACGTGTCCAACGTTTCATTGCCAGCAAAAACTCTTTCCCTCTACGTCCAAGCTATACCCAAGATATTCACCCAAATCGTTTGCAGCGGTGGTCGAGACTGGAGCTCGAGCAAAAGGAGCGAGGTTGCACTCAATCTGGCCCGAATCATCGACTTCTTGGAAGCCCTGGGGGCACATCCAGATTTGAATGTGCAGGAAAGGGCCATCGAGTTTCTAGAGATTATGCGATTAGCAGCTGACGCCGCACACTCAACGAGTCTAGATACCCACGATACCCCATTTTTGCTATCTTCGGTGATTCCTGGTCTTTTCGATGGCCTCGAGCTAAACCCGGTCTCTGTTAATGCCCAGAAGAAAGTTCAATCGCCAGACGAGCTGCAGTTACACCAGACATTTAATGAAGATCTTTGGGTGCTCTTCAGTCATGAACATGGAAATTCTCACGAGAAAGAGAGTAAACTGCCATTCCATGAATATTATTATAGTCGAGAGACATTTGTCCCGGATAAGCAGGGCATGGACAACACATCAGATGATTTGCAACTGATGCCGTTTGCGACCCCCGGACTGGATCAGGTTGAGGATCAGGCTGCCCTCGTAAGGCGGAAACACTACCGAAAAGAGCGCACTCGAGATGACCCATTTTATATTGGAACCGAAGATGCGTGGGCCGCTATATCTGAGCCCTCCCGCCCCCAATTGCAGATCTCGGACGAAGGCGAGCTAAACATCGACGCCATTCCTATCATTGATCTCAAATTGAGTGAAACGAGAGAACGACACAGCGATCACATGTCTTCTCCCCCGCCTGAAGAGACCCAGTCCACGGCCGGATCACGACTTAGAAGATACCATGTAATCCCGGATGAGATGATCGGACACGAAGAGGAGCTTGGTGTCAAAGACACTAACTCCCTTAGCAAATTAAATCGATCACCGCTTTTAGTGGATTCGAGCGGTTTACAGCGCCTCACTTTAGGGGAGGAGGGGGTATCCTCAGGATACACGCGAAGCGCCCCAAGGGCCGAAGATGATGCGGAAATGGCCAAGGCAATGCAGCAAGTGGAAAGGTTCCGACTGGAATTGCAAAGGGAGTCAGAGCGCGTCCATCCAACAGGGGTTCCCTCCGAGGGAACATTGGTCAAAAAGAAGAAACGGGTAAAGAAGACTACGGTCCCTGTTTCTCGGGATAGTGGACAGGAGCATGAACCAGTTGTAGATGGAAATAGTCAGCGCAAGCCGAAGAAGAAGAGGCCGAAGAACCAAAGGGTGGTGACATCTTCTTGAGGATGACTGTCAATCAATATAACTTGAAATTAAGAGGAATAAATTCAGGTAGTCACCATAGTACTGTCTAATCGAAGTTCCGCACATGCGACCTGCGCTTTTCACGGCATGACAAATAATAAGATACCAAAACGTCGGTAGCACGCAAAACCGAACGCGCAAAACAAGAGACTCGGGATATCAGTTAGGTGCATCACTATTATCGCCGCCGCTGTTCTTGAAAGCAACTTTAATCGTCTTTACAAGCTTTCATGGTTTCAGAGCATTAAGCGGCTGATGCTTGCGACCACGGTGGACCAAAGCTTCGGTACGATCCCTAGAACTTCAAGGAAGATTCCTCCACAGACAACGAACGCGAGAACGGCTGTCCTAAAGTTAGCCTTGGTGACTGAGGTGGCCGTAAAGCAGTTCGCAACATACCCACCCACACAGTGGACACAGGCGACCTTGGAGTCTGCTTTGACTTGACAACTGTCTTGCCTTTACCACGCTTTGCAGATTCCTGCTTCGCGAACCTTTCGTTGGCCTTCCTTTGCTGGGGTGTTTGAGCCTAGGTATTCAGTCAATATATTGTAGCTCAACGTTTCGAGGCGATCGGGGCTAAATGAACTACCATGACTGTCTGCGTTGTGTAAACGAAACCAAATGATATAGGACTACTATGCCTGTAAAGGAAGTAGTGAACTCGATGGTACTATAGACACATAGAAAGTAACAAGACAATTCTTAGCGACTCCAGAAGTACATGTCACAGCTGTAGGTGGTTATTAGCTTTACAAAAGGCCACGTTGTACCAAAACACTCCGTATGTGCTGGAAAGTCGACCACATACCTAGCTGAGTAATCCTACCAGTCATGTGCGAATAGGGGTAGCTCAGCTCCGACAGTGTCACAATTTAGACTAGCAAATCAATGCTTAGTTCTGCGTGTACAGTGTATGTATGTGTAATCTGCTAATCTGATAACTGGCTACATACTATTGTGCTGGTGTTTTATTAGTATAGCAATTAAGTAATTATCCTATGATCTAAATTCTTTCTTAGAGGATAGATAATGTACAATAGGTGCTCAAAAGTCTCAGAACATTCAAGAATCCTCAAATCTTTAATAACATTAACTCTCTCAATTATAGAGATATAGTTTTGTAATTCAAAATATATATAAATAATTATTATCTCTCCAATATTTATTCAAAAATATATATATTACTAATTAATTAGTCATCTTAATATTTTCAAATCTAATTGTAAATCTTTCGAAGCAAATATTATTAAATCTTCATATAGAAATTTAATTTTTTATTTTTTAATAAAATATATACATATTTCTAATATATTTAACATATAAAGTTTTTTATAATATTGAATTTCATGTTGTAGTGATTTTTTTAAAAAAAAAATACAAAATTCTTTAATTTTCTTCGGATTTTTTGTATGGAGTTAAATAGAAAATATATATTTTTCTAATTTAATTAATATTGAAATTAAGATAATTTGTCAACCAAAAAATTAAAAAATAATATATTGGTAGAAATTAATTTCCTCAATATTCTTAATTATATAATTAAGTTCTTGAAAAAATATAATAGCTTATAATCTTCTAGAGTGTGATAGGATCTACTTGTTAGAGTAGAAAACCTGTCAGCTAAGTATGAAATAGACTACTAAATACTGTAGATACATTTTTTAATAGTAATAATAATATATATTAATGAAAAAAAATAAATCTTAGATAATTAAAAATCCTTGCAAAAAGATTAGTATCTTATAAATACTAGAAAATATAAGGTTACTAATAATGATTTATAATTATTATTATTATCATATATTATTCTGATTATTTTACTTTTGATAATTAAATTATTTTATTATAAATGACTACTCTTCTACTGGGTCAAGTTATTTAATTTAAATACTAGAAATAGTTTTATATATTTTAATTTAGAATAGCAGGAACCCGATAATAAAAAATAAAAGATTTATAAAATATATTATAAAATTAAGATTATAAATTATTTCTGTATAGTTTTATTAATATTTAATTATATTTATATCAGTAAAGTCTTAATAATAAAAGATAAAGAAAAAGATTTCTTATATATTACTTTTTTGAGGCGTCTTTTGAATGAATACTGTTAGAAGTCACTTCTTGGTTCCAAGAGTACATCACCTGTTAGACAAAAATATAACTAATATTTAAACAGAGACCTCCAGTCTCTAAGATTTTATATATAATAATTAATTAACAGGCAGTAATAAGACTAAATAACTAAATTCTCTAATAAAGATTTATTTTATAATATTATCTTTTTTTCTAGTATAGGATTAGATCAGAATACCAGTATACTTATAAATTTAAAAATCTTAGAATTGAGATTTTTAATTAATTTATTTTATTAAAATTTTATATTTTATCCTTATTCTTACAGCTTCTTTATTTATATTTTTATTATTATTATAATTTTTAGTTTTTTTATTTTTTATTTATAATTCTCTAAATATTATACTCTGTTTATTTTTTTATTTTAAATACATATATATATATAATTTTTATAGAAAATCCATTCCCCTTCTCTATAACTTTTTTTTATTATTTACTTAATATAATCTTTATTATTATTTTAATTAAAATCTTATTTTTTTATATAAATTTATTTTATATTAACCTCCTGGTCATATAACCAGTCTAGATTTTATTGAGAAAATTTTCTTCTTTTTCTATTAATAAATAAAAGTATCTTACATCTTAACCAGATACTGGATTAGTCTAAATTAAAGATTAATATATATAAAAATATAGACTTACTAATATTCATACTTAATAGAAATATAAAAAATAATTTTTTATACTTTATTTTCTTTTTATATTTCTGTGATTAACTCTAATATCTTATAATATATAAATTTTATTTATATTAATATTTTAATCTATTTTATTTCCTTTTTTTATCTTATCTTATTTTTTAATATAGTTATATTACTCGCGGGTTCTTTTTATTTGAGTTTAATAAAATAAAAAATACTTTTTTCTATTTTTTTAGGACCTGCAGTTTTGTCTTACTTACACTAGATAAATAAGAATAATATTTTCTTTATTTTTTTATTTTTTTTCTCAAATTATATTCACTCTCCTTAGTAATTTTTTTATAAAATATAAAAAAAGTTTTTTTAATATAATTCTTCTCTCTTTTCTCGTTTTTTAACTAATATTATTAAATTAATATTTCTTATTTATTTCCTTCTGTACCCACCTGTTTATTATTATTTTACTTATTCTATATCATTTTTTATTTATTTATTTTATATTTAATTTTTTATACTGTTACTGCCATGTCCGCTGATTTATTTATTAATATATATTAAATATTAAAAAATACTTATTTTTTAAAGAAACTAATCTTAACCAAATTAAAATAATAATTGTAAAAAATCTTATAAACTTTATAATAATCTTTAATAAAAATTTTATAGTAAAAAAAATTATATTACTCCTGCTCTAATAGCTCCTGGCTTTATCAAATTTATTTAATATTTATTAAAATAGATAAAGAAAATGCTTAAAAAATAATAAAATATAAATATAATTTATTAGTTATATAATATCTGATATTAATATAATTTTATTTAACTATAATTCTTTTTTTAAACCCCGGTGATAGTGCTGTAAATTCTTAAATTATTTTTAATATTAATAATAATATTAAGAATCTCTATATTATTTTTTAAATGATAAATATTTCTAATTCTAGACATATTAGACTATGCTGCTTTTTAATTAGATAAATATCTAAAATAATTTATTATAATCCTTCGGAATATTAATAACTGGTTATATAATTTTTTTATTTTACTGTGCTTTGCCTATATCAGGAATAAAATAATACTAGAATAATTTTATTCTATTTCTTTTTATATTTTAATTAAATAAAAATCTTTTTTAATTTTAATAAAAATATATTAGTTTTAATTATAGTTCTTCCTAAAAACTCTTTTATATATAAACAATAATAATATTTTAAAATATTCTAATTAACTTTTAAATACTTTATATATAATTTATTAATTTATTCTAATAATAAAATCTCTATTTTTAGTTTTTCAGTTACTAAGTTTTTTTTTAAAAAATAATTTCTACTACATATTTTTTCTCTGTTAATATAAATAGCTGAATATTATTAATTATTTTTTTACTAAAACAGAAATTAATCTATAGTTACTAATTATAATAAATTTATATAAAATATATTATAAATTCCAGTAGATATATCAAGACAGATAAAATAAATTTATAATATTTTAATAATTTAATATTTAGTATTTTTAAATTCAGTTTCTTATTTAGTTTAATTAATATTAATATTTCTTAGATTTAGCTAGATCATATCTTTAATCTGGTATATTAAAATAGAAATTAATAATTTATTTCTTTATTTATTTATTTTTTATTAAATAAATATTAATAATATTTTGATCTAGTTACTAGCTTCTTTAATAATATAAATATTATATTTTCTGACTTGTACTGGATTCCAGAAAGTTTTATTATATAGAATAAATTAATTTTTAATAAGATTAAATAACAATAACTTATATCTATGGACTAAAAAGAACAGAAATATATTAATTAATATTAAAATTTAAATATTAATAATTAATTTAATAAGTAGATATAAGGGTGAATATAATAAGATAGTATGAAGGGTATGTCTTATTCACAAATATAAAATATAGGATCAATTTTCTTAAAGTATTATTACTGACTATTCTATCTCTGCCTGTAAATAATAAGATATTTATAGATAGCTTATACATTATATAATAAATATTAACTAAGCCTTATACTAAAATTATTATCAGTATAGATATTCCTCGCGATAATAAATATTATAAGAATTATAAGAATTTTAAATTTTTATAATTATTTTTTTCTGCAAGGCCTTGGTCCCTAAGACTATAAATATTAATAATAATTATAATAATTATTTTAATATTAATTTATTTTACAGTAGCTAGTAATATTTAATAATAATTATAAAAAATAAAATACTATTAAAATCCCTGTATATAAATCTTTATAGAAAGAATTATATAAAAAAATTATTTATTTTTATTAATTTACAGAGGCTTTGCAAGGGTTTTTATATTATTTTTTATAATATTTTTATAAGGTCTTTCTATAATATATTATTATTATATTTTATATAAATTATCTGTTTTTATAGTCTTTTTATAAGTTATTTTCTTTACAAATATTTTTCTATAAATTTTTATTTATAAAATCTCCTCGTGAGGTATATAAAATATTATTTTATTATATATAAAATTTTAATATTAAAAAGTCTTAGGCTCCTCACAGGATTTATTTTAAATTTATATAATATATATAATTAATAATAAATCTATTTTAAAATATAAATCAAGACTCAGAACTTAAAATTTCTAATAAAATTTTATATAAATTTTTTTTTATTTAGAATTAAATTTTTTTTATAATTTTTTCCGGCTTTTTCTTTTTTTTATAAAAAATATTTATATATAGCTTACTCCTTTTATATCTATAATAATTAAATAATTATTTATTTTTTATAATATATTTTCTTATTTTTATAATATTATTCTAACATGGCTCTTTTATAAAATTAAAATAAAAATATTTATTATTATTATTATTATTATATATAATTATTTTTTATTTTTTCTTCTCTTTCTTCTATAAAAAATTAATAAGTAATTCTTTTATAAATAGTTCTTATATTTTATATAATATAATATTTTTATATAAAATATATTTCTCTGTTACTGTATGCTAGTATATTATTATTATTATTATTATTATTATTATTATTTCTATTAAATAAATTTATTTTATAATTATTATTATTTTTTTATTAATTTATTTTTATTATTTATAATTTTTTTTTACAGTAAGTTAGCTTTTATATAAATATAATTAAATTTATAATTTATTATAATAATTATTATTTAGTATTATTATTATTAATATAATTTTTTTATATTTTTATAGCTTTATTTGTAGCTTCTGTATTTTCTATTATAATAAATTATTTTATTTTTATAAATATCCACATGTGTATATAAATACTAATTTATAATAATTTATATTTTTTATAAATATATTTAATATTATTTAATCTTTTATAATATTTATTATTATTAAAAAAATATTTATAGTAAGCTGGTTACTTTAATTAATATTTTAATAATTTTAATTATAAAAAATCTTTATATTTATAAATTATTCTTATCTCTAATAGATTTTTCTAAATTAATTTAAGATTAATTAATCCTGCAGAAAATAAGATTTATAAATTAATTTTTATATTAATTTATAATATTATCTACAGTATTCTAATTTATTAAAATATTTATAATATATTTAATTATTTTATTTAATTTTTTTAAAGAGAGCAGGAGCCTCTCTTTAATTTTAAATATTATTAAATAATAATATTTATTTTTTATTTTATACTCTTTATTAAAAATATCTTATAAAAATAATTAAAAAATATATTTAATTTTATAAAAATATATTTATAATTAAAGCTGGAACATAACTTTTATTTAATTAAAAATATAAAATATATTATAAAAATTAGAACAGTATCTTAGCTTTTAAAATATATATTAATAATAATTATAATTAAAAATATAATAATTATCTTTATATTAATTATAAAAAATATAAATTCTGCTAGTTAAAATATATATTTTTTAAAATTATTAAAATTTATTTTTAATTTTACAGCTAATATTCTATCTGTATATAATATAAAAATAATTAATAATTAAAATTTATAAGAAATTAAATAATTTTTCTAGTTTTTATAATATGATTTTTATTATTTTTTTTTATATTTTTATAATAAAGACTGTTCCCCGGCTATAAAATTTTTATATAATTATAAATAATATATTTTTATAATAGGCTTTCAGATATTATTTTTATTAAATTATTTTTTATTTAATTAGAATTTCTGTAGTCTAATTTTACTTTTTTAAAATAAATAATATTACTAGAATAATATTTCTAAAATTTCTTTAATAAATAAAAAATATTTTTATAAATCTATTTTATCTATTTTATAATATTTATAAAATAATAAATATAAAATATATTATAAATTTAAATATCCACGGGTAATTTTAATTTCTAAATTTATATATTTTTTATTTTAATATATAATATAATTCTCTGTTCTGTAAATTTAATTTTTTATTAATATATTTTTATAAAAAATATTTTATAGATAATCAGATTATTTAATTTATTATAAAACTTTTAAATTATCTTATATAATTATATAATTATTTTTATTTTTTATAAATAATTATTAAGTTCTTTTTAACTCATTTATAAATATCTTGGATTTTTTTAATTCTTATAAAAATATTTAATTCTTTTTAAATTTTTTTATAAAAATCTAGTCTAATTATTCACGGGTACTTTATAAATATAATATAAATAAATATTTTTTTAATTAAAATTTTTAAAAAATTAATTAATATAAATTTTATAAGTACTTTTCAAGGATGCTGTTTAATTATTTTATTTAATTATTTATTTATAAATAATAAATTATTTTTAATTTTTATTTTATTATAAAAATATATATAAAAATTAATTAGAACTTTTTTATAAATATATTATTTTAATTTATAATAATTTTTGCGGGTATTCCATGTAATTAAAAAATCTTTTATAAAAATCTTTTTATAAGATTCTCTTCTGTAAGACTTTTTTATAAAAAAAATAAATTATTTTATTAATTATATTTATTTATTATTATTAAAATATTATTAAAGGTCTCTCACGAGTTTTTTATAATATTAATATTTATAAATTAATTAATAATAAAATTTATTATAATTTTTTTTTATAGCTTTACAGATATCAAAAATAATTTTAATATATTTTATTATATTTTATAAATTATTTTTTGACAGATTCTACAGGTCTTATAATATTTTTATATAAAATTTCTAATTTCTATTTACCAGAATCTTTATAAAATTAAAATTATTATTTTTTTATTTATAAAATACCCCGTGATGGGGTTATCATATAATTTTATAAATATTTATAATTTTAATTTTTATTTATTAAAAATATATAATTTTCTAGATTTCTAAAGATGATTATTATAATTTTTTTTATTTAATAAATTTATTTATTTTTTATTTCTCATGAGCCTAAAGCTCGCGGAATTTATTAATTTTTTATAAATTTTCTAGATTTATTTATCTTAAATTAATATATATAATATCTTCTTAAATAATCTTATAGATAGATTTTTATAAAAATAATTTATTTTATTATTTTATTCTTCCCGAGCTGTTCCTGGATTAGAATATTTTTATAAATTAAAAATTTATCTAATTATTATAAATTTTTTTTCATAATATTTTTCTAATAAATTAAAGAATTATTATAATATTTTTTTTTATTTTTTATAATCTTCTTTTTCAATTTATATATTAAAATAAAATATTTATAAGATTCTAGATTTTTAGGCAGTATATAATATAAAATCTGAATATTATAAAATATTATATTTATTATATTTATTTTTATAATAATTTTTTATTAATTTTAAAATATTTTAGAATTCTATAATTTATTATAATTTTTATTATAAGATCTGCTTCTTCTAGCTAGTATTATTATTTCTTAAAAAACTTAATTATTATAAATAATTTCTAGTCTAGAATTTTATAATTTTATTCTATTATAATTATTTTTTATAAATAAAATATAATTATTATTTACTAGCTATTCTTATTTTTTATAATAATATTTTATTAATTATAAATATTAATATATTAATTTTAATATATATTTATTCTTCTTTCTAGAAGTGAGCTGTAATGATATTTTTTATAAATTTTTAATATTAAAAAATTTAAATTTAGCTTTTTCTTTTTCTTTTTATAAAATTTTATAATTAGATTAATAAGTAGACTAGATATTTACAAATATTTTTATATAAATTAATAATATTAGTTAATAAAATTTATAAATTATAAGATTTCTTTTATATTCTACAGCTCTGGTTATTTATAAATTATTTAAATTTTTTTTATTTTATTTATATATTTTTATATCTAATAATAAAATCTAGAAAATTAATCTTTAATTTTATAAAATAATATTTATTTTATTTTATATATAAATCTGTTCTTTTTAAAATTTATAATATTTTATAAATTTATTTTTTATATATTTCCAGGCCTCGCGAGTATATTAGATTATTTATTATTTTTTTATTTTATTTTATTTTATTAATTATACAGTCAGGTTCTATTCTGTGAATTATTTAAAATCTATTTTTAATATTAAAAATCATTTTCTAATTCTAAGAGTATATTATCTATTAAATAAAAAGAATAACTGATATTCAAATAAAAGTTTCTAGATTTTTAAAATTTTATATATAATAATTAATCAGCAGGCAGTAATAAAACTAAATAACTAAATATTTTAATAAAGATTTATTTTATAATAAATATTACTTATCTTTATATCTGCTCCTGTCTGAATCTTTACTTTAAATATTTTTTAAATATTTTTTTATCTTTATATCTACTTCTTTCTAAATCTTTATTTTAAGTATTTTTTAAATATTTTTTTATTTTTGTATCTACTCCCTGAATCTTTATTTTAAATATTTTTTAAATATTTTTATTTTTATTTAAAGAAATGTGCTGAATCAAAAAATTAATTAATTTATAAATAATATAATTAATAAAAATATGAACAGAAGCCTGTAAAAAATAATAATAAAATAATAAAAAAATTCAGTAAATATATTTTTAAAGATAATTATTAAATTATATATAAATAATTATAATACTATTTTAAACAGATATCTTATTTAATTCTAAAAAATAAAGTTATTTTATTTTTTTTTTATTTCTTTTTTATACCGCATACACGATGTGCTTATATTTATAATATATTAATTCTTAATATTATTAATATTATTATAAAGTAATCTATGGAGAATAATTCTCTGTATAAAAATATTTATTTAAATAAAATACTTATTTTATATCTATTATTATATACTAAGTTAAATATTAATTAAATTTCTTTAAATAATTTTATATTTTCCTGTATATATTTTATATTTATTTTTATATATTATTATAATTCTTAAATATTGCTATTTTAATAGTATAATAACCTGTTCTTAAAGATAATAATTTTACTTCTATTATTATTTAAATTTATAAATTTATAATTTATTATAAACAGATTATAAAGTATTTCTAATATTTAAATATAAAAATCTTCTGGATTAAGTTATTTATTAGATATATTTTATAATTAATAATTTTATTTATAAATTATTTTATAATAAAGTATCTACTCAGGCTGCTGAATAATATTTTAAAAATATTATTATTAATAATTCTAAAAGCTAGACAGGTCTTTTAATAAATATAAATAATAAATAATAATATTATTTTATCTTTTAGTTTTAAATTATTTTTTTTTATTTTTATTTTTATTTTTATTTTTATTTTTATGATTCTTTTTATCTATATTATATAAGATAAAAATTTAATATATATCTCATAATATATATTAATTTTTTTATAAAAATTATCTCTAATTCCGCGGTCTAGTAAAAGATATAAAATTTTTATAATTAATATTTTTAATAATATTATCTATAAAAATTACTATTATTAAAAAAATTTATATATAATAATATAATCTAATTTTTTCTTTTACCTCTTAGTAAATTTACTTATACTTTTAATTATTGATATAGAATTTTAATTTATAATATTTTTATTTTATTTCTATCTTTCTTTTTCGCTGAGATAATAGAGTAACTTGAAAAATTATTATAAATCAATCTAAATATTAAAAACTAGATTCTGTCAGTAGAATAAGTTTATAATAATTTAAAATTATTTTAATATATATTTTTCTTGATTATTATCTTCTAGAATTTCTAGAATATAAATATTATTTTATAAAATTAAATATTTCTGAGGAATCTTACCCCGAGAATAAAATTATATAATTTATATTATAAGATTTTTTAATATAATTATTATTATTATATTTAAAAAATTAAATTAATTCTATTTATATAACTTAATAAGTTAGTATATTTATATTATATTAAAAATTATAATAAAAATATTATAAAATTAAATTGTAATTAAATTTATATAAAATATTAATTATAGAAAATCTTACCAGGCTGATTTAAAAAATATATTATATTTAATAATGTCTTAATTAAAATAAAGATAAAAACGAAAAAGATTTACTTTTATTATTTTTAAAATGATTTAAAAATATATCTTTTAAAGAAAGTAGCCTAACATAAATAATTTAATTATATTTATATTTATTCTAAATTATTCTAATTTAATGATTCTTATAGTGGCTGTAATTATTATAATCTTTAAAATATTAATTTTCTCTATGGTTTCTAGTATTTATATTATAATTTTATTAATATCAATATTTATAAGATATCCAGTAAAAGATCAAGTACATAATTTTACTAGAATCGTTTTGAATAATCTTATAAAAAATTGTGCATAAAAACTTATATATAATTCTATATTAAAAGTCTTTATAAATAGAATAAGTCAGAAATCTTCTAATAATTAGATTTGGTATCATGATTAATTATATTGTTATAATAAAGATAAATAAATAACTCCAGCTGGTTTTACTAGTTATAATATTTTAATTAAAATTTTAAATAATAATACTACCAGCAGCCCGCTCCCTATATAATATCATAAGAACCAGCACCCTGCAAAAGCACGCCCACCAACACTTTTAGGGGTCAAAACCCTTGAAAAGTTACATTTAACTGCTCTCTAAGATCGTCTATATTGCTTTACCAGTATTTTATAATATTATATAACTATAATATTATAAAAAGCTGCCGGAAGAATTATATAATCTTAAATAATTTAATTAATTTTAAATAAGAATTTATATATTCAAGCAAACGTCTTGCTAGATAATATTAATAATTTTAAATATTTTTAAAAGGATAATAATAAATATAAGTCTTTAAAGAATATCTTTCTAAACCTTCTAGATACTGTAATCATATTTATAAAAAAACAATGAAAATTCTCTTCCTAGATATAATTATAGAAGACTTTATAGAAATCAAAAATATTATATATTCATAGTAAACTAACTTGATTAAATAAATTAAATTTATCTTAATATTAGAACGTAGAAGCTCTGTACTTATTTTAATATTATATTTATATTTAAAAATAATACAATAAAAGTTTATATTAATCTTCAAATTATATATATTTAACTGACTTAATAAAACATTTATTAAAAAAATAATATTAATTTTAGTCAAGCCAGAATCTCTAGCAAAAAATTTCGAATTATATATATAAAAGATTTTTAAACAATAATCTAGCTACTCTGATACAGGAACAGAACTTATTTAAATAAATTAATAAAAATACTATTATTTACAAGAATTTCAAGATTTTAAATCATAAAAATATAGTTAAATAAATTTTCTTAAGCAGTGATATACTTCTTATTATATATATTATAAAAAATATAAAACATAATAATATATATATAAATATTTTCTAGATTAAAGTCTTAGATACAGATATAATATTTAAATAATATAAGTATATTATAGCTCTACTTCATAAATATTAATATAATAAAAAAGAAACTTCCTAAAATATTAATATAAATTAATTAAATATTTATTCATTATTAATATTAATTATTAAATTATGATATTAATGAATATAATATATATCAGCTGGATTATTTATACAGAGATCTTATTTAATAATAATAATTTTAATATTTATAATTTATAATTAAGATCAGTGTATTCTATGATATTTTAAATATTATAATTATAAATATATATATTAATATTATTATAAGTACCTGCCCTGCGTATACTATATAAAATTATAAGAAATATTCATTATTTTTATAAAAATAGTATTAATAAAGATTATATACATTATATATTCTTATAATAAAAAATACTACGCCTTTAACCGCACCTGTAAATATATAAAATATATTTAAAAATATTTTATAAATAATATTAAATTATATTATTAGATTTTCTATTAATCTTCTAGTCAGGTATTATATATAAAAAAAGATTTTCTAGTAAACTATCTAATACTATTATAATTAATAATATAGAATATTACTACTACTTTATAAGATTAAGAATTTAATTAATTATATTATACTAAATAATCCTGCTTAGAGACTAAGAAGAAGATTATAATACTTTAAAATAAAAATTATTATAATAAAAATCATAAAGGTTTCTAGGTTTAGCTTACTGAATCTCAGGATATTAAACAAAATTAATCTTAGAATATTAAAATAATTTATAGATAATTCTATAGAAAGACACACCAGCTTTTATTATTAAACTAATAATAATAGAATAGTAAATATGAATAATAAGAAGATATTTTATACAGAGTCCCTGGCCGGCTATATTACTCTAATTAAAATTTCTAGTAGTAATATTACTGGTAGCTTATTGCAGTAGATGTCTGAAATATATACTAGTTTTAATAATAATATTAAGCTCTGTATTATTAATTAAAATAAATAAATTATATAAATAATTATATAATTATATTTTATTATTTATTAAACTGTACCCCTTTCCAGATATAGTATTAATTAAGTTTTTTTTATTTAATTACTTCCGGATAAGTATTCTGAGTACTGTAGAGATAATATTCTAAAAATATAAAAAGAGTTTTATTTAAATAAAGAATTATATAGATGAAGGTTCTAAATATCTTTAAATCATAATTCTTTCTAGAAGACCGTTTATAAAACTATTTAAGAAATTAATTAAAAAGTCCAGACAGCTTTATATTAGATATCTCTAATATATCTAGTTTTATTATTTTTAATTAATTCCTGACTTGGCAAAGTGAGTATCTATATCTAGAAAATAAAGATTTATAAAATTTCTTGGATAATAACAGCAGCAGCTATTATAAGATTTTTATTAAAATATACAATATGGAAGATAGTGTCTTACTTATAACTAAAGTTATAATGAAATGAAACTACTGGTATTGTTCTTTGTAGAGATATTTAAGTTAATAGAAATACTTAAGCTAGTAGAGAAGAAGACAGAGACAAAAATAAAAAATAAAATAATTTATTAAATATAAATATTCAAGTTAATAAAATTAATAAAATTAATAAAGATAAATATTAAGATATACTCCCATGAGAATTTATAAATATAATTTTATATTTTATTTTTTTAATATAAGATTCTTGATTATCCAGTCTGATATTTTTTAGATATATTATTAAGTTCTATTAATATTTCTGATATCTTGATTAATATATTAATTAATATTTTATTTAGAATTCTTTCCAGAATCTCTGATCTAATATTAGTTGTTTTATTTATTATTTTATCCAGTATTATATCTGGTATATTAATAAATATATCTAGCTGGTTTATATATTTTTATTACTAAGATTTCTAAATATTTTCTGCTCTAAACTACTTTTTAAAATTTAAATTTTTTATTCATATTTTTATTATCTAGTATTACTATTCTACTGGCAGGCTGAACTAAACATAGTAAATATAGTTTTTATTATTTTTAATATAGTTTTCTCTATAATAACCTCTGGAGATATCTATACTGGATTTATAAAGATTTTAATAAATAATATATTACTAATGAATTAACTACTTATTTTATGGGTTATTTTTCTGGATTAAAAAAAATACTTAATTTATAGTAAATTAGAATATAAATAATAGAAGAGGAAAGAAAAATAAGATTTTATTAGATAAAAATTTCAGAATTTTATAATATAATATTTACTATTTATTTAATAAAGTCATGAACCCGCTGTTGCGGGATGAATATATATAAGAATATATAATAATTATAATTTAAAAATTATAGATTAATATTTATTACAAAGATCTAAAGATATACTTTCCAGTGGAAATCAGGAATTATTTTATATAGATATAATTTAATAAAAAATATCCTGTGTTTATATATATATATAAATTTTAACTGGCGGCTTATATATATTTATATATATTATTATTATTAAGATTTAAATAGTCTCTGGATAGACTCCTGAGCAGATACTGTAATTATTGATTTTTATATATAATATATATAATTTCCTGCAAACAGAGGTGATTAAGAGGGTCTATATCAAATTTAAAACTTTAAATAATATTTATTATTTTCAGATAATTTTAGATAAAATGATATATGTTTTACATAAAATAGTTCTTTATATAAATTATATAAATATAGTATTTAGTTATTTTTATAGTATTTTTTATCTATTACCAATTTAGTTTATAATTTTATTAAATATATAAAATTCTTCTTATATCTCTTCTGAGATTTTCTCTGCTATAAGAAGCTGGTAAAAAAACTGTATGAATTAAAATATTATTATTTTATATTTTTTATTATTTTATCTAGATCTATAAGTTATTTCCGTGAATATAGTTTTCTGAATAAATCTTTTCCTTATATTATTATTGTTTTAATATAGTAATATCCTTGTTCCAAGAGAACTTATATAATTTAAGGATCTTATTAATTCTAGTATTAATTAGATATTTACTACTTGCAGTTTTGGTTGTTAGAAGTCTTATAATAGTATTATTAAAAACTTTCTGTAGATCTTCTAGTGCAGTACTCTAAGTATAAAATATTATTTTTTTATCAGATCTTTTTTAATAAAAAGTAATTAAAACTGTTAAAAATAATATAAAAGATATAATAAATTCAATTATATATATAAATACTAGTTATTATTCTGTTTAGAACTAATCACTAGTTTTCTGTAGTATTGGGAAGACCAGTAAGATATAATATAAAAATAGATTATATAATCTTATTTAATACACATGATTTGCGACTGTGTGTTACTCATGTGACCCACTGGGTTACAGCAAGCCGGCGGACCCGCTCTAATACTTAGAATAAATTTTATTTAATTTTTAAATAAAAACCCAGCAGATTTAGTCTTGAAATTATTAATTCTATAAAGTTTTTTATAAATTTATTATATATAAAGATGATATATTAAAAAAATATTTAAGCAGTATCAGCAGCTTAAGATTTTTATTTAAATTTATATACAAAAAATAATAATTACATAAATAATATTAAGATTATAATAATTATAAATTTTTATATTATCAGCTGCCCTGTAGGCATTAATATAGTATATATAGCATATATTAAAAAATCATTAATATAATCCTGCCCCTTGTTGAACAGCTATATTTTATAAATTATATAATTATAAATCTCTTATCATATTAATTTTTTTACTTTTAGAAATATATAATATAATTATTTTTATTAATAACCAGACATATCCAGACCTGTTCTAATTTCTTTAGTCATTATTAATTAAATTCATTTATTTTGTAACATATTATTATATATATTAATTGAATCTAATATTTCAGCTAGATAATCTTTCCGTAATATTTTTTTTAATTATAGAAAAACCTCTAGTAATACGTAAGTTGACTGTTTTACTAAAATTAATACTGAGAATACTACTAGAGAAAAATTTACTAATATTAAATATATTAATAAATTAATTTTACTTTAAATATACCGTATACACCTTAAGACCTTAACTAATAAAGTATAAAAGATTTACTAAATAGTTAATTTATATAATATATATATATAGTATTCTTCTAGAATTTATTTTTAAAGGAATTTATTTGGTATATAAAATTATATTAAATATAAAATTTTATTTTAATATAAATATAAACTGAAAAGATTATTCTTATAAGTTATCTAGATATTATTAGAATTATAAAATTAATTAAATGCCTGTACAGGATAGAAAATTAATTAATTTAATATATTCTATTTTCATGTGTATAACACGCAGGTGTATATATATAAATATTTAAATTAAGATTTTTTATGGATAATTATACATGAGTATTCAGAATTAGATATATTAATCTGGCCCGCAAAACAGTGTAGTTTATTATTATAATATAAATCCTAGATTAATCCAGGGTCTTACTAAATAAAATATAATAAAGAAGGATAATGATGTCTTTATTTTTCTATAGAATAATAATAATAATAATTTTTAGAGAATTACAATAAGACTGGTAACTTTATATCTCTCTGTATATTTATTTTAATAATAATATTTTTTTGCTGATTATGCAGAGAGTATGATAACAGAAATATTCATTTAAAAATAATTAATATAGCTGAATAAGTCTTGTATCTTCTGAGCAGTAAGTATATTTAGTAAATAGAATCTTAGATAGATATAAGATTTTTTTATAAATCAGGAGAGGCTCTAATCCATATAACTATAATATATAAAGATAAGTATAAAGAGATTTAAAAGATTATAATTATTTTACATATATAGATATTATATAGCTTTAGATGCAAGTAATCCTTCCAGCTACTCTGGTAATATAATGTCAAGCTGCTAGATTAATACCATCCACCACTGGGCTGTAGGGCTGACATAAGCGTGTATTAATGAATCAATCAATCAATCAATCAATATTTTAATATAATATGAATTATATACTTGGTAGCTTGATTAATATTTATATATATAAAATACTACACTGTCTGAGAGAATATTAATTAATAATATAATATTATCAAATTATACTCGAATATGATAATATTAACTGATTGATTGTTTTATTCATACACGCTTATATATTATATATATAAAAATAAAATATACTAAATTAATTATTCTTTTATCCTATATAAGTATTTAGTTAATTCTATAATTTTAATGATATCTAGATAACTTATAAGGATAATCTTTCTGATTTATATTTATATTAAAATAAAGCTTTATATATAATATAAATTTATATACTAAATAAATTCCTTCAAAAATAAGTTCTAGAAGAATATAATATATATATAAATCATATAAATTAATTATTTACAGAGTTTCTTATATTTTATTAATTAAAATCTTGAGATATATATAGTATATTAAAAATAAAATTAATTTATTGGATTTAATATTATTTTACAGTCAGGCAGTATTCTCAGTATTAGTTATAATAAAATAATTAACATACTTATTATTAAGAGTTTCTTTATAAGTAAAAAATTACTATAGAAAAACTATCTAGCTAAAATAATAAAATTAATTAATATATATAATAATATTCTATAAAATATATTAATTTAATTAATGATAGCTAAAGACGTTAATACAGACTTATATAATAATCCAGTTATTAATAAAAATAACAATTTTATATATTTTTAAAAGTACTGGGGTTAGCGTGGTAAAAATATTATAATTATTAATAATATAATATATAAAATACAGCTATTTGATAAGAGCTAATATTATATTGATATTATAAAGTTTTTAATATATATTATATATATTATATCAAGGTCTATAAGATAATAGATTATATAAAATTCTATAATTATTATTATTTTAATAACATCTCTGTAGCTACTATTATTAATATAAAGATAACATAAATAAATTATATTTAACTGCTAGTACTATTTAAATATTTTTTTAGTTTTATAATTTTTATTTATAGTAGACTATACTAAGAAAGAACTATTATAAAATTAATAATATTAAAATTAAATAAATTTACTAGATCTCTATCAAGAAATGAAATAATATTCATTTTAAGTTTTTATATAAAAAATATTGGGTCTTACTCAGAATCTTTTCTTATAATTAATTATTGATTATAATAAATATTATAAAATAATTAATAAAATGATAATACTAGAATCTGTCGCCATTTATTTTTAATAATTTATTTAAAATAGAATAAAAAATGTAATATAAAAATAGATCTTAAGAACTGCACAGGATAATATATAAAAAATTTAAATTATTTAATAAAATATATATTACTAGATACTTTCTATAGTCTTAATAATATTAAAAATTATTTTTTAATAATTCTTTATATTTTATCTAAGTCATATAGAGTAGCTGTATAGAAATCAAAAATTAGAATTATGATATATATATATTAAAGATTTAAAGTGAATGTCCCCTGTATTTAGCCAGTAATTAAAAATAAAATAAAAATCAAATTAATTACTTTAATTTATAATTATTTTATGTAGATTTTTTCTGACAAATTAAATTAAGATAAATATTAAAATAATTAAATTTTCGTATAAACTTAATTTTAATACTTTAAAAATAAAATAATTAAGTTCTATAATACACAGATTATAGATAAATAATATAAAAATATATTATTTAATTGGATGAATTAAATTATATTTAATAAATAAAAATAGTAGAGAG
Source organism: Aspergillus costaricaensis CBS 115574 (assembly GCF_003184835.1). Taxonomy (NCBI): domain Eukaryota; kingdom Fungi; phylum Ascomycota; class Eurotiomycetes; order Eurotiales; family Aspergillaceae; genus Aspergillus; species Aspergillus costaricensis. The sequence continues at coordinate 649,682 of NW_020291819.1, forward strand.
CCCTGTAGAATATTAATTATAATTTAATATTTTATATATATTCTCCAATATAATATTAATTATATATTAATTATTAAAAATTTTTAAATTCAATTAATAAATACTAAAGACATATGCTGTTTTTAAAAATAATATAATAAATATAAATATAAAATATCAATATAAACTTTAAATATATTAAAAATAAGAAACATTATAAGAAAATATTTATCTTACCAGGCAGTATAGATTTTTTTTCAAAGAAAATATAATATATATTTTTAAAAATATTTTTATTATTTTTTTAAATATCTCTGTAACAGGAGCGTATAATATTTATTTAAATAATTAAAATATATAATAATAATAAATGATAATATTTTATAATATTATTTAGATTAGTAATATTAAGTTCAGAGAAAAATACTTTTTATAATAATCTGACTTTCTCTTTTAAATTATTGATTAAAGTTTTACTGAATATATTACTGGAATCTTATAAAGTAAGTATAATATAGATTTATCTTACTAATTACTAGAATTTTAATATAGATATATTTTCTTTCTTCAGTTATTTATAATACATAATTTTTTATACTTTAGTAGTTATCTTATATATGTAATATTAAATTATATAGAATCTCTTCTATTCTTTTCTAAGTATATATACTTATATTATTTTTATATTTACTTTATCATTTTCTTTATCTGCTTGATTTTCTTAATATATTCTAGATAAAATTATTATATAATCTATTTTTTTTTAAATTTATTCTATTAATTATTTTTATAAGTACTAATATAAGACAGAGCATAATAATGTAATATTATTTTATAATACCTGTACCCAGGCAGAACATGTATACTATTAAAACTTTTTAAAATAATTTTCAATTAATAACTATTTAATTCTACTATTTTTATATAGATATTTCAATAAATCAGAGATTAAACTAGATTAATATGGAACATAATTGATATCTTATAATGAATCTTATTAATCTTTATAATATTAATAATTAATCAGTTAGTTTATGAGCTATAGAATGATTTATATAAAATTAATGGAAATCTTATAATTATCTTTCTTATATATAATTATTTCTTCGGGGAGTAGTAGCTTTGAACTGATATTTTTTTAATAATTTAATAATAAAATTAATTAAAGCCTCTGTCTCAGAGTCTTGGTAAACATATCTAATAATATAAATTAAAATTATTAATTACTAGATACTTACCGCGGATGCTTATAGTCTTATAAAAAATATCTAATATTAAAATATCTTTTTATAGCTTGAAATTATAAAAATTATATATATAAATAATTTTAATCTTTACAAGATCCAAGTCCTGAAGAGTTAAGATATGAAAATATTAAAAATAATTTTGAATAAACTATATAATATATAGAAACAGTCCTGTAGGCTTTATATATATATATTTACTTAAAATATATAACAATTTAAATATAGTTTCTAGACAGTTATCATATTAAAATCTTATATTTTCATTTAAAAAAGTATATTATAACTGGAAGACTTTTCCAGCAATTAATCTATAATATATTAAATTATGATGTTTTAATAAAAGATAAGACTCAGAGAATTCTTATTTCTATTATTATTAAAAATTATATATTTATTATCCTAATCTCATTAATCTAGACAGCCAGAGGCTCTGTATAAAAGAAAAACTTATTATTATTTAGATTTATTATTATATTATTATAAATTTTGATACTAGAAACAGGTATCTTTTTATAAAATTACTTATAAATTCTTTTAGTATTCTGAGATTACTTCTATCTATTTAATATTCTAAAATTTAATATAAAGTTATTTAATACAGGATTACATTATACTACAATATTAATTATTTTCTGGTTAAGTCTAGAAGTTTTTATAATTTTTAATATAATAACTTTTATTTTAAGCTGCTGTAGTCTTCTTTTTAATTTCTAAATAAAGATACTTTATATAATATAATTAGCTACGTTTTTATTTATTTAAGATAATTGCAGTATTTTATATATGAATTATAATAATATTAAATGTTTTAGTGGAAAACTTTTTCTTATATATAATATTTAATTAAGAAATCTAATAGGAAGTCTAATAATATAATTTAATATCATTAATAAGTTATTTTTAAATATACTTTTTTATATTTACAGGTACAGTTAAAAATATAACTATATAATTCAATATTATTTTTATAGAAATAATTAATATTTTTATAATTTTTTGTACAGTACGTGCATGCACGGCTGGAAATTTATAATAATATAGAACATACTAGTCCTAATTATAAATTATAATATTAAAAAGTATTATTATTAAATAAAATTTTTATTTAGATCATCTAGCTAACAGTATAATTATTATTAAACTTTATTATTAATATAAAAAAACAGTTTTTCTGGATGATTATCTTTCAGAGTTTTATTTAATTTATATTTATAATATTTAGATATTATATTTATATCCAGGGCTTTGACCCAAAGAATAATTATATATATAAAATAAAAAATATCTTACTGCTTAGAAGAATCTGTCTAATTATAATTTTATAATTTAAAATTTAAAAATCCCTGCAGGCTGTAATAGTTTTATTAATTTAATTAATTAAATTCTAGTTTCTATAACAAAATAGCTGAATTAGCATATTAAAAATTTCTTATATATATAATTTCAGATTTTTATTGTGAATTCTGGTTTAGCCGGGATTAATATCTTTATAGAAATTAATTAAATTAATATTCTTATTTTTAATATACATCTTATCAAGTTAATTTTTTTTAAAATATTTTATATAAAAGTCTGAATAGCAGGTTCTTTTCTTTCTTTAAAATAATAATATGATTATAAATATAATAAAATAGAAGCTTTTCTATCTTTTAAAATAAAAATATATTAATAAATTCTTGAAATTTTTTAAATAATTCAAGTTTTTTCTAGTCAGAAATAGTATGGAATACTGTATTAAGCTAGATTATAATAATTATATAAATAAAATAATTTTAATAAATATATACAGTGTATATATCCAGGAAAATAAATTAAATATTTTTATTTTTTAAAAATTTAGATAAATATATATTTACTAGTCAGGTGCGGGCTGGGATATTATAAAAAAATATAAATTTTAATTAATTAAATTAAGATATTATAAAGTTTCTGGTAATAAGAACTGGTAAATTAAAAAATATAATTAATAAAATTTATATAAAAATTATAGAATTTTAGCTAAAATAAATTAATTATAATCAAAAAATAAACTAGCTGGATAACTAGAAAAAGAATATTTTTTTAATATAATTATATATTTTTAAAATAACTTAAATATAATAAATAATTATTTTAGTCTTATTCTTATGGCTATTAAATTTCATGATAAATTTAGAATATTTTAAAAAATATAATAATAATTACTAGATTTTAATCTAGCTTTTATTTATAATATAAGATATAATATAACCAGTATTAAATATAATATAAATAAAATTTTACTTTTCTTCAGGATTTAATATAATAAAAATTATTATTAAATCAGTTTTTTAAAATTCTTCTTTAATTAAAAATCCTCTAATAGTAATTTTAAATAAGATATAAACTTGCGCTGGAAATATAGTTTAATAATAATTTAAATTAAATAAATTTTTTTTAATTACTTACTCAGATCTGCAGAGTATAAATATTCTAAATATAATATTTTAATAAATTAAAATACTAGAAAAGTTAGAAAGCAAGCTGAAACTAAAATTATAAATAAAAAATAATAATAAAATAATAAGTATATTATTAATAATAAGATCAGATATATAAAATAACTAGTATACTGAATATAAATATTGAATTTAAAATAATTTTAGATTAGATACTGGCTGAAATTATAATAAAAATATTTTTTTTAAATAAATCTAGACCGGGGCAACAGACAGCAGAAAATAAAGAAATTTATAAAATTATAATTCATAATAAAAAATTTCTTATTAATAGAATTTATAGAAGACTTTTACAGGGTTTTTTTTAAAAAAAAATAAGATTAATTAATTTAATAAGCGCCTTCCAGGACTTATTATAAGAATTTAAAATATATTATAATTTTTTATTATTTAAAAACTGGAGAGGGTAGATTAAAATATAATAATTTTTTTTAAATAAAATATTATTTAAAAATATAGCTTTCAGCTTATAATTAATATTTTCTTTTAATATTAGAAATAATATATCTAGATATATTCTAACTTCTTAAGCCAGGTATTAGAATTTAATAAAATAAATATTAAATTTCTGGTTATCCTGTTTCAGGTAATATAATTTTAATTAAATATTATAAATATAATTAGAATTTTTAAAAATATATTATAAAAATTTTAAGATTTTTATATAGTCTACCAGGATGCAGATTTTATTTTTAATATAAAATTAAATTTAATTATATAATATTTTTTCTAAATAATTTATAATATAAAATATACAGGCTTGTAGAATTAGATAATAATTATAATTAATAAATATTTTTTTTAGATTTAGAAGATAAATTAGATAAAATTAATATAATTATTTTTAAATTTATTAAGATTAGAAATATGCTTAAAAAAATAAAAATAAAGAAATTAAAATTAATTAATAAAATTATTTCTATTAAAATAGTTATTATATTCTCAGTAATAAATTCAGATATTTAATTAAAAATATTAATTATAAATATAGCAGTTTAAATAGTCCTAGTATATTTTTTTAATATCTAATTTTTTTTAATAATAATTTTCTTAATAATAAGTACTTTAATAAACTGACAATTAATATCTGTAGTTTATTAAACTTAGTAAATTATTATAATATTTTTTATAATAAGATTCTACTGGAGTTAAAAATGGCCATTATCTATTTTTATTATAAAAACTAAGATTTAATTACAGTAATTATACTATTCTTTAAGATTCTCTGTGATATGTTGTGCGAATTCTTTAAATTTATTAAAATTAATTAAAATTTATAGAATAGTAGATATCTAGTTAGTTATTTATGTTAAGAAAAAAATTATATAATATCAAGATACGGGCTGGCAGGGGTAATAAAAAGATAATTTAAATTAAAAATAAAAATAAATAAAAAACTAGCTGGCTAATTACAGTCAGACTATATATAGAAAAATAGATAAGACATAGCTCAAAGCTATAAACAGGGTCTGCGAAGCTGGTGAGTTTTATGTCTTCTCAGGTCATGTGCCCGGGCAGTTAGTCCGGGCTGTACTCCACAGCTAGCACCGTGACACCTTTATTAATTTAAATAAATTATATAATAAAAGATTAAATTAAAAATAATAATATTTAAGAATACTAGTATACACTGGAATATTTTTAATTTTATTAAATGTTTAAATTTTCTAAGCCTGTAACTACTTTAATATTAAGAATAAATATAATTTTACATTATATATCCCCGTTAATCATATAAAAATCTCTAGAAATTAATTTCTATATATATTTTTATATAATAGTCAGAATCTAGATCTATTAATTATAATATTATTTAAGATCTTAAATTAGCGGTATGTATTATATAAAAATTATATATTAAATAATTAAAATATACAGACTGTATATATATATTATAAATCTTATAAATAAAGATTACATTTAGATTTTCTAAGTACTGTAATTACTTATAAGTATTTTATAATATAAATAGGTAAATTCTAGTAAAATATATTATAAAAATTAATTATTAATTTAGAATAATCTTAAATAACTTAGCTAACTTTTATATAAAGATTATTTAATTTCTAAGAATCAGAGATTTTCTGTAGCTTCTATCTACTATATTTATATTAGTAATCTTTTTTTTAAGTTTTATTTTTAAGTAATAAGCCTCTCTCTATCTACTTATTTTATAGAGAACAAAAATAGATTAATCAGAATCTTAACAGGTTAAACACAAATATATATATAATTATTATATTATATTATTATTAAATTTCTATACTAGAATCTTGTAGTTTTATTTTTTTATAAGATTTTTTATAAATATTCTTATATTATTAATATATTTAATACTATTTATATTAGTTGAGAGGTCTTTTTATATTGTAATGATTATATTATAAAAATATATAAAAATAAAAATAGTAGTAATCTCTGTATAATACCTGTATTAATCTACATATCTAATATAATATATTATAATAAAATTAATATTATATAATATTATATTAAAAAGCTCTTGAATTAGCTAATATATATAAATAAAATATAATATTTATAAAGATTATACAGCAGTTACTTATAAAATATATTATTTAGGATTCTAAAAATATCTAGAAATAAAATAAAGATTATATTCTTCATTTTTTATCTAGTATATATAATTTCTAATATAATATATAAAAATAACCTCTATATTATAATCTTTAGAGTTTCTAAGATAATTATTACAATGAAAAATAAATTTACAAATTTTAATTAAATAGCTTAGCTAGTAAACCAGTAAGATCTTTATGATTTAATTAAAAATATTAAATAATATAATTAATCTAGAAGTTTTTAGTACGGAATAGTTACATTATTAAATTTATAAAATATTATTACTTTAATTCTATAAAAGTAAGCAGAACAGTAACTAATTCTAATATTATAATTAAAGAATTTTTCTATAAAAGTAAGCAGAACAGTAACTAATTCTAATATTATAATTAAAGAATTTTATTAATATAAAAATTAGAATTCCTGTAGCAGCTTATAATATTAAATTAAAGATTATATGTAGACTAAAAATTTTATTTAATTTAAATATTTTAATAATTTAATTAATTTTGTATTTATTAAATAAAGACATTCTAACTAATTTAAAATGATAAGAATTATAGATATTATTAAGATTAGCTGCCAGAGAGATTAGAAAAATCTTTATTAAAATCTTTATTTTTTTCACCGAGAGATAACACATACTATTTAATATTTTTATTAAAAATATATATATTTAACAAACTTCTTAATAATTACTTATACTATCTTTTATATAATAATTAAATTATTAATAAATTATTCTATAATTTTTATATACAGTTTATTTATATATCTGGACTATTTTGAAATATATAATATATATTCATTTTAAAGCTTTATGATTAAAGTATGTATAGCAATTTATAATATTTTACTTAAGATATTTATTAATTATATTAATTGATAATAGACCTTCTTAAAGCCGGGTCTTACTTATTAATTTAAATAAATCTAAAAAATTATCTCGTAAATAATTAAGATAATAACTTTTATAATAATTATAATATATTAGTTAAGCTCTGTAGCAGTCTTAATAATATTTATATTATTAATTATTTAAATTAGTAGTAGAACTAGCAGCTGCAGCAGCTAGAATAATTATTTTTATAAAACTTTATTTAATATAATAAGGTTTAAAGTCTTCTAATTTTAGTAGAACTCACTCTGGTAGAACAGAAAAAAATTAATTTAATTTTCTATTAATAAATAATCTAAATCTTTATATATATTTAATATATATATATACATATATATATATGACTTGATCAACTACATTTTATAATATTATATAAAAATTAATAATAAAGCTAAATTAGACTTTTAATAATTCTATATTATTTTTTATATTATTTTGTATACTGTTATCTCAATTACTCTTATTATCAGGATTTATAATAAGAATTAGCTGTATAATTATACTAGTAAAAATTATTTAAATAAATAAATATTACTTTATAATCTGTTCTACTTTTTAAATATATTGAATATTATTCTTAGTTACAGGAAAATAATTTGGCCTTATTGAGAAAAGATTATATATATTATAATCTCTAGTTTGGTATATTTAATATTTTTATTTTATAATTTATTATTATTAATTATATATATTTAGAGCTTTAAGCAGAATACAGATTTTTCTATTTACTTTAGTTTATAGAAAGTTATATATATTGTATATAAAGATTAATAATTATATTTACAGGACCTGCTCAGGAATTTATTTAGAAATTTATTCAGAAATCAGCTGAATTCTAATAGTAATAATATATATAAATATATATGAATTTAAAATAACTCTCTGTTAAGCTATATTTATATAGAATAGACTTTAATTTTTATTATCTGCATTTTAATTTATTATAAGTCAAGTCTTTTTCTAAGCTAAAAAAGTAATTTATAAAATAAATAAATAATTTTGAAATATTATTATTATTGAAGCTACTTGTTATACTGCTTATTAAAATTTTATAAATGTAATATAAATTCCAGGAAACATTCTAGAGAAGGCTATATTAAAGATAATAAAGATTATATTTATTATACTTGATATAGCCTGTTAATAGAATGGTAATATTAAATAATAAAAATATAAATAGAAAATTAGACTTTAAAAATAATCCAGAGCGGAGAATATTCAAAGATCTTAATAATAAAAAATATATAAACTAGCTGGATAAGATTATTCATATACTAGATAAAATATTAAGTAAAATAATAAATAACATAATGTATAAGATAATAGATAAGATAACAGATACTATATTAAAGATTCTAGAAAGAATTCTAGAGATAATACTAGTAAATATATTAATTGAAATATTAGAAATACTAGTAAAATAGTAAAGCTTGACAGCATATCTGAAAGAATATTAAATCAAGTAATCTAAAATTTTATATTAGAAAATAAAATATAGAAACAAATCTACAGGCCATTATAAAAATATATCTTAATCTTTAAATTTTATTAATTCTATTAATCTTACTGATATTATTAATTTAAATATTTATATTAAATACTGATGAGTTTTTTATTTTAATTATAAATTAATATAAATTAAAAAAACTTTTAATAAAATATTTATAATGAAGCAGGCAGATACTTTTATAAAAATTAAAAAATATTTAAAAACTTCTTAAATAATATAAAAGAATTATTAGTAATATAATATAATTATAAATATAAAAAAAGATTTTAAAAATAAAGCAGGAGATGATGGTATAGATATTTATTTAAATATAAAACTTGATTATTAATAAATTAGATTTTTTTTAATAATTAATATCTGGAGATTGCAGTTATATAAATTATAATTATTATTAAAATATAAAAACTTATATTTAGTTTTTTTTATTTTACTTTTAGAGTCTTATTATTTTTGAATTAATTTTATTATTTATCTTTGATATTAATTAATGAGTACTAAAAATAACTGGTAAATAAAATTCTTATACATAAAATTAAAAAGGTTTAGAAAAGACTTTTAGTATAATAATAAGATTATAGTCTTAAAAAAGTTTTTTATAAATATTAAAAATATATAAATCTAATAAAACTAGCTATTTTAAATCATAATCAAAATAATATTTAATTATCAATAAAGATAATATAGATAATTTTTTATTATATGTTTTTACTAGTAATTATATATGATAGAGGATATTTTATATATATATATATATATATATAATTAATTGTTTATTAAAAATTAATTAATTAAGAAAAGAAATATTAAAATATATTTAATTATTTATCTAACCACGCATAAACACCAAACTAAATAAAATAACTAAAATTATATAAATTAATTAATTTATAATTTTATATTTTTAATAATATTATATATATCTGAACAAAGCACCCTAAATATAAATAAAAAAATAATAATAATAAATTATATATTTTTATTATTTTTATAGCTGGATTCCCGGGGCTGGCAGACTATATATTAAAAAACTAATATTATTATTTTAAATATAATTTAATATAAGATATTGCCAGACTGTGCCTAGTAATAATAATAGATTTTTATAATAATAACTGCTAAGTAGTAATATTTACTGGAGATATATTATATAAGTTAATTAAAAATTATATTTAATATATTTAATATAAAAGAATTATTTATTAATATATAAAAGTAGCAGCTTGCTGAGTATTAATTATATTGAATATAATTAATTAAAAATTATATAATAAAGATTACCATCATGACAGGATTTTATTAAAGAAAGATATTAATGATATTATTAATATATAGAATAGTTATATTATGCAGGAGAAGAAGAGATAATAATAATTATTATAATAATACTAATAATAAAAATAGGTATAGTAGGTAAAATAGATATAGCAGGATTAATAATAATATAAAAATTTATTATAATAGTAATAATACAGGTAATAGTACAGGTACAGATAATATATATAATATATAATATATAAACTTATAATCTATATAATACAGCTATTTTTCTATATAAAATATAGAATATATATTCTTACTATACAGATTATTATATATATATATATATTTTTATTATATAAATTATTATATAAACTACCACCCACGCAGAACAATAAGGAAAATGTATTAAATAACTACTTTTATAAAATAAAAGAAAATTATATAAATTAAGTTATTTATATAAGAGAATATAAATAATATAAAAAATATTAGAAATTATTATTACTGAGCAAGCAAGCCAGTATAATAATATATTATAAAAAAGAAAGAAAAGAAATTTATAAAAAAAAATTAAAAACAATCTTTAATTTTTTATTATTCACTATTATAAATTAAATATAATTATTATTAAAATTATCTATATATATATTTACTAGAGTACAGGGCTGTAAGACTTTATTTATTATTTTATATTAATTTATTATAAATATATATACAGTATTATATTTACATATAAAACTTTAGAAAAAGAAAATATATTATATATTAATACTAAAAAAGATTATAATTAAGATATTTTAATTAATCAGATTCTTGTAATTTTTTGATTTTCTAATTAAAAAAATGTATAAAATTATATAAATTTTTTTATAGTTGCGGGGACACAGTCTCCTGAAAAAGAAAATAATATTATAATAAGCCGAATCTAGTAAATTGTATATGTAATATATAATTATAAATTATATAAATTAGGTAAGATTATGTAATCTACTTTTATATTATATCTTACTGGTTCTTTTAATACTGTAAAAGGCCAGTGATCATTTCTAAATAGAATAATGATTAATATTTATATATATAATTAAACTTATTACATCTCCTATACCGCCTCTAACACTGGTTATCTTTACAATTAATATATTTTATTCTATTTAAATATTAAGATAGATTTACTAGATCTGTAAAAGATCTAAATATAATTATTAATATTAAAATTATCTGTATAAATATAAAGGACTTTTAAATATAAATAGTTATTTTTATTTAATATACTCAAGAATAGATTCTTATTTAATTCTAATAATTATTATCTGTAGACTGCTTCTACTAAATAATTAATTATAAAATATATATTTTAAAATCTTATATATTAATATTTATAATTAGGAGAATTTTCTTTTCTATTGATGTAAATAAATTATATCATAAAAGGTTAAAGTAGAAGTAATAATAATTAAAAGTATTTATATATATAAATATATTTATAATTTAATTTGATATTTAGATTCTCTATACCTGTAATTATTTTAATATTATTAATAAATAATTTATTATATTGTATATATTCTTGCTGATTATATAAAAACCTTTAAAACTTCATTTATTTATATATTTTTATATAATAATTAAGATCTAGATCTGCTTGTTATAATATTATTTATATTTTTAAATTAAAAGTATATATTATAAATTCTATAATAAAAAACTATATATAAATCTTCTGAGTTTGAGTATTATAATTATTTATAAATATTTTATAATAATTATATTAAATTAATATATTTATTTCATAAACTCCAAATACTGATCCAGGGTAATCTTGAATAATTTAATTAATTTTTATATAATATTATCTAATCTCCAAAAATTAAAGATTTATTATAATCTCTGTAATCTTTTTTAAAATAATAAATTCTTTTATTTATGTATTTTACAGAGAATAGAAATAAACAAATTAAAACTTTAATAATTTAAATATTAATATATATATATATATATGAATTTTATATTATATTATTAAAGCTTTATATTAAGATTTTATAATTTTATCTTTCTGTAGGGCCCCTTATTATTATATTTCTATTATTTAAGAAAATTTTTAAATTATAATATACATATTATTAAAAATATACAGGATTAGAAATAGCACTAACTCTTATAAAATATATATATTAATTTAATATATAATATAATATATCTTGATAAGATTAATATTATATAGTATTATTACAGAAAGCTGCAGAGCTAGTTTATATATTAAAATAAATTATAATATTTATAAAAATTATACAATAATTATTTATATAATATATTGTTAAAGCCCTCAGAAATATTTAAAAAGTTATTATATTTTCTATCTTTCAGTCGGTATAAATTATTTTTAATATTATATATAATACTGTTTCTATATCTTACTCGTTATAATTTTAAAAATAATCTATAACTTTCAATTAAATAGTTTAGTTAATTTATTAGCCGGACTTCTATAATCTTATTAAAAATATTAAATAATATAATTAATTTATGAATTTTTGATTTGATATATTCGGACCTATAAAAATTATTATTTTAATTTTATAAAAATAAATAAAATAATAATTAATTTTAATATAATAATTAAAAAAATTAATTAATATAAAATCAGGACTTCCACAGCAGCTTATAATATTTGATTGAAAATTATATTTAAAAACTTCATTTAATTTAAATATATTAATAATTTAGTCAATTTTATACTTATTAAACATGAACATTTTATTTGATTTAGAATAATGAAAATCATAGATATTATTAAAATTAATTACTTAAAATTTTTATATTTTAGTTTTCTGTACAGTCTGCTATACAGAAATTATATTATTAATATTTATGATTTATTATTAGTAAATTATTTTATAATTTTTATATGTAATATACTTGCATGTTCTGGACATTTTAGAATATATAATATATATTTATTTTAAAATCTCATGGCTGAAGTATATATAATAATTTATAATATCCAAAATACTTATCTAGCTGTAGTAATTTATAATAAGTTTTTATAATACTAAGTCTTATTTATTAGCTTAAATAAATTTAAAAAATTATTTAATTTATACCTCAAGTAATAATTCTTATTATATTTATAATGTAATAATAAAGCTCTATAATAATAATCTCAGCAGTATTTATATCATTAATTATCTAGGTAAATAATTATAATAATATTAATAAATACTTATAAAGAATTCTATTCAGTACAGCAGAATCTAGAGTTTTTTTACTTTTGATAAATCTCTTTTTAGTAGAATAAAAAGAAGAAAATAAATTTAAATTTTATTAATAAATCATCTAAATCTTTATATCTATTTATTATATATATATATATTTAACTTGATCCACTAAATTCTATCAGATTATATATGTGACGGCGAGTGACGTCTCAGGGTCACGTGACTTCTGTTTTGTTTGCTTTATTTGCCTGCCTCGCGTGGCTTACTTATCTTTATATAATTATATATTTTTTCTGAGCTTCTTCCTTTCTTTTCTTATACTAGAAATTCTCATTAGATAGTACCAAATTTGACTATTTAAATAGCTTCTATATAATTTCTAGTATTATTTTATCTTTTATTTCTTAAATTAATATTATATACTGCCAGCTATCTAGCTTAGTAGCTGGTATTATCTCTTATATATACTTAGTAATATTAAATATAGCTAAGATAAAATAACCCGACTGAGATCTGAACTAGAATAATTAATAAAAATACTTATAATAATTAGAGAAAGCTATACTAAATCAGTATTAAATATTATAAATTTTTAATAATATCTAATAATCCTGCTGGGAGGAGAGCCCGATAATTAAAAAAATATTATTTATAATTAATTTTATAAACTATATATAAAAGATTTTAATAAAATCTTTAACATAATTTTCTGTATTATAAAAGAAATAGAGATAGAAATATATAAAATTATTTATTAATAAAATAAATTTAATAATAATTATAATAAATTAATATATAAATATAACCTGTATACTGTCCAGCTTTTTTAATTTAATAATTAAAATAATTAAATAACTGAGATTTCTAAATTTAAGAAATTAATAAAAATCTTTAATTTATTTTTATTTAGTAATAATAAGATTATTAATTTTAAAAATTAGTTTTTTATAATATAGCAGAAGCTAAAAACTAATATAAATTATTTAAATATAATTATTATTTAATAAGCTTATATAACCAGCTATTATAAAAATAATATAAAAAAATATTTAATCTTTTAATTTTATTTTAATGTTCTAAATCTTTATATAAATATAACTGATATACTTAAATATCTAAAAATTATCTATATTAATTTAAATAAGTCTTATAATGCGCGCTGACAGTATTAGAAACTTAAAATAATAATTAATAATAAATTTTATAATTTTATATTTATATTCTGCTATCTTACTATAGAGATAAATATTATTAAAATTTATTAAAAAAAAATTTTTTATTAATACCTCCTGCTTAAGTTACAGGAGTTAATAATATTTTATTTTAATAATAATAATATAATATTTAAATAGTATATTAAGAAGTATACCTGATTATTAGACTTAATTAATAATATAATAAAATATTACAGTAAAATAAGTATTCTGAGTTATTAATTATCTATATTAATTATTATTATTATTATAACTATAATCTTTTTAATTTTAATTAAGATCTTTTATAATACTAGCTGTGTTATTAGTATAAAGTTAAAGAAATATATTTATATAATAATTAAAGAATACTACTTTATCTACCAGGAATAGAAATATTTAATTTAAAATTATTTAAAAAAAAATAAGCTAAGTTAAGTTCTTGAAGATAATAGAAAATAATAATTTAATAAAAAATAATATTTAAAAAATATTTTCTTTCTAAATAAAATAAATATTAATATTAATTTATTAAATTTATAAGATCTGCTAGGCTAAGAGAATAAAAATTTTATTATTAAAACTTTAATATTAAATAATAGATTAATAATATTTATATATATTCTTATTAATACTGGAGCTAATATTTATATTTATATAAATATTATTTTTATTATCTAAATAACCTGCTGATTTTAAATTAATATTATTTTTTTTAAAATTAACTATATTATTATAGGCTTTAATAATAAAGCTGTAATATTTTTAATTTATATTATTTAATTTATACTTATAGTTAATAGATACTAGTTCTATAAAATATTATTTTTAATACTTAAATTAAGTTACTATAATATTATTCTAAAATAAATATAATTTATAAAGTAAGGTATCTTGCTAGATTATTAATAAAATAAATTAATATAATTTAATTATTTTTTTTTATAAAATAAAATTAAGATTAAATTATTATAATAAATTTTTTAAAATATTTTATTACAGCGCCTGATTAATCAGAATTATTAATAAAATATTATCTAATAAGATTATAATTTCTAAAAAATAATTAATATTTTATTATAAATATCTTCTCTTAAAATAAAGTCTGAAGTGCTCTGAATTTACTAGAATATTTTATAAAAAATTTTAATTAAAATATACTAAAATCTAGTAGACTAGAACTTTTAATATTAAATTTTTAAAATTTTTTAAAGCCTCTAAGGAAGAAATATTTTTAAAAAAATTAAAATAATTTTTATTAAAATTATTATTTTTTATAGATATCTTCAGAATCCTAAATCAGAAATATTTATTATATTTCTGAGTATAATTAAGAAGACTATTATAGAAAAAATAGATTCTTATAATAAAATATCTAAATTAATTAAGAAAAAGGAGATAAAGCAGATTTTTCTTAAATATTATTATAATTTAATAAATATTTTTTTTAAAAAAAAGTTAGATATTTTATCTATTTTCTGACTTTATAATTATTATATTTAATTAAAAAAAAGTAATTTATTAAAAACAGCCTCTTTTTATAAGATAATTCTAGAAAAACTTAAAACTGCCTGTAATTATATTATTAAAAATCTAAAAAAAAAATTTATTATATTTAATACAGTCCTGTTTATTTTATTTATTCTAATAATAAAGAAGTTTAGAGAAGAATTATATCTGTATATTAATTATTAAAAGCTTAATATTTTAATTTATAAGAATTTTTATTTTATTTCTTTAATTAATAAAATAATGGACTGTCTCTAGAATATAAAGATATTTATAAAATTTAATATTTATTAAGACTTCTATTATATTTATATAAATTTTAAATCTAAAGATTTAACTACTTTCTAAATCTGTTATAGAATCTTTAAATATTAAATATTATTATTTAAATTTATAAATAAACTAGCAGCTTTCCAGTATCTTATTAATAAAATTCTTATAGATTTTCTAAATAAGTTTATTATAGTATATATAAATAATATACTAATCTTCAGTAAAAATAAAATAAAATATAAATTTTATATTTATTAAATTTTTAAATATTTTTAAGCAGTCAGATTCTAAGTAATAATCTATAAATATAAATTCTATATAATAAAAGCTAGATTTCTAGAATTTATTATTATTATTATAGATATTCAGATTGATCTTATAAAAATTATTATAATTATTAAATAATAATATTTAATTACTATTAAAAGAATTTAATTATTTCTTAGATTCTATAATTTTTATTAATATTTTATAAGAAATTATAGTTAGATTATTAAATCTATAAACTAGCTTATCTAAAAAAAATTCTATTTTTTTAAAACTAGTTTTATAAGAAAATCTTTTAAATTTTAAAATAAATCTTAATATTAGCTCCTGTATTAATCTATTATAATTTATTTAAATTTATATATATTAAAACTAATACAGTTAATAAAATAATTATAAAAATTTTTTACCAGTAGATTAAAAATATATAATATTTTATAATTTATTATTTAAAGACCATATCTTTATCTGAATATAATTATAATATTTATAATAAAAAAATATTAGCTATTATATATACTTTTATAGAATAGAAAATAGAATTAGAGGATTTATAATAATTAAAAAAATTTATAATTCTTATAAATTACTAAGTTCTAGAATATTTTATAATTATTAAAAAATTTAATATCTAGTAAGCCTGCTGGGCAGAGATATTATTCTAATATTATTTTATTATTAAATATTAATTAAAAAAAAATAATATATTAGCTAACTATTTTATATAGAAAAAAATTAATTTAAAGATAATTAGTAATTACTACTATTAAATACTATTAAAGCCTGAGTTTTTAAAATTTAATATAATTTTTAATCTAGTACTGGTAGCCCCCGTAGAATAAAATCTTTATATTATAAATTAAATTTTAAAAATAAATTATATTTATTTTTTTTAATAAATTTTCAGAAGTAAGCCTGCTGGCAAAAAACTAACTATTTTTTATAAAATAAATTATTTTTATATTAAAATAGATTAATAATTCTTGATAAAGATAATTTACAGATTTAGTTATTAAATAAGATTTATTAATAATTATTACTAGCTTATCCTGGGTAAATTAAGATAATAATATTAATTAAATATTAATATTTCTAGAGTACTTAGAACAGAGATATCTAATATTATATAAATAATTATTTAATTTATAAAAAAAAAATATATATATTAAAATTTATTATCTAGATTACTCTAATTTTTTTTAATTTTTAATTAGCTATAATAATATATATTTATAGATTTTTATTTTTTTTAAAAAAATTATTACAGGTTTGACACTATCTTTATAATAGTAGATTATTTTAATAAATATATAATATTTATTTTTTATATAAAATAGATATCTGTACAAGACATAACCTGTTTATTTATTAATTAAATTTATATTTAAATAAAATTTCTTAATATTATTATCTTTAATTAAGAAAATTAATTTATAGCTGACTTTTGGGATAAATTATACTGAATTCTATAAATTAAATTAAAATTATTAATAATATATTATCTATAGATTAATAAATAAATAGAAATTATTAATTAATATATAGTCCAGTAATTTATTTTATTTATTAATTATTTCTAGAATAACTAGTCAGAACTGTTATTATTTATTAATTTTATTATTATAATTTTATTTTATAAATCTACCAGATTATCTTTATTTATGGTTAAAAAAGAGTATAAATTTTAAATATTATTTAATTAAACTTTTTTAATAGATTTATTATTATATATTATTATCTGAGACTAAGTCTATAAATTTATTTATTATATAAAACAAATCTGGATCTTTATATAAAATAAAATCTAGAAAATATAAGATTAATAAATATAATAAATTAACTAGTCCTGCTATCTTATTAATTTTAATATTAATAATAAAATTTTTATTAATATTTATAATTAAAGATGGGGCCAGCCCTCACGAAAATTATTAAAAAATTAATATAATTTTATATTTATTATTAATAAGATTAGTAATATTTATAAGATTTGCTTTTCTAAAAATATATATATATATTTTATTTTTTATCCAGAAAAGCTCCGCCTGTATAATATATTTAATTTATTATTAAAATAAATTTAAGATACTGTTATACCTATTAAAATTAATAATTAAATAAAATAAAAGATTAAAAATATTTTAATTAATTATTTATAGTACAGCCGCCTTCAGTATAAAGTTAAATAACTGGTATTTAATATAATAAATTATATTTAATATTTAATAAGAAATTTTAAAAATATCTTTTTTTATTTTTAGAATTATTATATAAAATATTTTATTTATTCCAGACTTTCCAAGTACCTCCTGTAATAGTTAACAGTTGTAAAGACTAATAAATTTATACTGAATTATAAGAAAAATAATTTATTTATAATTAAAAACAGCCAGACTTTAACAGAGGGATAATATAATAGTAAATAATATCTTAAAATTATATGATTTCTATTTTATTTACTTTGTTTATCTATTTTATATAATTTACTTATCTTTATATAATTACATGTTCTCTCTGAGCTTCTTTCTTTCTTTCCTCACGCTAGAAATTCTCGTTAGATAGCACCAAATTTGACTATTTGAACGGCTTCCACAATATAAAGATCAATAATAATACCAAACTGGAATTCTACTAGTAATTTTATATTATTTCTTATACTACTTTTTATATTACTTCTATTTTTAAATTTATAATAGAGATTAGTCATGTAATTATATTAATAAAATTTATAAAAATAAATAAATACTGCTCTATTAGCTGCTTTAAGCCCTAAATATATTAAATATTATTTTTAACTATAAAAAGATAATTTAAATTTATGTAGAGAAAATTATATATATTAGAATTTTTATCTATAATTTATTAATATTAATTCTATATATCCAGGATTTAAAACAGGATATAGACTCTTTTACTTATCTTTATTTATAAGAGATTATATATATTATATATAAAGATTAGTAGTTATATTTACTAGATTTACTTAAAGATTTATCCAGGAGCTATCTAAATCTTAATAATAATAATATATATAGTAGTATATATATAAGCGACTAGTTAAGATCTATATATATATATATATATATAAATATAAATTATTTCTTTATTGGATTATATCTATATCAAGTAATTGTTGATTTTCATTTTTATATATATTTATCCCACAGCAGCAGGTATATAATTTTATTAAGTAATTATTAAATATAATATTACAGAACTTTTTAGATCTTTATTTAATAGAATCTTATTTTTCTTTTTTTATCATTTATATATTAATTTAATATAAATAAAGACTTTCTCTAATCCAGAAAATAACTTATAGAATAAATGATTAGTTTTAATATATTATTATTATTTAAACTGCTTGCTATATGTGTGACGGGCTAAGAAGCCGGGAGGACTACGTAAGGTACAGTAGTTGGTAGAGAAGTTGAATTTATTAGAAAAAAAACTATCTAATCTACAGACAGATTAATTCTTCTTATAAATAACTTTTCTGGAAGTTTTTCTTTATAACTCTAGTAAACTTTTTTATTATTCTAGAGATTTCTATTTTTTTATAGATATTTCTAGGTCAAGATCCAGAACCAGATAAATTAAAATATAAATATTCTAATTTTAGATAGCTGACAGGGCCTAGTTTTTTTTAATTATTATTTTTTTTACTGTGATATAGCTGGACTAATATAAATTTTTTTAAATAAGATAAATAAATAGAATTATACCAGCTTTTATAGATTTTAATATTATAAAATTTAATTATTAATTTTTATATAAATTTAGTATATTTCTTTTATTTAATTAGAAATATTTTTTTGTAGCTGTATTTTCTTTAAAATATATTTTTTTTATTTATAATTTTTTTAATAATATATTTCTTAATATTATCTTCCGTGATAATAATATCTAGTTATTAATTAATTATTTTTTAAATAGATAGAGGATCTGTAATAGCAGATTAAAATAAATTAATATAAAATACTAGATAAATTCCAGATAATATATTTAGTTTATATATATATATTTTAATTTATTTTAATATTATAAATTTTATATTTTACTAGTCTAATTTCTTATTAAATTAATTAATTATAATATTTTTTAAATTTAATTAGATTTTATTATTTTCTTTATAGTAGAAAGCAGGATTTTATTATTAATTAATATATTATATTTATATTTTTTATATTACTATTATTATTAAGTTAATAATATCTCAGGCTTTTTAAAATTTATTAAAAATAGTTTTAGTCTATTTTTAGAGATTTCTAGCCTGGTAATATTCTAGAAAATCTGTTTTAATACTTAAATTTAAGAATTTTATATAAAAGTTATATTATAAGAAAAAGAGACTTATTTTTATTAATATAAAGTTTTAGTTATTTAGGACTAGCTGTATTAAAAATAATAATTTTTATTAATTAATTTATTATTAATTTATAAAATATTATAAAAAAGTTTTAATAATTATAATTTAATATTCTGTCACTCCATCTATTTCAGAATAATAAATAATAAAAAAATATTATTTAATATTTAAGATCTTATATAGGATTATTTATAATTTATTTATAAATTAAGAACTGTAGTCTGAAATTATTAATTAAAATATTTTATAATAATTATAAAATATTTAGATAAATATATTTATAAAATTTTTTATATCTATGTTTAGAACAGCTTTAATAATAATATTTTTAATTAACTAATTAATAATAATTATAATATTTTTATAATCTTAAGACTCCGGGAAGTCTATCAGAAAGTTAATAATAATATTTTATTAAGATTAATTAGAGATTAATAGTAGTTTTAAGAAGTCTTATTTATAATTTTTTTAAATATAATTAATTTTATAGCTGTTATAATTATAATAAAACTAGTAAATATTTTTATTTATATCTAGCTAATAATAGTAGTAAATAATTATTTTATAAATCTAGTCTTATCTAAGATGTCTAGTAATTATATTATTATAAATTTCTTAAATAATCTGAATTTATAAGAACTTTAAATTAAAAATCTAGATTTATTTTTAAAAAAGTAGATATTAGTTTATATCTAACTAATATTTTATAATAAAAATTTTTAATTTTAATTATTTAAAGAGTTCAGGCCTGTTTTTAATTATTATTTTATAATATTTTTTTAAATTTTTATCAGTTTATTTTATTTATTTTTATAAATTATCTAATATTAGTTTCCAGGACTCTGGACTGGTGGAAATTTCTTTATTAAAAATTTTATTAATAAATATTATATAAATAAATTCTTCTTCAGGTATAAGATAAAATAACTAGATTTCTTAATTTATAATATATTTTTTTTTAAATATATTCTGGGATCTTTAAGATAAAATATTTAATTAAATATTTATTATTTTTAGATAATAATTAATTATAAAATTAAAATAATTTAAGAACTAGATTTAATATATTTATTATTTTATAAATTATTATTAGATTATAAAGTATTTTAAATTCTAATAATTATTAAGAATTTTAAAATAAAAAAATATAATAAGCTCTAGTTTTTATTTCTATAAAATTCAGATAATTACCAGTAATTTCTTATTATAAATCTAGTAGTTATATTTTATAAACAGGTTTTTTTTTTAAAAATATATTATTAAATAAAGAATTTCTTAATTATTTTACTAGAATAATATTTCTCCTGTATATTATCTAGAGAAATTAATTTTTATTAATATTTCTTATTCAGAGTTCTAATATGTAAGAATAAGAGTAGTAATAAAAATCTTTTTAAAAATTTTAAATATTTTTTAGATCTCTGGTATCCAGCTGAACTTAATATTTTTTTAATAAATTATATTAAAAGTTCTGAGTAGGTTTTCTAATCTTTAAGAAATTACTAGTAAAAATTAATAAATTCTAGAAAAATCTTAATATTACAGATAATTTTCAGTATTTTTTAATTTTATATAGTCTGAATCTTAATAAAATTTATATAAATTTTTTTTTTATCTTAATAATAAATCCTAGATATTTTATAGTAATTATCTTAAACTTATATTTATTAATATCTATTTAGAAATCTATATTCTGTAAATATTCTAGTATTTATTATATTTAAATATAATATATAGCCAGACTTTTATTTATAAAAATAAGAATATTATTAATATAAATAAAGTAGAATTTATTAAGAAATTTCTGTAAAATCTAGTTAATATATTATTAAAATATATTTAAATAATTAATAAGCCTAAATAAGACTATTAATTATTTAAATAATTTAAAATAAATATAAAATATAGTTTTTTATTTATCTTCTTCTTTAATCTGGATGTAGTAGAAGGTTTAGATAATATTTAATTTAATATAATAATAAATCTTTGAAATATATTAAAGAATTTCTTAAATAAATAATAAGAAATACTAGTTTTTTATTATTATTTAATTAAGTATCTAATAATCTATATAAAAATATAAATTATTATTAGATTTTAAAATAAATAGCACGGGCGCGGCTACTAAAAAATTATTAATTTTTATAAATTTTTTTTTCAGAAGATTAATCAAGATTTTTTATAGTATTAAAAGTTCTAGTTAATTTATCTAATAGAAAAAGCTTTAAAAGATCTTCTTTTTTTTTTTTTAATATTTTTAATTATTTTTATAACATGGTCTATCCTCGGGTAATAAAATAATAAAATATCTATTATTATTTTATTAAAAATATTTAAATATTTATAATAAGAGTCTGGTAGCTTACTTTCTATTTTTATAAAATTTTTTAATTAGTTAAGTTTATAAAAAATTTTATTAATATTTATTAAACTTATTATAAACAGCTTTATTAAGTTTTTTTTCTTCTTTTAATTTTTTTAAGTGTATTATGCGTTAGTAGAGATTATAAATAATATTAAAAAATAATTTTATTTTTATCTATATTATATTTCTATTTTTATATTCTAGATATAGAGTATAAAGTCCTTAATTTAAAGTATTATATTCTAGTATTTTATTTATAGAAATCTTAATATAATATTATATTTATATATATATAACAGGATATAAAAATATATATATTTTTATAAATTTCTATTTATATTCAGTAATATTTTTACTAATTTAGTTATATAGATTTTCTTTTTCTTAAATTCTTTGATACTTCAGAATTTAATAAAAATATATTTTAATTTATTTTTATTTATAAAGTTCTAGCTGATTATCCTGTAAGATATATAATTAATATTAATTAAAATATTTATAAAATAAATTTTATTAACTAATTCTAATATAGAGAAGGTATGGTAGTCTTTAAATTTTTAAATTTTTTTTTTAAATTTTTTATAATTATAATTAATTAATATATATTTTCCCAGGTAATGATCCAGGAGAATTATATTTTTTTTAAAATTAAAAACTGTTAAATAATCAGATTTTTTAATATTTAATTAGTTTTACTGGCCAGATTATCTTTAAATAAAGTTTAGTAGATTTTACTCTTTAAATCTTAGAAATACTGTAGTAACAGATAGAAATATCTAGTAATATAATATTTTAAAAATTTATAATATAGATAGAGTCCTGTCTTATAATATTTAATTAATATTTTTTTTAATATTTATTAAATTTATTAAATAAATTCTGTATTTATTACTATAAGTTTCTAATTTATAATATTATTTATAATTATTTTCTTGGGGGTATTACCTATCTAAATATTTAAATATTTTAATTATTTTTCTGAAAATTAATTTATCTTTATAAATTTATTAGTTATTTATTTAATTTATTAGTAAAAGTCTTTAAAGTCTAGTTTTTATTTAATATTTATTATCTATTAATAGATATTATCATTTAAGACTTAGTATAGAAAATTCTTTTTATTTAAATTTTTTTAATTATATTTTTTAGTCTTAATTAACAGGCTGTTAACTTCTATTAAAAGATTATTAATTATTTAATTTTTTTATTTAAGAATAGATAATTTACTGATAATTTTTTTCTATTAAGTTAAATTCTTATAAATTAATTTAAAATAATTAATTAAAGCTATGACTGAGAAGAATAAAATTTTATAATTAATTTTTATTTATAAATTAATTTTTACTTTAATTTTTTTATCTAGAAATATAAATATATACTAAACTTATTTAGCTAATATATTAATAAATTATTAATTAATTCTAATCTTTACCTGTATATTATTAAATTAATTTAAAAACTTACTTTTATCTTTTTTATTAAAACTTATAGATATTAATAATTTTAATTTCTTTATATCAGCTGGATCTTAGGCTGATACTAATACTAATATTAATATTAATATAGATAAAAATACTATAATAAATATTTAAAAAGACAGAAATTAGATATTAATAAATTATTTAATTTATTTAAGACTAATTTTAATTTTATTATCTATTATTATACTCTATTAAAAGATGATATATTATATTTTTATATTCTGAATTATTAGTTTTTTAATATATTTAGCTAATTAATTAATAATATTAACTTAAATAATATCTTTATAATAGCTGGAGATATTTATTAATATATTATAGTTATTATATATTACTAGTTTATTATCTGATAGATACTTTAAAAAGGAATAATTTTAAAATTATAACAGGCTAAGAAGCCGGGAGGACTATATAAGATATAATAGTTAATAAAGAAATTAAATTTATTAGAGAAAGAACTATCTAATTTATAGATAAATTAATTTTTTTTATAGATAATTCTTCTAGGAGTTTTTTTTTGTAATTCTAATAAATTCTTTTATTATTTTAGAGATTTTTATTTTTCTTACAGATGTCTCCGGGTCAAGGTCTAGAACCAGATGGGTCAGAATATAGATGTTCCAATTCCAGATGGCTGACAGGGCCTAGCCCTTTTCAATATGACCTGTTAAAGTTTTCATAAATTTAATATAAATATCTGTAGAAATTATTCTGGAGAAGATTATATCAGAGAATATATATTTATATTTAATTCATTTAAAATAATTTGTTAGTAAAATAATAATATCCGATAATAGAAATATAAATAAAAAAATTAGATTCTAAAGAATAGTCCTGACTGGAGAATATTCTGAGACTTAAATAGTAAAAAATATATAAGCCAGCTGGATAAAATTATTATTATACTAGATAAAATATTAAATAAAATAATAAATAAGATAATAAATATTATATTAGAGACTCCGGAAAAGATTCTAAAGAAAATATTAATTAATATATTAATTAAGATATTCATAATATTGATAAAGCTTAACAGCATATTTAAAAAAATTTTAAATTAAATAATTAATAATTTCATATTTAAAGATAAATTATAATATTAGATTTATAAGCCCTTGTAGAAGTATATCTTAATATTTAATTTTATTACTTTTATAAATCTAATTAATTTTATTAATTTAAATATTTCTATAAAGATTAGTACCAGCAGCTTTATTTTTACTATAACTCTAATTATTAATAAAATATTATTTTCTATGTTATATATTTTAAGAAAAGTCTTATAATAGCTATTATTATCTAAAATATTTCATAGTCTTTGGGATTATTTTCTAAACGTAGATACTTACTCTACCTGATTAAAAATTAACTAAGAATCATAATAATAAATATTTTAAAATTTTATATTAGTTTATATAAGCCTGTCTTGGCCTTATAAAAATATTATTTCTTAATATTTATTCTAATAGTACTTTATTTAAATATAGTTTTTTCTATAATTTTATAATATTACTTTTTATAGTACTCAGGATATTTGTCTAAAAATGATAAAATAAAGAAATTTTAATTATTATTATATTTACAAAAAAGTATACCTCAGTAAATAATTAAATATAATTATTTAATTATTTATATAATTTATTCGTTTTAATAGATAATACAGAGCTTAATATTACTATTAGAATTAATATATATATTAAAAATCTATTACAGCGGGCTGCTGGTTGATTGATTAATTGATTGATTAATTGATTGATTAATTTATTGATACATGCTTATGTCAGCCCTACAGCTGAGTAGTAGTTAGATAGTATCAATCTAACAGCCAGATATTATTGTCAGGGTGGCTGGAAGAATTACTTATATCTAAAATTATATAATATTTATATATATAAAATACTTATAATTCTCTAAGTTTTTTATACTTATCTTGATATATTACTTCGCTCACATGGATCAGAGAGGCTTTAATCTATATAAAAATCTTATATTTATCTGAGGTCCTGTTTACTGGACATACTTGTTAAAAAATATAAGATTAATTTAACTATATTAATTATCTTTAAATAAATATTTTTATTATAATATTCTTCTCTGTATAACTAGCAGGGAGGATATTGTTATTAAAATATATAAAAAAAATAAGATTATTACTATCTTATTATTCTCTATTAAAAGAAATTATTTTTATTTTCTAGTATTTTATTTAATAGAGCCCTAATATAGTCGAGGCTTTATATTATAATAATAAATTATATTACTTTGCAGGCCAGACTAATAAATCTAATTTTTAATATATATTCATAATTACTTATAGAAAGTCTTAATTTAAATACCTTCATAAATACGCCTGTGTGTTGTATATATAATAATAAAATATATTAAATTAATTATTTTCTTATTCTACATAGGTATCTAGTTAATTATATAATTTGAATTATATTAAAATAATTTATAAAAGTAACTTTTTTAATTTATATTTATATAAAAGCAGAGCTCTATGTTTATTGCAAGCCTGTATATAAAATAAGTATTTTAAAGATTAGTTTTAGAAAAATATACCATATATATAAATTATATAAATGCATTATTTATTAAGCCTTTTATACTTTATTAATTAGAATTTTAAGAGGTATATTGTAAGCTGAAAGCAGAATTAATTTATTAATAATAATATAAATATTTTATTTTTATCCACTATTAGTATTTTATTTAGTACTAGTATTTTATTTTTAAATAATAGTCTCGGTGCCGGCTTTAGTAATATAATCAGTATATTTATTACTAATCCAACCCGCTGAAATCCATGTGAAACTGCTCTAGCACCCCAGCAAAAGCACGCCCGAGGCTTTTTAAGGGGTCAAAATTCTTGAAAAGTTATATTTAACTACTCTCTAAGTCTATCTATATTACTTTTCTAGTATTTTATGATATTATATAGTCATAATATTATAAAAAACTGCTGGAAGAACTATATAATCTTAAATACTTAAACTGACTATATATAAGAATTTATATATTTAAGTAAATATCTTATTAGATAATATTAATAACTTTAAATATTTTCAAAAGAGTAATAATGGTTATAAATCTTTAAAGAAATATTTTTCTAAATTTTCTGGATGTTATAATTATACTTATAAAGAGAATAATAGAAATTCTCTTCCTATATATAATTATAAAGAATCTTATAAAAATAAAAAATATTATATACTTATAGTAAGTTAACTAAATTAAATTAATTAAATTTATTAAAATATTAGAAAATAAGGGCTCCGTATCTGTCTTAATATTATTTATATTTAAAAATAATAAAATAAAAATTTATATTAACCTCTGGATTATATATATTTAACTAGCTTAATAAAATATATATTAAGAATAATAATACTAGTTTAATTTAATTAATTTATACAGGGATATTAATATAGGCTAAACTAGAATTTTTAATAAAAATTGTAAAACTGTATATATAAAGAATTCTTAATATAATAATTCAACTATTCTGATACAGACATCAGAATTTAATTATTTAAATTGATAAAAATATTATTATCTACAAAGATTCTAAGGTGTCGAACTATATATTTATAATTAAATAAATTATTTTAAATAATATTATATTTCTTGTTATATATAAGATGGAGAATATAGAATATTTTATATATATAAATATTTTTTAAATTAAAATTCTAGAAATAGATACAGTGTTTAAATATTATAAATATATTATAATTTTTATTAATATAAATTTTTATATAATTAAAAAAAATCTTTTAAATTAATAATATAAGCTGGTTGAATATCTATTTATTATTAATATTTATTATTAGATTACTATACTAATAGATATTATATATATTTACTAGATAAAATTTAGAAAGAAAATTATTTAAAATTATTTTTCTATATTAATAATAAAATTTGATAATAATTATACTACCAGCCAGATTATCTGTATAAAGATCTTATTTTATAATAATAATTTAAATATTATAATTTATAATTAAGATTAGCACATCCTATATTATTTTAAATATTAAAATTATAAATATATATATTAATACTACCATAAGTACCCGGTCTGTATATACTATATAGAAGATTATAAAAATATTAATTATTTTCATAAAAATAATATTAATAAAAGTTATATATATTATATTCTTTATAATAAAAAGTATTTTATTTTTAATGATCTGCTCCTTCCTGAATCTTTGATTCAGGTATTTTTAAATATTTTTTTATTTTTATATCTGCTTCTTCCAGTATGTTTATTTTAGATATCTTTTAAATATTTTTATTTTTATATTTACTTCTCCCTCAATCTTTATTTCAGGTTTTTTTTGAATACTTTTTACTATTATATCTATTTTTTTCTGAATCTTTGTTTCAGATGTTTTTCAAATACTTTCTACTTTTGTTTAAAGAGATGTGCTGAATCAGAGAGCTGATCTACTTATAAATAATATAATTAATATAAATATAATTAGGAGCCGGTGAAGGCAGTAGTAAGATAATAAAAAACTTTAATTAATAATTATTATATTAGAGAATATCTCTACTAGATAAATATTTTGATATATACAGATAGTTATAATACTTGAAACAGGGTCTTTGTTTAATCTTAGAAAATAAAATAAAGTAAAATAATTTTGTACTCTCTTTATATATATATATAATATATTTGTATTTATAATGTATTAATTCTTGATATTACTAGTACTACTAGTACTGTTATAGAGTAATTTACTGAAAATAATCTTCTGTATAGAGATATTTGATTAAATAAAATATTTATTTATACCCGCCGCTGTATACTGGGTTAAATATTTATTATATCTTTTTTTTAGATATATAAGTTTATATTCTTCTGTATATACTTTATATTTATTTTAATATATTATTATAATTACTAGATACTACAGCTCTAAATAATATAATAATTTATTTTGAAAATTAGTAATCCTGATTTTATTATTATTTAAATTTCTAAATTTATGATTTACTGTAAATAGATTATACAATATATAAAAATTAATCTAATATTTAAACTAAAGACATCCTAGATTAAGTTTTCTTATAGAATTATTTTGAATTTTATAATCCAGTAAAAAATATAAAGTTTTTTTAATTAATATTTTTTAATAATTGTCTCTGCTAAGATTATTATTAAAATATTTTAAAACGAAAATATTAATTTTTTTATCAGTACGGCCGCGGAATAAAAAAAGGCTTATATATAATAATATAATTTAATTCTTTCTATTATATAGTAATCTTGTTTATATTATTAATTATTAATATATAATTTCAATTTAGAATATTTTTATGTTATTTTTATTTTTTTCCCGGAGGCAGTGGAGCAGTTTAGAAAGATTTATTATAAATTAATTTAAATATTAAAAACTAGGTTTTATTAATAAAAGAAGCCTGTAGCAGCTTGAAATTATTTTAATAAATTTTTTCTTAGTTATTATCTTCTGAGATTTATAAGATATAAATAGTATTCAAAAAGATTGGATATTTCTAAAAGATCTTATTCTAAAAATAAAATTATAAAATTTGTATTATAAAATTCTTTAATATAATAATTATTATTTTAAATATATTAATTTTATCTTTACAGCTTGGAAGGTAGTATATTTATATTATATTAATGATTATAATAAAAAATACTATAGGATTAAGTTATAATTAAATTTATATAAATATATTAATTATAGGAAACTTTACCAGACTAATTCAAAAATATATTATATTTAATAGTGATATTT
Organism: Aspergillus costaricaensis CBS 115574; assembly: GCF_003184835.1. Taxonomy (NCBI): domain Eukaryota; kingdom Fungi; phylum Ascomycota; class Eurotiomycetes; order Eurotiales; family Aspergillaceae; genus Aspergillus; species Aspergillus costaricensis. The sequence continues at coordinate 680,085 of NW_020291819.1, forward strand.
TAAATAAAATAAAGATAAAAATAGAAGAGATTTATTTTTATAATTTTAAAAATAATTTAAAAGTATGCTCCCTGATAGAAACAGTTTAGAATAGATAATTTAATTTTATTTATATTTAATTTAAATTATTTTAGATTAATTATTTTTGTAATAACTGCAGTTGCTGTAGCTTATGTAGTATTAATTTTTTTTATAAATTTTAATATTTATATTATAGTTATACTAGTATTAGCTTCTATAAGGGACCCCGTACAAGACCTGATATAAAATTAAATGTAAAATTTAACTAGGATTTCTGTATAAAATTTTATAAGATATTTTATATAAAGTCCTCTATAGAGTCTTATATAGAGTTTTATATAAGAAATCTTTATATAAGTAGAATAGGTTAGAGATTTTCTTGTAGTTAGATTTATTGCTGTAGTTAATTCTATTACTATAATGAAAATAGATAAATAGTTCTGGCTGGTCCTGCTACCCAGATTAATAAAATTAAATTTATAAATTATTATTAAAATAGTAAATATATAAATTTTAATAATAATAATAATGAAGACTCTCTGAGCCTTGACTTTAATAATAATAATATTAATAATGATTATTAATAAATATATTATATTTTAATATATTATAAATTAATTAATTACTGGAAGAGTCTTCCAGTCATAGTATATTTTTTTAATTAAAAAGATTTTAAGATCTTAATATAATAATCATCTAGATATTAAATTTAAATTATTATATATTATAAATATTTATATATATACAGACTCTACAGGACTGCTTTTATATAATTATATATTTTATTTTAAAAGATATATTTAAGAAAAAATTACCCTGGATCTACTTTTTTATTAACAAAAATATAAATTTAAAAATATAGTTTACTTAATATCATTTTTAATATTTTAATATTTTAATATCCTAATTTTTCAGGGTCTTATTAAGAATAAAATTATTCATACATATAATATCTATAATCCTGAGCTATGAAAAAATATTTTAATATTAAAAATTCTTTATAAAATTATACATATCTGTAATAAGTATCTAATTATTAATAATTTTAATTTATATTATTAAGTATAAATTATATTAGAATATAATTACCAAGACCCTGAGACAGAAATATAAATTAATTTAATTATTAAAATTAATTTAAAGCTGCTATTATCTAAAAAATAATTATATATAGAAAATAATTGTAAGACTACTATTAATCTTATATGCATTATTTTATAATCAATAAATTAACTGATTAATTAGTAATTTTATACAGATTAATAATAAAATATAATTATAAATTTATATTAATTTAATTTAATTTTTAACTTACTAAGGCACCTGTACTGGAATAATAAAATTAAATAATTATTAATTAAGGATTCTTTAAAGGATTTTAATTATATATATATCCTGTCTGGGAGCAGATACTATATTATTAAATAATATTAATATTATAATATTTATTCTATACTAGTATTTATAAAAATAATTAATAAAATAATTTTAGAAAAGTAGATTATACATTAGTTCTGTCTAGAATATACTAATAAAATTAAATAAATAAAATAAAGATAAAATAGGTACAGAAATAATATGAATACATATATTCAAAGAAAAATAAAAAGAATTTCTGTATAACCTGATATTTTGCAGATAAACTAATTATTAAAATATTAAAAACTATATATTATAAATTAATTAAGAAAAACGATAAATCTATATAGAAATTCTAGTAATTAATATAGTAAATATAAATTAAAAATAATTTTAAATCTACTTTGATACCTGCTCTATGTAATTGAAGTAATAATAATATCTTAATTAATAATATAGAAAAAAAACTAGATTATTTTAAGAATTTATTTGGAAATTAATATTATTAATTTAAATAATATTATAAAATATTAATATTTATTGTTATTATACACACCGCGAATTACTTTATAGAAAATTTATAAAATTATATATTAAATTATATTTTATAAAATATCTAGTCTAGATAGTATTCTGAATTTTATGCGATAATAAATATTATTAAAAATATTTAATATAAATCTGGATTATAAACATTATTTTATATATTTTTAAACTTTTATTATAACTATTTTATAAAAGCTAGATGAGAATAATTATATAAATTTAACAAATTATTATTTTATAGTTTTATTAGATATAATTAATAAGATTTTTAAATTTATTATTATTATATATCTCAGTTACCTGGTTAGATATTATAAACTTTTATTATAAAAATATATAAAAACATAATAAAGATATTTTCATAAATATATATATAATATTTCTTAAAAGAAAATCTACACTACCTGACAGAATAAATATTTTATTATATTTTTTTAACTTTTAATATATCTATGATTAATGATAATATCTTATATCTATACTATATAACTTTTAAAAATAATAGATATTTTTAATATTTATTAATTAGATTTAAAGCTTTCCCAGTAACTGATATATAATTATTATTATATCCAAAGATATCTCTAAAAAATATTAAATTATAATTAATATTTTATAGAACTCTCTATTACTCTCTATATTTTATTTATTTTATGATACTGATTTATTTAGTGGTAATAATAAAAATATTTTTCTAATTAAATATATAAATAATATCTGTATCTTTATCTGAGATTTTATTATTTAAAATAATTATTTTTAAATTTTAATAAATAAATATACTAAGTAATAAAAATAAATATATATATTTAAATTCTTATCAAAAACAGCCTGATCCATTGAGTTAAAAAATATTTTTATAATATTTATTTATAATTCCTGTATTATAAAATTTAATTAATTATTTCATAAAATATTAAAATTAAACTTATGAGGGATTTTATTATTCTAATATTTATTTTAATCCTAATCTGTCAGTGAGAGTCTATTTAAAGAAATTATAAACTAAAATAATAAATCTAGTCTCAGTTCTATCTTCAAAATCAGCTTAATATAAAAAATATTTATTTTAAATCTTTAATATATATATTATAATTTTAATTTTTTAATTCTTATACAGCTGCTCTATATAATTCGTATAAAATATAAAAAATATTAGAAAACAGTATGTAATATTATTAAAATTATAGAAACTATCTAACATTATATATTTTATTAAATTAAAGTTTTCTGTATAATATGTTTTATAATTTTGAAAATTTATATTTATATTATGTCTCTCCGTCTCGCTCTTAAGCGAGTTACTAAAAATAATTATTTATAGATTTTAATATTACTATTTTATTAAATATTTTATAATATATATAATTAACAATCAATTATAAATAACTTTAAATAAAATCTGATACTTTCTTTTTTATAAAACTTTAAAATAAATTTTATTAAAATTTTTAAGCAAGAATCCATTAAATCTACTTAATCTTAAAAGTATTAATTTTATAATAATCATTTTTAATGAAATCTGCCGCAGACAGAATTATGAATTTAAAAAAAATATTTGAATAATACCAGTCAATCAATATTATTAATTTATTTTATTTTTATATTGATAGTAATATCTACAGAGGTAATATCAGAATAATGATAACTTTAAAATTTTATATTATTTATTATTTTATAGGCTTCAACACAGTATATATAATACACTATGTGTTCAAAAGTCTCGGGACACCCGCCTTCTGCCCTACCAAATAACTCTATTCAAAACTTAATAACTCTACCAAACCCTTCTATATACAAAAAATCTTTGATATTAATTTTTTCTAGTATTAATACTTTATATAATAGCTCTTAAATTAACAAATAGCTTTGATATGCCTTGGCATTAAGCAGATCAAATTATTAGATACTGTTTATAGTATCTTATTTCAGTATATATATGAAATATTATTAAATATTTTTTTATCCTTTTCTTTATGTCTCTTTAGCCAGAGATTCAAATATTCTTTATAAATATTTTCCTTTGAAGCACCCAGGTATATTTAATTAGATTTAAATTAGATAAATACAGAGGCTAATTTATAATCTAAATATTATATAATTTAAACCAGTATTTAATCTTCTATGCTTAAAAAATTAATATATTATCTTATTAAGATAAAACTTTTAAGTTATATACAGATTATAGACTCTCTTCAAGCGTCTAGAGATATTAGAATTAATTATAATTATTCTAAGATATTTCTGGATTATATTCTATAATAATTAAATTAGTATAACTACTAATCTAGATAATAATTTAAAACATCTAATGATAGACCTTGTTATAATATTATATATTAATTAAATGATATTTATAAGTTTTATTAATAAATTAAAAAATATATTTAATACCTTTTAAAATATCACATTCAACTAAGTATTTATCTGAATATATAATATTATTTTAAATATATTTTTAAAGTTATTCTCTACAAAATTCACAGTATTCTTTAATAATATTTTTAAAAAGAAATATTCTCTGATTAACTTATTATTTATATATTTTATATAAAATAAGAATATATTTAATCATAATCTTTAAAATCTCTTTACTAGTATCAGTATAGATAATAGAAATTAATGTTTTCCAGTTTATTTTTAGTAAGTAATATACTATTAAAAATATATAATAATAAAATAAACAGATAAGGTTGTGAACTCTATCTAAAATAAAAAAATTTATTATTTATAATTTTAGAAGTATTCTCTTATATAATGAATTATTGAATATAAGATGCTGAATTCCTTAATAAATTTAATTAAAGATTATTTTATTTTTAGTTTAAAAAGAATAACAGAGTATACTTCAAGTGAAAACACATGAGAGTAATTATAATTTATATTAATTTCTGTTTTAAAAGACCTCATTTTAGTAGTATAGTAGAAGATTGAAGATATTAAGTTTTTTAATATATAAAACACGGGAGCGGGATGTCCCGAGACTTTTAAACATGTATTATTTATATTAAAAAACTTATTAATATTACTATAATTTTAATTCTTACTAAACAGTTATATCTGATAAATTCTATTATTAATAATTATAGTACTTTTATTTTACTGATTCCAGTATCTCTAAAAATGTAAAAATTAATTATTTTTATTAATAATTAGACAATTATCCAGGCCTATACTAATCTTCTTAATTATTATTAATTAAATTAATATATTTTATATAATATTATTATATATATTAACTAATTCTATAATTTCAGCTAGATAATCTTTTTACAGTAGCTTTCTAATTATAAAAAAATTTCTAGTAATCAATATGATTGATTGATTGATTGATTGATTTATTCATATATGCTTATGTCAGCCCTACGGCCGAGTGGTAGATAGTATTAATCTAGTAGCCAGACAGCTGTCAGGACAGCTAGAAGGATTACTTATATCTAGAACCATATAATATCTATATACATAAAATATTTATAATATTCTAAATCTCTTTATACTTATCTTTAGTTATAGCTATATGGATCAGGAGAGACTTTAATCTATATAAAAATCTTATATTCACCTGAGGTCTTGTTTACTAAATTTATTTATTACTAGAAAGATATAAGATCTGTTCAGCTATATTAATTATTTTTAGATAAATATTTTTGTTATAGTATTCTCCTTTATATAGCTGGCAGGAAAGATGTTATTATTAGAATAAATATATAAAATAATAAAGTTATTACTGTTCTACAGAATAATAATCCTTTATAAAAAGAGATTAATCTTATTTTTTAATATTTTATCCAGTAGGATTCTGAATTAGTCTAAGATCTGTATTATAATAATAAATTGTATTGTTTTATAAATTAAATTAATAAAACTAATTTTTAATATATATCTGTGGTCACCCACAGGAAGTTTTAATTTAAATATATATATATATACCTGCGTGTTATATATATAAAAATAAAATATTTTAAATTTTAAATTAATTATTCTTCTGTTCTGTACAGGTATTTGATTTAATCAATTTTGTAATTTGAATAATATCTAAATAACTTATAAAAATAATCTTTCTAATCTAAATTTATATTGAATTAGAATTTTATATTTAATATAACCCTGCGTGCAGGGTAAGTACTGTAAAATAGATTTTTAAAAAATATATTATATATATAAATTATATAGATTAATTATTTACTGCAGCTTCTATACTCTATTAGTTAAAGTCTTAAAAAGATATATAGTAAACTAAAAATAGAATTAATTTATCAATATATTTAATAAAATATTAAATATATTGATTTGATTAGTAATAATTAAAGAAATTAGTACAAGCCTGGATAATAATCTGATTATTAATAAAAATAATTATATTCTATATTTTTAGAAGCACTGAGATCAGTATAATAAGAATATGATAATTATTAATAATATAATTTATTAGATATAATTATTAAATAAAAATTAAAATTATATTAATACTGATAAACTTCCTAGTATATATTATATATATTATATTGAAATCTATAAAATAGTTAATTATATAGAATTTTATAATTATTATTATTTTAATACTGCCTCCGTGGCTGTTATTATTAATATAAATATAAAATAAACTAATTATATCAAGTTACTAATATTATTTAAATATTTTTATTAATTTTATAATTTTTATTTATAGCAGGTTCCACTACAGAGAAATTATCATAAAATTTAATAATTTTAAGATTAAGTAAATCTATTAAATCCCTGCTTAGAAACCAAGTAAAATTTATTTTGGATTTGTAAAAAAAGAAAATATTAAATCTTACTTAAAATTCTTTTTTAGTTAACTGTTTATTATATATATTATAAAATATTTAATAAAATAATAATACTAGGATCTGTAAATAGCTATTTTTAATAACTTATTTAAAAATTAAATAAAGCGATATGATATAAAAATAAATTTTAAAAATTATGTAAGATATTATATAAAAACTCTTAATATTTTAATAAAATATATAATACTGGATACTTTCCATAGTTTTAATAATATTTGAAATTATCTTTTAATAATTTTTTATATTTTATATAAATTATATAAAGTAATTATACAGGAGTTAAAAAATTAAAATTATAATATATATATATATATATATATTAAAGAGTTAAAACAGGCATTCTCCATATTAAATTAATAATTAAAAATAAGATTAAAATTAAATTAATTATCATAATTTATAGCTACTTCAAATAAATTCTTCCTGATAAGTTAAGATTAAGATAAATATTAAGATAATAAAATTTCTTTAAAAACTTAATTTTAATATTTTATAAATAAAATAATTAACAAAATTCCATTATATAGGAATTATAAATAAATAATATAAAAATATATTATTTCATCAGATAAATCAGACTATACTCAGTAAGTAAAAGTTTAAATATATATATTTAATTTTATCATTTAACATATTCATGCATATATCAGAATTAAAAATAATTATCTTATATAATAAAATCTAAGATAAAAATATAAATATTATTTATATATTTAATTATAAAAAGATTCTTCTTATTACTGCTGAGTAGATTAATATTATAAAATAAATAAGATATAAGAAACAATAAAAAGTCTTATAAAATATTAATTATGATTTAATATTTTTTGAAAATACTCTTCAGCGTGGCAATAATTATATATTAATTATTAAAACAAACTTTAAATTTAATTAATAAGTGCGAAAAATACTTATTTTCTTAAAACATTATATAATAAAATATAAATATAAAATATTATTATGCGCCCCAGATATATCAAGAATTAAAATAATTATAATAAAATATTTATTTATTAAATAAAATATATCTTGTTTAGAAGATAATATAGTATATACTTATAAAATTATTTTTAATATTCTTTTATATATCTCTGCAGTAGGAGCTTATAATATCTAATTATTTAATTAAAATATATAATAAACTTCTTGATAGCCTTGCTAATTATATTTAATAAAATTATAAAATAATAATTTTTTAAATTTATATAATTATTCTTATTTAAATCTTATAAAATAATTATAACTAAGATCTAAAAATATATAGAATAATATTTATAATCTAGATATATCTTAAATATTTCTAATAATATTTATTTAATTTAAGGCAGTACTTGCGATAGAATAAGATTTAAAATTTATCTAGACTAGATATTTTATAAAATATAATTTTATATATAATATTATAAATTTTTTACAGAGTAATCTGCAGCATATATAATAATAATAAATAATAATAATATTTATATTACTGGAGTCATGCAAGGCGGGTAAAAAAATAAAATTAAAAAAATTATTTTTAACTTATATTTAATATATTAATTATTGGAAATCTTATATAAATTTATTTTCCTTTTTAATTTTTTTATAATATATAATTCTTAACATTTTAATAATTACTTTATCTGCTAGATATTAGATTATATAAAATCTTTTTTTATTTTTTTACATATATATATTTATATTATATTTATACCTGCTTTATTTTTTTCCTTTATTTTTTAACTTTATTTATATATTCTAGGTAAAATTATTATATAATTTATTTTTTCAGGATTACTTTATTGATTATTTTTAGAAATATTAATAAAGACAGAATACAGTAGTATTAATATTATCTAATAATATAATATCTATATTTAAATAAAACATATATATAATTAAAATCTCTTAATACAGTTTTTAATTAATAGTTATTTAATTTTATTATTCTAGTACGGGTGCTTTAGTAGATCAAAAATTAAATTAAATTAATATTAATTTATAATTAATATTTTATTATTAGTTCTCGTGGGGTTAATAACTGATTAACTAGTTTATATATTATAGAATAATATTATAATTATTTTTTTATATATATAATTATCTCTTTAGAAAAAAAGTAATAACTTTAGACTGATATTCTAATTAATAATTAGATTAATTAAAGTTTTTATTTTACAATTTTAATAATTAAATCCTGACACAGCCTATATCAGATAATATGAATTAAAATTATTAATAACTAGATATTTATTACAAATATTGATTATTTTATAAAAGCTTTCTAGTATTAGAATACCTTTCCATAACTTAGGATTATAAATATTATATATAAAAACTAATCTTATTTTTAGCGAGACCCTGAAAAGTTAGAATACTGAAATATTAAAAATAATATTAAACAAATTATATTTTTAAATTTCTTTTTTATTAATAAAAAAGTAAACCCAAGATGATTTCTTCTTAAATATATTATTTAAAATATATTATATAATTATATAAAAGCAGTCTTATAGAATCTGTATATATATAATTACTTATAATATATATTAATTAAAATATAATTTTTAAAATAATTATTATACTAAAATCTTATATTTTCTTTTTATTAAAAAGACATATTATAACTGGGAGACTCCTTTAGTAATTAATCTATAATATACTAGATTATCTCTAAAATAGTTATTAATAATTATTATTAGTATTATTATTATTAAAATCAAGATTCAGAGAGTTCTTATTTTTATTATTATTAAAATTTATATATTTACTATTTTAAATAATAATTTATTAATTTGTGTGGCCAGGGGCCCTGTATAAAAAAAACTTATCATTATCTATATTTATTAATATATTACTATTAATTTTAAATAACAGAGATAATTTTCCTTTTTTTAAGATTATTTCAAAATTTCCTTAATATCCTGAGATTAATTTTATTTAACATTCTAAGATTCAGTACAGAATTACTTAATATAAGATTATTCATTATAATATTACTTATAGCTGAGTCTAGGAGTTTTTTCTTATTATAATAATTTTTATTTTAAACTTCTATAGCTTTCTTCTTAATCTTTAAGTAAATATAATTCTGCTTTATGTAATATAATTAACTAAGTTTTAGATTATATAAAATAATAATAATATTCTATATATCAGTTATAACAGTATTAGATAATTTACTAGAAAGCTTCTTTTTATATATAATATCTGACAAAGAAATTAATAAAAAAATCTAGTAGTATAATTTAATATTATTAATAAATTATCTCTAGACATGCTTTTTATACTTATAAATATTAATTGAAAATATATTTATTTATTTATTTATTTTATTCCTTACTCTGTTTCAGCGCCTTACAGGCCATGCCAGAGATCCAAGCTAAATTATATAATCCTACCCAACTTCTTTAGATATAATAGTAGCTATCTTAATCTTTTCTATATAAACAAGCCATACAGGCTTCTGGAAGTAATATATAATTATTTTAATAACTTTACTTTATCTGATATATATATTCGCAAGGCTTTAAACACCTTAGTAATCTTATTAATTTTATTAATCTTACTATTTTTACGATTAGTAGGATCATTCTACTAATTCAGTACTATACTATTAATTAATATTAGTAACTATTATCCCGTATAGTATTCCGCACAATCTCATATTTAGATTCTGTATTAAATATCTTGATTAAATTTTTTTATTAATTTTTTTGCTTATTTACTAATCCTCTATTATTTATTATAATATTTTTATAATATCTATTATACTTAGTATTTGTATACACATCTAAATACTCTCTTAAATAATTATCTATTTACTTTACTTATTATCTTGCTTGCTGCCTTACCTCTTATTCTACTTTTATTATATTTATTACTACCTGTATAGCTTAATTATTTAAATTCTCTATTTCTAATCTCTCCTCTTTTAATAACTCTTATTAAAGCAATAAAAGCCTGTATATTTAAATATAGAAACTAAACTCCAGGAGATAAGTCCCAGTACTCTTATTATTTATTCAAATTTATATAAGTAGATATAAAATAAAAATATTTATATTTACTAAAATTATTAAAGGCCAGGTACTATTAGAAGCCTAATTTAAAAATAGCTATTTTATTTATAAATTCTAACTCAGAAATAAGCATCTCCATAGAATAAATAAAGTTATTAAGATATATTGATCTTTTTATATAAAGTACAAAGCGGGTTGTTTATTATATATATTTTAATAATAAAACATTCATATAATCAAGAAATGTAATTAGATCTTATATAATATTTTTAATGTTATATTTCTAGATCTCCTTTCAAAATACATTATATTTTCTATATATAATTAATATATGAAATATAATTTCTAGGTCCCTGTACGGGCAGTAATCAATATCAGTTTATTTAAAATTATAAAAATATATATTAAATCTAATTTTTTTAATATAAAATTAGATAATACCACTTTACTCTACTGGAGAAAGATTATTATATAAAATTATATTATAAAAAATATAATCTGGCAGCAGTCTTTATAAATAATATTTATATAAAAATATTTCTTCTTCTTTCTTTTATTTATTTTTTATAATTTTTTAATTTATATATCTAGTAAGGCATGAGCCAGAACAAGAAACTCTATTAAAATAATTAAAAAATATTAAAATTCTTGTTAATCTCATCTACCAGCTAGTAATCTTTTTAATAAAATGAATTAATTTATTACTTATAATCTTCAGGTGAGCACTAATCTAAAAATAATAAATATTAAAAATCTATATTAACTTATTATATAAATTAAGCACTTTCAGTAATAAATACTAATTAAATCTTTAAACAGGTTTCCAGAATATTTTTAATATTTTTTATTTATCTAAATAAACTTTCTAAACAAAAAAAATTATAATTATTAATATAGTTAATCTCTGCTTTATATACAAGAAAGCCAGATCTTGCTTAATTAAATAAAGAATTAATAATAAACTAACTATATTTATAATAAATACATTTTACTTTATTTAAATATCAAGATAAGTCTACTAGATTTATAAAAATTCTAAATATATAATAACATTATTTATATAAATCTAGAAAACTTTTAAAGCAAGTAACTGCTCTTGTACAATATATTTAAAAATAAATTATTTTAATTTTAATTATAAATACCTGCAGGAGCGCCACCACAGAAAGATTAATTATAAAATATATATTTTAAAATCTTATAAACTAATATCTGTATTTAGAAAAAAAAATTTATTAATTTAAATAAACTGTGCTGCAAGAAATTAAAATAAGAATAATAATATTTAAGAATATTTATATATATAAAAACACTTATAATCTCTATTAAGTATTTAAATATTCGGGACCTATAATTATTTTAATATTAATAATAAATATAATTTTATATTATATATATTCTTATTAATCATATAAAACCTCTAGAAATTAATTTACTTATACATTTTTATATAACAGTCAAGATCTAGATCTATTTATTATAATGTTATTTAAAATCTCAGTAAAAAATATATATTAAACAGAGATTATATATTATATAATTAAAGCTATACAGGCTATATATATGTACTATAAATCTTTTAATTAAAAGCTGTACTTAGATTCTTCAAATAAAATAAGAATTTATAAATATTTTATAATAAGTATATTAATATTAATAAAATACTTTATAAAAACCAGTTACTGATCTAAAATAGTTTTAAATAATTTAATTAACTTTTATACAGGAACTACCTAATCTTTAAGAATTAAAAATTTATTATAGTCTTTATAATTTATTTTTAGAATAATAAATCTCTCCGTCCGCCTGTTCCACAGGAAGCAAAAGTAAATTAGTAAAAATTTCAATAATATAAATATTAATATATATATAATAATTACTATATTATATTATTATAAAATCTTTATTATAAAATATTATATTTTTACTTTTCTGTGGAGCCCCTTGTAATTAAATTTATATGAATAATATATTTAATATTATTTATATTATTTAATAAATTTTCTTATATCATAACATCCGCATTGAAAAAAATATATAAAATTAAAAGAATAATAACTTTTATATGATATATTATCAAAGGCCCTGAAAATATTTAAGAATGAAATAAAAATAATATTCTCTGTCTTTATCTAATATATATAATTTTTAATATAGTATATAAAATAATATCTGTATCTTAGTTTTTATTATTTTTAAGATAATTATTTAAAAATAGTTTATAAATTTTAACTAAATAATTCAATCAGTTAACTAGCAGGACTTTTATAATCTTACTGAAAATATTGAACAGAATAATTATTTTATAAATTTTCAATATTAAATAATTAGATTTACTAGATTTATAACCAACTATTATTTCAATTTTATAGAATTAAATAAAATAATAACTAATCTTAATATAATAGTTAAAAAATCTATTAATATAAAAATTAGAATCTCTAAGATAGCTTATAATATTCAGTTAAAAACTATATATAGATTAGAAGTTTTATCGAATTTAAATATCTAAATTAATTTAAAATAATAAAAATTATTGATATCATCAAGATTAACTACTAGAGAAAATAAATAAAAATTTTTATCTTCTCTTATGGAGAATAATATATGTTATTTAATATTTTTAATAAATATATACATATTTAATAAAGTTTTTATTTTTTAATTTCCTACACTGCTTTCTATATAAAAATTATATCATTAATATTTATTATTTATTATTAATAAATTATTTTATAATTTTTATATACGGTATATTTACATGCCGGGATATTTTAAAATATATAATATATATTTACTTCAGAGTCTCACAGCCAAAGTATATATAATAAATAATAATATTTTACTTAAGATACTTATTTAACTACAGTAATTCTCAGCAGGTCTTATTGAAATCAGAGCTTATTTGTTAATTTAAATAAGTCTAAAAAACTTTTTAATTAATAATCAGAATAAAAACTCTTATAATACCTGTAATATATTAGTCAAGCTATATAATATCTCCTGTATTCAAGGTTAGTATTAAGATTAGTATTAAAATTAATTATTATAGCAGAATTAGTAGATACTTACAGATAATTTTATTCAATATAATAGAATCTAGAGTCTTCTAATTCGAGCAAAATTAATTCTAATAAAATAGAAAGAAGATAGTAAACTTAATCTTTATTAATAAATAATCTAAGTCTCTGTATATATTTACTATATATATATATATCTAATTTAATTATATTTAATAATCTTATTTATAATTCATTAATATTAGTTATATATATTTTTTATTTTTATTTTTTATTATTTCTCCAGTAGAAGTTAACACAGTGATAAAATATTTATTAATAAATAATTTAATTTAACCAGAATATTATGAATTTTTTTATTAATTTAATAATTTTATAAATCTGTAAAAGGATGTAAACCAGTATTATCAAGATATGAAATAAGAAAATTATTAATTTATATATAAATTTATATAATAAATCTATTAGTGGTACGCCCAGCTTTTAAGATTATATATAAAAAATTTCTAAAATATTTTAAAAATTTGAATATATATTTTATAATTATAATATACTTATAAATTATTAAAAATTAAATATTAAACCAGTGTAAAATAATTGAAGTCAAATAAAAAATATTAAAATATTACTCTGAAAAAGTCATAGTAATTTAAATAACATAAAATCCCGAAACCATAAATTGATATCTAAATGGAATTTAAATATAATAAAAAACAAGTCTTGAATAAATTACTTTATATTTAATATTAAGTATTATTAATACTAAAAATTAAAATATATAATAGCTTGCTGTCCAGAGAGTATAATATAATTAAAAATCAAATATTTTAACTTCATATATAGCAGTAATACTAGAACCCTAGTTATAAAGAAGATTTGACTTTATTAATATAAAAATAATAATTAATATATTTAAAGGATCCGTACTTATGTGTATTTTAATAAATTATAATATATAAAGAAATTTTATTTATAAATTATAAATAAGATAATAATTAAATTTACTAAATTAAGTTCTTTGTTATATAAAGACTTTAGATAAATATTATATATTTTTATATAAATAATATAATCTTATAGTCAGTACCACAGACTATAAGAATAAGAAAAAAACTATTTAATAATAACTTAATACTGTGGATATATAAGATTTTAATATAATATTAAATATATTCTAGCTATAAAATCAAATTCCTGATATTAATTTAAAAAAATTAGTATTACTGTATATAAAAGATATATTCTAAAATAATTAATAAAAGAAATTTCAGTATTACTATTTAAAAAAAGCTTATATTGATATTATATAAATCTATATAGATTCAGATATTACTTGTATATAAATAATAAAATATAATAATAAAATAAATATTATAAAGGATGCCATGCCAGAGTTTTTAAATAAAAATAAATAATTTTATAAATTTTTTTAAAAGAACAAGTAAGCATTCTAGTATTATACTCTAATTATAATTATATAATTAAATCAAAGATAGAAAAGTAACTTCTATATTAATTAATCAATAATTTATTAAAAACTAAGTTTTAAGTTTTATATAAATATATTATAATTATCTTACAGCAATGATAGAATTATTTTTCTTAAAATCTAGTAAATATATTTATTTTATTTATTTCTAAGAAAAATAATATATTATATTTTTATATAAATTGCTGGAGATTAAATATAATTATTATTAAAAATTATTATTTTTTATTATTAATTAATAAGATAATGGACCACCTTAATAAAATAAGAATTTTTCCTAGATTTAATTTATATGATATCTACTATTATAGTTAAATAAAAAAAATAATAAATAAAAAACTGTTTTCATACTTATTATAGCTATTATAAGTATATTATCATATTATTTAATTTAATTGATATACTTGCTATATTCTAGAAGTATATAAATTATATATTTTAATAATATTCTTAGATATTTATAAAATTATAAGAAATATATTAAGTATATATAAGCAGTACTAGATTATTTAAAAAAAATATCAGCTGGTAATAAAGATTTTTAATTATAAATTCTATATATAAAAGATATATTATCTAGAATTTAAAATTAACCCAGGAAGAGTCTTAATAAAAAAATAAATTAATATAATTTAATTATAATCAGAATCTAAAACTGTATATAAAATCCTAATCTTTATAAAATTTATAATTTTTTATCTTACTCTTCCCCTCATTGAACTCAAATTTAAAAAGAAATTAAATTTCTTATAATAATAAAATAAAATTATTAATAATATATATTTCTGGACTAACCCTCAAGCCTACTAGCTAATATAAAAAAATATTTAAAAAATTAAAAAAGGTTTTTTAAAGTATATTATTTTTTATAGTATTTTAATCTAGTATTACAGATTAAGTTTAAAATAGACTTATTAAATTTTATAATTAGTATAATTACATTATAATTATAAATAGAAAAATTCTGGTATCTTCTTATATTTTTCTCATGGAAAATAATAGATATGGAATTTAAATATTTTATAAATAATTTTTAATTATAGTAAAATCTAATTATATTAATCTTAGAATTTTTTTAAATCTTATATTTAAAAAGTTAAGCCCCCGGCAGACTAGGTAAAAAAAATATTTATAATATTGAATTTTATAATTAAGTACCAGGTCGGGGAGAGAAATCTTATAAATATATTTAATTATATTTAGATCTTATTTTCTTAGAAAAGAAGATAAGATGAAATTTATTATTACTTCTTTTATAAATAAAGCTATTAAAGAATTTAATAAATTAAAAAAATAGATAGATTCTTTTAAAAAATACCGGCAGGAAGTAGCTCAAATGATTATATAAAAAATAAAATAAATATTAGAATATATATTTATCGAAGCAAATACCTGCAGGTATTAAAATATATTTATAAATAAAAAAATACTATTAATAATATAGAAATTTTAGATTTCTTAATATTATAAATCTATATATATATATAGTAATTAGATCTAAGACAGTATATCTAAATCTATAAGATTTTGTAATAGATCTGCTTTATAAAATACAGGAAAAAATTTATAAATATAAAAATAAAAAATTAAAATTCTTATAAATAAAAAATAAAGTAATCTAATCTGGAAAATAAATAAGAAAATTTTATTTAAAAAAATAAATATATAGTAGACCTGGCTAGCTTAATAAGATAAAAATATTATTAATAAACCATGATATATTAAAAAATAATTATAATTAAAAATAATGTATTTTAAAAAACATTTAATATAAATATTAATAGTATAATATATATACTGAAGTAAAAAGATATATAAAAATATATAATTTTCATTAAAGAATCTAAATCTATTATTATATATTATATAATAAACTAGAGCCGCTACTATAATCTAGTAAATCTAAAAAAATAAGAATTATAAATTTTATTACAAGCTTATCTCCAAGTAAATAATAAAAAGGATTTATGATATAATTCTAAAATATTACATATATATACTAAATTTATATTTTATTTATTATATTAGAAGAATATTATAGCTTTATAATTTATGAAACAAATATATGAGTGTACTATACCTATCTTTAAAAATAAAGAAATTAATAATTAATAGAAAAATTAATAATTACTAGAAAAATTATTTTTATAAATAAATATTAAATGATTTTATATTATTATATAAATACTTGCAAAAAACTGTTAACTGTATCTTATTTTTAAAATAAATAAATAAATAAAATATTAAAATCAGACTTTTAAATATTATTTATAAGTCTACTTAAATTTCTTACAGGATAACTAGACTTGATGATTTTTAATAATCTAAATAATTTACAATAATATAATCCATAGTACTATAAAAGCTATATTTTATAAAATACTAATAAATTTCATATTTTAATTATAACTTAATATAGACTAGAAATTCCCCTCTGGTAAAATATTTATAATAAAAAAACAAACAGATATTTTTATTAAAATTAAAAAGATATTAAAGATCTCACTAAATAAGATAAAAAATAATAATAATATAATATAATTATAAATATAAAAAAAAGATTTTTTAAATAAGACAAAAGCTCATGGTACAGGCTAAAAATATTATAATGACTTATTTAAATATAAGACTTAATTATTAATAAATTAAATCTTTTTTAATGATTTATACCTGAGGATTGCAGTTATATAAATTATAATTATTATTAAAATATAAAAATCTATATCTAGTCTTTCATATTCTATTCTTAGAATCCAATTATTCCTGAATAGGTAAATTTTATTAATAATATTAATATTAATTAATATGCATCAGAAATAGCTGGTAAAAAAGATTCTTATATATAAAATAAAGAAAGTTTAGAAAGAGATTTTAATATAATAATGAGATTATAGCTTTAAGAAAAATATTCAAAAACTTTTTATAAAGATTAAAGATATACAAGTCTACCAGAATTAATTATCTTAACTAAAAAAAAAGTATTTAATTATTAATAAAAATAATATATACAATTTTTATTATATATCCTTCACTATTATTTCTATTTTAAATTATTTTTTATTATATTTTTTTTCTACTAGCAATCACGCATTATAGAGGATATATTATATATATATAATTAAATTATTATTCAATAATTAATTAATTGGAAGAGAAAAATATTAAAAAATATTAAAATATATTTAATTATTTATTTAACCATGTAACAAACACTAAACTAATCGAAATAATTAATATTATGTAAATTAGCTAACTTATATTTATATATTATTTTTATATAATTATACATACCTCAACAAAGCACCCTAAATATAGAAAAAAAAAGAGAATAATAATAATAAATTATATATTCTTATTACTCCTGCAGCTGAATTTCTGCAATTAATAAATTATATACTGGAAGACTGATATTATTATCTTAAATTTAATTAAGTGTAAGATATCGCCAGGCTATATCTAGTAATAATAATGAGTTTTTATAATAATAGCTGTTAAATAATAATATATACTAAAAATTTATTATATAAATCAGTTAATATTCATATCTAATATATCTAATATAAGGGAATTACTTACTGATATATAAAAATAAATAAATTAAATATCTTTTATATTTAATATGA
Organism: Aspergillus costaricaensis CBS 115574; assembly: GCF_003184835.1. Lineage (NCBI taxonomy): Eukaryota > Fungi > Ascomycota > Eurotiomycetes > Eurotiales > Aspergillaceae > Aspergillus > Aspergillus costaricensis. The sequence continues at coordinate 698,955 of NW_020291819.1, forward strand.
CCGGCAGGAATTATATAATAAAGATTATTATTAAAATAAAATTTTATAAAAATATAATATTAGTAATATTGAAGACACGGGGCACAGACATGGTATATAAAATAATAATAATAACAATTATAATAATTATAATAATTATAATAATAAAGATAAGTATAGCAGGCGAGACAGATATAATAAAATTAATAATAATAAAAAAATTAATTATAATGATAATAATATAAATAACAGTATAGATACAGGCAGTATATAAAATATAAGAAACATAAGCTATTTTTATTAATTTTTTTATTAATTTTTTGATAAATAATTATATTTATGGCCACGCACTTCCAAAAAAGAAGAAAAAAATTAATAGTCTAATATAAAAATATATATAAATAAGCTATCTATATAAAAGAATATAAGCAATTGTGATAGAATAACCCAGCTATCAGGATAAAAGTCATCGGGATAATATATTATAATAACTATAAAAGTTATAAGATTATTAATAGAGATTCTATATCTTCCTGATATCTATAAGATACCGATCCCTTTATAAGAAACTACTAATCTCTCAAGAATTAGTCTATCTTATAAATATAGGCTATCTTTGTTATTATCAGATAAATATATAATATTTAATAGCTGATTTCTTACTTAATTAACAGACTTTCTATCTTAATAAGTAAATCTTATTATATTCTAATTCTTTTTTTTAATTACTTAAGAAAGATGCTACCCATTGAAGATAATTAAAAATAAAAATATTTAAATATTTAATTAATCTAGAATTATTGTTAAATACTATTCCCATTATTAAAGAGATTTAATAATTAAAAGATTATATTTATCAATTAAAACAAGCTACTAATTTATAGTAAAAAATAATTTATTTTTAAAGAAATAATTTTTTAAATAAAATATTCTTAAGATACTACTGATCCTTCTCTAAATTAGAAAAGAATAAAAAAAATTAAGTTTAAAGATATCTCTTGCTTTACTCTGAATTTTAATTTTTAATAATATTAGAAATAAATTAATGATTTATAATATATATTTAAATATATATCTAAAAAATATTTATCAGAGAAATACAAGCTTCTTGTTATTATTAATTATATAGATTCAATATATAAACAGAAATGGTACTTTTTCATAGATAATAAAAATTTAAAAAAAAATAATTTCTTTAAAATATTAATTTTAATTTAAAATACTGTTATTTTTTAATTAAATATTATAATTTAATTTAAATAGACTCACCAGTAATACAGCCAGGATTTAAGAAAATTTTATATTTATTTTAATATTCTAAAATAATACTTTTTTTTGTTAAGCAGAAAAGGAAAAAGTTTTATTATATTTTATTAAATTATTTTTAAATTTAAATTATTATATTTAAAAGTATATTCCACATTTACTAGAGAAGTAGAATAAAATAGTAACTATTATTATTTATTATTATAAACTATAAAAATACAGGGAAATATAAATAAAATAATAATTAAATTAATATTTATAAATTATATAAGTACTTTTAAGAAAATATTAATAAATTAATTTAAAAAAATATTTTAAACCACAGGAACAATCCTGTTGGAAAAAATAATAATTAATTATAATATTTTATATACAAAAAATATTTAATATCTTGTAAACTAATATTTTATTAAAAATAAAAAAAATTTAATCTGCTAGAACTTACTAATATTTATTAAATTTAAAGAAAAAAATAAAGAAGTTAAAATAGATTTTATAATTTTAAAATTTTTTATTTATAATAAAGACTATATATTATTTCTATATTTTTATTTATATTTGAAATAACTTTGAAATCTTTACAGATCTAGATAATTATCTTAAAATAAATATTATTAATTATTAATTTATTAAAATTTATAAACTCTACCACACCCCAATTACTGTGTCTTAAATTAAAATTATTAATAAAACTATTATTTTTATTTATAATATATAAAAGATTTTTATTATTATTATTAATTTATGAGGAAGGATCCGTGCTTTTATATAATATTATATAAAAATTAATTAAAATTTTTAATTAAATAATAATCTAATATTATTCTTGATAACTATGCTTCAGGATTTATATATTAATCTATTAGCCTAGAATTATTAATAATAATTTAATATATTATTTATCTTATTTTTTTCTGTTATTTAATTTACTAAAACTACTTGAAATTCTGCTAGAGTGTATACTGTTATTAAACTTTTTAAAAATATTTAATTATTAAAGAAAAGTTTTATAATTTATTATTAAATTCTGAAATAATTTCTGTTAAATTTAAGTAATTCTAAAATATTTTTTTTATAAATTTTTTTTAATAATTATCTTTTTACGGCCCTGCGGATTATTTTATTAATATTAAGTTTAATAAAATATTCTCTTATAATCTAATATATTTTCTATCTAAAACTGAACTCAAGATCTTATAAAAATAAATTAAAAAAATTTAAAATTAAATTAAATTTAATTTTTAAAAAGTTTTATTGGTGCCCCTATTCTTTTTATATTTAAAAAAAATAATAATTTATATCTTTATATAAATTATAAAAGTTTTAATAAAATTTCTATTAAAAATTATTATTTTTTATTTTTTATTTTAAAGATTCTTGATAGGGTTTCAGAGAGTATAAATTTTTATAAAATTAATATTAAAAATATATATTATTAAATCTGTATTAAAGAAGGTGATAAATAAAAAATAATATTTTATATTTAATATAATTACTTTAAATATATAATTATATTATTTAGATTAATTAATATTCTAGTAATTTTCTAAAGCTACATGTATACTATACTTTAAGAATTTCTTAATAATTTTTATATAATATATTTAGATAATATTCTTATTTTTTACCAGATAAGAAATCTTATATAAAATATATTTATTAAATCTTAAAAAAATTTTAAGAAGCTCAGCTTTATATAAAATTATTAAAATATTTATTTTATTAATTTTAAGTTAAATTCCTGGAATATATTATTAATCTTAATAAAATATTTATAAATCCTTAATAAATAAATAATATTATTTTATAATTAATTTTTTAAAATTATTATAATATTCAGGTCTTCCTTAAATTCTGTAATTTTTTCTAATAATTTATTTAAAATTATTCTTATATTATATTATTTCTTATTTCTTTGTTTTATGGAATAATTAATAAATAAAAATTAGAAAAAATGTATTTAATTTTAATTAAACAGACTGCTTTCTACTGTTTAATTATTACTTTTTAATAAATATTTTTATTAATATATTTTAATCTTATAAAATCCTGCTATTTAGAAACTGATATATTAAAGAGAAAAATAAATAATATTCTATTCTAATCTAATATTAAAAGTATATTTTATCTAGTTATATTTTAGTCTTATAAATTTTTTAATATTAAATTAAACTATGGTACTCCAGATCAGGAGTTATTTATAATTATTTATTTTTTTAAATAATAGGAATAATATCTAGAAAATACTTTCTAAATAATTAAGATCTTATTTAATTATTTAAATTTATAAATTTTTATATATTAAACTAAGATTAATAAAAGACAAGCTTAATAACTTATAAATCTAATCTCTTATAATTTTATTATTAAATATAAAATAGAAAAGTTAAACCTAGTAGATAAGTTTTCTATATTATTTTCTAGATTTTAAATAAAATCTATTTTTTAAGAGGAATTATTAATCCTAATTTAAAAATAATTTATAAGTATATTATTTTTAATAATAAAAAATTTTATTAAGAAGAAAAAATTTAATTTAAATTTTAAGATATACAGGATTACCCTGGGTTTAATACTTATATTATATTAAATCTAAAAAATTCCAATAATTAAGCTGGTATAAAGATAACTAACTGAATTATTTAAAAAAATTTATTTTAAGAGAGATTTATTTCCTAATCTGTAGTATTATAAGTGTGTACTATAGAAATTCTATTTTAAATATATATAATTTTAAATTTTAAAAAATAATTTTATATTTATAAAATAAAGATCCAGAGATTTAATAATAAAAAACTATTATTTAATAATAATAATTAAATTAAAAGTATTAGACCATCAAGATAACCGGTTATATTTATTTTAAAAATTAATATTATATTTTATTCTTTAAGATATTATATTAAATATTTATTAAATTACATTATAATGATCTGTTAGCGGGATACTTTAAAAAAATTTAAATAAAAAAATTATTCTATAAAAAATTCTACTAGAACAGATTACAGCATGATATAATTAAGTATATTTAAATTTATTTATTTAATATATTAAGAAACTATTATTTTAAAGTATTAATTATATAACAGTCTTCAATTATTACTGATTTTATCTTATTTTTTTATTAAATTGATAATAGATTCTATCACAGGACTGCCTTTTATTATTTAATATAAAAAAATTATTAATACTATTCTTATTATTATTAATTAGTTTTTAAAATATTATTTTTTTTATTTTATTTATAATAACTGCACCAGACCTTGCCAAATTATTTTATTAATAAATTAAACTAATTTTTGGATCTCTGAATAAAATTATATCTAATTAAAAATCTATTTTTACCAATAAATTCTAGTTAAATTTAATTTATAATAATTATATAATTTTAAAACTTTTAACAGTATTTTATTTCTAAATTAATAATTAAATAAAATAAATAAATTAAACTCTTAAATATTATCTCTAATATTATTCTAGTTAATATAATATTAACTAGACATCTATTTTTCTAAATATTTAATTTATTTATAATAATATTAATAATATAATTACAGGTTAATTATCTTATAATATTCTTTATAATTTCTTACCGGACTTTTATATCAGAATTAAGAATAATTCTTAATAATAAGATCCTAGTTATATAAGATAAAATTAAGAAGCTTAAGAAAATAAAAAAAAAAGCTATGAAAAATATAAATAATTATAAAAAAATAAAAAATTATTATAATAAACATAAAAGGCTATTCTTCTTTTAAAAAAATTCAATAGAATTATTAATCTATAACTTATAACTTAAAAAATCAAGAAAACTAATCTTAAAATTTATAAAATCTTTTTAAATTTTTAAATATATCAGTTCCCAAGCATACCGCTTATATTTATCTAAGAAATATAGATGAATCTATAATATATTCTATATTTTTTTACTAAGATTATAAAATACTAGTTAAGATCATGAAGAACTGCTCTTAATATCTAAACTAAATAATAAAAATAAATAAAAAATTAAGAAAATTAGAGATTATTAAAGATTATTAATATTAAAATAGCCAAGACTATTACCTGGCCAAATAAAAAAACAAATTAAATAAATATAATTAATAATTTTTAGTAAAAATATAGAGATTATATCTGAAGCTATAAAATAATATTAAAAATCTTATAAAAAGTATCATACATCAAGAAAATAGAAAATAATTATTAATAAATTATTCTATACTCTTAAAGAATAAATTATAAAAATATTAATTTCTTAATATTTCTTATTAATTATATTATCACAGACTGTATATATTAATATATATAAAATTATTTTATTATAAGATAGCAGAAAATATTTAAGCACATCTAATTATATTTATTATTTATTTATAAAATAAATAATAATAATAACCAGGTCTTTTTATTATAATTCAGGAATATTTACAGGAAAAGTAAACTTTAAAAGAAAAATATAAAAATTTATAGTTAATTTAATAATATTATTCTTATTATTTAAAGCAAATTTATTAATGTCTAGATATTAGATATATACTATAACTCTTATTAAATTAAGAAAATTCTGTAGAATAAAAATTTAATTTATATATTTTAGATTACCGGGCAGTAAATATAATAATATTTCTATTTTATAAATATAATAATCTTTCTGTAAAATATGGAGGCTAGAATAAGAAATTAATTATACTAGAAAAATATAGCAGATTTTAATAATCTTAGTATACTTAATAATAAATTTAAATAAAATATTAATAATAAGATCATGAAGATCTTATTTTTTAATTATAATAAAAATTTATATACTTAGTGGTTTTAGTACTCTTTAATAAAAATTTATAAATATAAATATTTTTTATATTATTAAATATGTTTATAAAAATATAAATCTTTTTGTAAATAATTTTATTAAAATTAATAATATTAATTATCTGCTAGATGCAAAGGCATCTATTTTTTATTATCTTTAATTTAAAAAAAAGAATTTATAATTTAATAAGTTTTACATATTTTAGATAGTATATACAGAAGTTATAGCAGATTTTAATAAAAATATTTTACTTGGGATGTGCCTTTCCCTTAATTATTATAAAATAATTAAAAATAAAACTAATATCTGATAGAGAAATAATAATAGTAATATAAAATAATAATTAAATATATAGGAAATAATTACAAATAATTAAAAAAGTAATAACCATGAGATAAAAAAAAAGAAAAAGAAATAATATAAAAGATTTTCTTATTTATACTTCTTTGCAGGGGATCTACCTATATAAATATAATTAAATATTTATAAGATTATACAGAAACAGTATATAATTTTATTTATATTATATATTTTATAAATTTCTTATTTTTTTTATTAAATCTTTACTGTTCCGAATCAGGAACACATGAGGCTATTTTTAATATCTAAATTAAATAATCTATTCCAGCAAAGAAAAATATTTTTTATAATAAAATAATCTAGTTATCAGGATAAAAATCATCAGGATGATATATTATAATAATTATAAAAATTATAAAATTATTAATAAAGATTTCATATTTTTCTAATATCTATAAGGTGCTGATCTCTTTATAAGAGACTATTAATTTCTTAAGAATCAGTCTATCTTATAAATATAGACTATCTTTGTCATCATCAGATAAATATATAGTGTTTAGTAGCTGATTCCTTACCTAGTCAACAGGCTTTCTACTCTGACAAGTAGATCCTATCACGGCAATATAAAAAAAATATCAGAAATTATTATTGTTAAGTAAGTAAACCAGTATGGTAATATATTATAAATAAAGAAGATTATAAGAAAAAATAAAAAAAAATCTTTAATTTTATATAATTCATTATTATAAATTATATATAATAAATAATAAAATTATTTATAAGCAAGTTTTTGTTTACTAGAATATAGAGCTGCGAGATTATATTTATTACTTTATATTAGTTATTACAGATATATATATAATATTATTCTTGTATATAAAATTCCAGAGTAAAAGAATATATTATATATTAATAGCAGGGAAGATTATAACTAGAATATTCTAATTAATTAGATTTTTATAATTTTCTAATTTTCTAATTAAAAAATATATAAAATTATATAAATTTCTTTTTAACTAGACGGACACAACACAGTCTCTAGAGAAAAGGAATAATATTAAAGCAGGTCTGCCGGCTTATTATAACCTGGCAAGTTATATAAGTAATATATAATTATAAATCATGTGTATTAGATAAGATTATATAATCTATTTTTATATTATATTTTACTAGTCTTTCTAATACTGCGGGAGGCCAGTGATCAGTTCTAAGCAGAATAGTAGCTAGTGTTCGCGCATATAATTGAACTTATCACATCTCCTACATCGCTCCTAATATTTAGTCTCTGTAAAAGGAAGAATATTAAATCTTATTTAACTTTTTTTATAATTCATTATTAAGTATATATATTATAGAGTATTTAATAATATAATAGTAAAAAAATTTATAAGCAGCTATCTTTGATAACTTACTTAAAAATAAGATATGAAATATAATATAAAAACAGATCTTAAAAATTAGATAGAGTATTATATTGAAAACTCCAGTAATCTAGTAAAATATATAATATTAAATACTATTTATTAAAGTTTTTATATTTTGAAATAAATTATATAAAATAGCTGTGTAAGATTTGAAGAATCCGGATTGTAATATATATATTAAACATTTAAAATAAAATCTTCTATATTAAACTGGTAATTAAAAATAGAATAAAAACTAGATTAATAAGTTTAATTTATAATTATTTTAAATAAATTCTTCCTGAAAAGTCTGAATTAAAATAAATTTTAAAATAATAAAACTTTTTTATAGCTTTAATTATAATATTTTAGAAAGAAAACAGTCAGTCAAGTTCTATAATATAAAAATTATAAATAAATAATATAAAAATATATTACCTAATTACGTAAATAAGATCATATTTAATAAGAATTTAAAATATATGTTTTTATTCTTACTACTTAGCATACATAATTATATACATATTAAAGTTAAAGATAATCATTTTAAATAAAAAGACTCTAGGTAAAAATACAGATACTATTTATATATTTAATTAAGAAAGGATTTCTATTATCACTATTAAATAAACTAATATTATAAAATAAATAAAATATAAAAGATAGTAAAGAGTGTTATAAAATATTAATTATAATTGAATAATACTTCTTAAAAGTATCTTCCAGTATGGTAATAATTATATATTAATTACTAAAAAAATTTAAAATTTAATTAATAAATATTAGGAATATCTGCTGTTTTCAAAGATTATATAATAATATAAATATATAATAATATTATAGTCCCGGATATATTAAAAATCAGGTAAATTATAATAAAATAGTTATTTTAGTAAATAGCATAGACCTTTTTCAAGAAAAGATATAATATATATTTATAAAGAAATTTATATTATTTGTTTATATATCTCTATAACAGGAGCTTGTAATATTTTACTAGGTACTTAAAATATATAATAATAATAGATTTAAAAATCTTATTAATCATGCTCAGTAAGGCTATAAGATAATAATTTTTTTAGATTTACATAACATAACCCACGGTTAGACGGCCCACACAATTAGGCGGCCAAGCTGGTCTCTTTTTAAATATAAGATATCTCAACTATTATAAGAGTAGAGGACTCAGTATTGTATAAATTAGTTATAAGTTATAATAAAAATTATCTAATACTACTTAAAATTTTATATGAATATAAATAGTAACTTATTATATTATAAAAACTGCAATTTATCTGTAATTTTAGATATATTAATATATTTCCTACAGGAAGAGCTTTTAAAAATCTAGAAAAATTATATATTGTTTATTCTCTTGTGTATTATATATATATATATATTAAGTTAGAACTGATTACGTTCAGTATTAGTTGAGATATAAAAGATTTAAAAAGACATCTTTCTTATGGGATAACCAGATGGGCCGTCTAACCGTGGGTCACGTTAGTTATCTTTACCTGGCTTATATAATATTATGATAATTAATATATAAAAACAAACAGGACAGTACCCGTGATCTAAATATAAATTATATATTTACATGATACTTGTATATTTAAAATAATATTTATTATAGAATAAGATTCAGAATTCTGTCCAGGCCAGGTATTTTATAAAATATAATATAATATATAATTTTATAAATCTTTTATAAAGCAATCTATAATATATATAACAGTAATAAATAATAATAATATCTTATAAAATTATTAAAATCAGTGATACTAGTTCAGAGAAAAATATCTTTTAGAATAATCTAGTTTTCTTCTCTAAACTATTGTTTAAAATATTATTTAATCTATCATTAAAGTCTTATAAGCCAAGCATAAATATAAATTCTAAAAGGTTTTTAGTATAAGTTTATTAATTACTAGATTTCCTATATAAATTTATCTTCTTTCTTAACCTGTTCATAATATATAATTCTTAATATTTTAAATATTATTTTATTTGTTAAATATTAAATTATATAAAATCTCTTTTTATTTATATATATATATATATATATATATATATATAATATAATTCTATTGTCTCTGTACCTGCTTTATTTTCTTTTTTATTTATTTAAGTTTATTAATATACTCTGGATAAAATTATTATATAATCTATTTTTTCAAAACTATTTTATTAATTATTTCTGTGAGTATTAAGACAAAATAGAATATAATAATATTAATATTATTTAATAAAATAATACCTGCAGCCAGGCAGTATATATATAATTAAAAAATCTAAAATAATTTTTAAAATATAACTATCTAGTTTTACTGTTCCAGTACAGATATTTTAATGAATTAAAAATTGAACTAAAATTAATATTGATTTGTATAAAATTAGCAGCTGATCAACTGGTTTATGAATGATAAAATAACTTATATAAAATTAATAATACTTTCATAATTATTTCTTATATATAATAATTTCTTCCGGGAGTAGTAGCTTTAGATTAATCTTAATAATTAGATTAATTAATATTATTATTTTAAAATTTTAATAATTATATTCTAATATAGCCCATATCAGATAATGCAGATTAAAATTATTAATGATTAAAAATATTTATTATAAATATTTATAATTTTAATCTGCTGAACGGGTCATAATAGAAACACCATCCGATCCCTATCAAATCTTTACCCTAGCACCCCTGCAAAAGCACGCACACAAGGCCTTTAGGTCTCAAAAACCTTAAAAGGTTATATTTAACCGCTCCTCTAATACTATCTATATTACCTTTCCAGTGTTTCTTGACATTGTATAATCATAATATTATAAAAAGTTACTAAAAGAACTATATGGCCTTAAATAGTTAGATTAACTGTATATAGGAATTTATATATTTAAGTAAATATCTTACTAGATGATACTAATAACTTTAAGTATTTTTAGAAGAATAATAACAGATATAAGTCTCTAAAAAGTATCTTTCTAAATTTTCTGGATACTATAATTGTATTTATATATAAAATGATAAAACCATTTTCTATTAATAGAATTATAAAAAATCTTATAGAGATGAAAAATATTATATACTCATAATAGACTAATTGAATTAAATTATTTAAATTATTTAAATTGATTATAATAATAGAAAACAGGGGTTCTGTGGCACCCCTAAGTTTAATATTATAATTATATTCAGAAATAGTATGAGAGAGATTTATATTAATTCCCAGATTCTATATATTTCATTAATTTAATAAAATATATATGTAAAACAGTAATATTAATTTAATTTAGTTAATTTTTATAAAAGTCTCCAGGACCCTGGTTAAGCTAAAGCTTTTTATAAAAAATCTAAAATAATATATATAAAATTTTTTAATATAGTAATCTAACTGCTCTGATACAGGAATTAGAATTTAATTACCTAGATTAATAAGAACATTATTATTTATAAAGATCTTAAAATCTTAAATCATAAAATTATAACTTGATAATTTCTTGTAAGCAGTAATATTACTTTTTATTATATATAATATAAAAAGTACAAAATATTTTATATATATAAATATCTTTTAAGTCAAGGCCCTAGGTGCAAATATAATATTTGAATATTATAAATATATTATAATTTTTATAAATATAAATATTGATATATTTAGAAAAACTAACTTTTTTAAATATTAATATAAATCAATTAAATATTTATTCGTTATTAATGTTCATTACTAGACTGCTATGCTGACAGATATTATATATATTAATTAAGATTTTTGGAAAAAATTATTAAAAAAAAAACTATTCTTTTATATTAATAATAAAATTTAATAAATCCTATTTAGAAATAATAATTTTAATATTAAAACCTATAATTAAATTAGTATATTCTATAGTATTATAAGTATTAAAATTATGAATATATATATTAATATTATTATAAGTACCCGGCCTGTATATACTACATAAGAAATAATAAAAATATTAATTATTTTTATAACATTAATAAGAGTTATATATACTGTACTTTTCATAATAAAAAATATTATATTTTTGTTAACATCTATATAGAAAAGCATATCTAGAACTAATTTATTAATAATATTAAATTATATTATTAGGCTTTTTAGTTATTCTTTAGTTAGATATTATAATATATAGAAAAAAGTCTTTTAGTAAATTATCTGGTATTACTATAATTAATATATAAGATATTATTTTATAAAACTAAAAACTTAGTTAATTATATTATATAAGATAATTCTACTTAGAGATTAGGAAAAAAAACTATAATTACCTTAAAGGGAAATTATTATAATAAGAATTATAAGATCTTCTGAAATCAGTTATAAATTAGATAATTTAATATGATATAATTTTACATTCAATTCTAGAATACTGAACAGAATTAGTTTTAAAATATTAAAAATACTTATAAATATTAAGATTAGTATTATTAATTTAATTAATTTTATAGAAGAATCTTTCTTATTATTATTATATTTATTATAAATTACTTTACAAGAGGTCTGCAAGACTATATATTAAACTATACTCTATAAAATATCTAATTTAGCCGATATATAAAATTTTATTCTATAGCAAGTACTGTCTTCAATTAAATAAATATTATTAAAGAAAGTTAATATATATTTAAATTATAAGTATTATTTTATATATTTTTAAAAGTTTTAATTAGAGTTATTTTACAGAAGCCAGGAAAGGATATTTATATAAATTTAACAAACAATTATTATATATTTTTGTTAAATATAAGTAATAAGGTTCTTAAGTTTATTATTACTATATATCTCAGTTATTTAATTGAATATTATAAACGTCTATTATAGAGATATATAAAAAAATAATAAAAATATTTCTATAAATATATATCATATCTTTTTTTAAAGAAAATTTATATTATTTAATAAAATGAATATCTTATCATAATTTTTCTAATTTTTAATATATCTAGAATTTATAATAATATTTTATATTTATACTTATTATATAATTTTTGAAAACAGCGGGTATCTCTAATATTGATTAATTAAATTTAAAGTTTTTCTAATAATTAATATATAATTATTACTATACTGGAGAATACTTTTAAAGGATAATAATAATAACTAATATTTTATCAGATTTTTGATTATCTTTTATATTAGATTTATTCTATAATATTCATCTGCTTAATAATAATAATAAAAAACTTCTTTTAAACAAATATAAAGATAATATCTATATTCTTATATAGAATTTTAGTATTTAAGATATTTTTTTTAATTTATATATATATATATATATATAAATATACTGCAGTAGTAATAGAAATAGATATATATATATATATATATATTTCAATCTTTATTTATTAAATACAGCCTGATCTACTTAGTTGAATAATATAATTTTATATTATTTGAAATTCTTATATTATAATATTTAATCAATTATTTTACTTATAAAATATTAAGTTTAAAGAAACTTTATTACTTTAATATTTATCTTAATTTTAATTTGTTAAAAAAAGTTTATTTAAAATAATTACAGGCCAGGATAGTTAAACTAATCTTTTTTTTAAATAATTAGTTTAATATAGAAAATACTTATCTTGAATTTTTAATTTCTGTATCATTATTTTATATAATTTATATAAAATATAAAAAGCTTCTAGAAAACAGTACTTAAAATTATTAAAATTATAAAAAACGTTCAAATATATATTAAATTATGACAAACTTTATATAATACTTTATATAATTATTAAGTTATTTTTTATATTATATTTTTTATCTTATTTTTAAATAAATCATTAAAAATAGCTCTGTGGATTCTGATATTATTATTTTATTAAATATTTTATAATATATATAATTAACAGCTAACTATAAAAAGTTTATTAAGTAAAATCTACTATTTTTCTTTTTATAGAAATTTAGAATAGATCTTACTTAATTTTTATATAAAAATCTAATAAATCTATGCAATCCTAAAATTATTAATTTTATAATAATTTTTTAATAAAGTCTGCTGCAAGCAAATATTATAAGTTTAAAAAAGAAAATATTTGAATAACATTAGTTATTTAATAAAGCTAATCTATTTTATATTTATATAAATAGCAGCAGCCATGGAGATAATATTAATATAATAATTACAAAATCCCGCACAGTCAGTTATTTTATTAATTATGAAAGAAAAATAAAAAACTATTAAAATATGCTTAGTTATCCATCCAATTATATATAAATACTATAGATAAAATAATTAATATTATATAAGTTAGCTAACTTATATTTTTATATTATTTTTATATTATTATATATACCTGAACAAAGTACTCTAAATATAAATAAAAAAATAATAATAATAAATTATATATTCCTACAACCTCTACAGCTGGATTTCTAGGGTTAATAGACTATATATCAGAAGACTAATATTATTATCTTAAGTATAATCTGATATAAGATATTATTAAATTATATCTAGTAATAATAATAGACCTCTATAATAATAATTACTAAATAATAATATTTACTGGAGATTTATTATATAAATTAACTAGAATTTATATTTAATATATTTAATATAAAAGAATTACTTACTGATACACAGAAGTAATGGCTAGCTGAGTATTAATTATATTTAATATAAGTAATAAAGATTATATAACGAAGATTACTATTAGAATAAGATTCTATAAAAATAAAAAACTAGTAGTATTACTGGCACGCGGGATAACTGTAGTATATAGAAAAAATAATAATAATTATAATAATAATAACAATAGAGACAGGTATAGCAGGTAAGACAGATATAAAAAAATTAATTATAATAATAATAATATAAATAATAACACAGGCACGGGCAGTGTATAAAATATAAAAAAAATAAATTATTTTTATTAATTTTTTTATTAATTTCTTAAAAATAATTATATTTATAGTTATATATTTCTTAAAAAGAAGAAAAAAATTAATAACTAATATAAAAATACACGTAATATATAACCAAGCTATTCATAAACTTGTAATCTATATAATATAATTATTTATCTATATAAAATATAGAATATATATTCTTGCTATATAAATTATTATGATATATATATATATTACTTAAATTATTATATAAACTACCACCCATGCAGAACAGCAAGGAAAATATATTAGATAACTACTTTTTATAAGATATTAAAAAAAATTATATAAGCAAGCTATTTTATATAAGAAAATATAAATAATATAAAAAAATATCAGAAATTATTATTATTAAATAAGTAAACTAGTATGGTAATATGCCATGGAGAAAAAAAAAGATTTATAAAAAGAAAAAAATAAAAAAGAATTCTTAATTTTATATAATTTATTATTATAAATTAAACACGGCAAATGATGAAGCTATTTATAAATAAATAAAAATTTATTAAAATATAAGACTATAAGATTATATTCACTACTTTATACTAGTTGTTATAAATGTGTGTGCGGTATTATTCTTATATATAAAATTCTAGAAAAAAAGAATATATTATATATTAATAGTACAAGAGATTATAATTAGAATATCCTGATTAATCAGATTCTTATAATTTTCTGATTTTCTAATTAGAAAATATATAAAGTTATACAGATCTCTTTACAGCTACTCCTATATAGTCTCCAGAAAAAAAGAATAATTTTAAAATAAGTTTACTAGCTTACTACAAGTCAGTGGGTCACGTGAGTAATATATAATTTATTTTTATATTATATCTTACTGGTTATTCTAATACTAGGCAGGGCAGTGATCAGTTCCAAGCAGAACGGTAGCTAGTGTTCGCGCATATAATTGAACTTATCATGTCTCCTACATATATTTTATATAAAAAATTATAAAAAGATTAATTATTTTTATAAGAACAGTACTAATAAGAGTTATATATACTATATTTTTTACAGTAAAAAGTATTATATTTTTAATTATATTTATGAATATTACAAGAAATATTTAAAAATAATTTAAAAATAATCTATTAAATAATACTAGATTATATTACTAGATTTTTCATTTATTCCCTGGTTGAATATTATATATAAAAAAATCTTCCAGTGAACTGTCTGATACTGTTATAACTAATATATAAAATATTATTATTATTTTATAGAGCCGAGGACTTAGCTAGTTATATTATATAAAATAATTCTATTTTAAAATCAAGAAAAAGGCTACAGCAGCTTAAAATAAGAGTTATTATAATAAAGATTATAAAAATTCCCAGGCTCAGCTGGAAGATAAATAATATTATAAGAAATAATTCTAGATCAAGTAACTCTGTACTGAATCTTAAAATATTAAATAGCATTAGTTTCAGAATACTGAGATAATTTATAAATAATTCTAAAGAGAGATATCTGTCTTTATTATTGAAATTAATAATAATATAATAATAAATATAAATAATAGTAAGTTCTTTTTGTACAAGATTTCTAGCTGTTTAAATTAATAAAATTAAATTAATAAACTACTGCCGGAGTAATAAATATATTAATAATA